>NC_137462.1:36887782-37446579 GCF_964235325.1 Thermobia domestica | reverse complement strand
GGGTACCGGGTCCGGAACTGGTGGACATCCCGTGGGTGAAACCCTGTTCTGGACAAACCTGATTGTAAGATAAAAATCAAGATGAAATTCCTTCTGTAAGCCAAAAACACTGCCAGCGAGGAACACCCATATTTTAACGGGCCAAAACAAATTTGTGACCTACAAAAAAAAAAAAAAAAAAAAAAAAAAAAAAAGACAAAATACTTAATTGTGGTTACTTGTATTCGAAAGCGAAGAATCGATTCTTACCTAATGCACTGTCTCCGTTTAAGTAATTTACCATATGTATACGCGAGACCTTTTAACTTACCACAAATAATAAACAAACTATCTATATTTGGAATGATATTTGTTTAACCTTGAAGAATGTTATATTTCATTTGTTGTGTTGACAAACATTACGGCTAAATCTGGTATTATGTATGTATATGATAGTATAACTAAAGAAAGTGTCTCAAGGTTGCCTCAGCGAAATTCCAAAACATTGACAGAGATATAGATAACTTTTCTCATTTTTATCATGTGAAGGTTTTTACTTTGGACGTGAAGAATTTCTTCACTTCACAGGATAGCAAAGTTTCATCGGAAAATTATTTTTTTAAAAGTATATAAGTCTAGATAGATAACTGTGGGCATGTTGACACATAACTTCGACGTAGGTCAGACGCGCATCCAGAAATTTATGTTGGGAGGGATCAAATACTACAAGCCAGTATATCTATGTACAGGGCCGGATCCAGGATTGTCTGGGGGGGGGGTGCACCAATAACTACCAAAATAACCAATCACACTGAAACTCTTCAAACTGACATGTGTCAATATTCTTTACACCTGACAACGCTGATACATAGAACGGAGGGGAGGGGAATATTTTAACGAGGGTCGCAAGTGTTATGCAGGGAAAAAAACTCTCCTCCTCTCCTGGTTTCTGTTTTCTTCCCTACTTGACAAATGATATATTGGTTTGCTTGGTGAATCCTTTGGCTTCAACCTTTTGAAAATCGACTTAAACTATTGCTTTTGCAAAGCTCTGGTTTCTCTTAAGCCCAAAGGGAAACATGGCGGCAGAAAGTTTCGGAAAGTGTGGCTATTTTCACTGCTAGCTTCTCATTTTAGATAGTGTATATTTACAACGAAGGAAGGGAGGGTGCACGTGCACCTTTGTACCCCTCTAAATCCGGCCCTGTCTATGTAGTATTGAACCCGTGTTCTTCTACACCCCAAAAGATGATAAGCAATTCGAAAGTGTTGCCAGTTATATTTTCAGAAAAAATATAGGGCCAGGTTGTTTTTATAAAAAAGAAAGAATGCAGATAAAGTGTAAGATCAAATTTTCATGCTACATCAATCATTTCCCTGTTAAACAAGTATAATTTTGTTGAGAAAGTGTACGAATGTATGTTGAGTTAGGAAGTTTTGGGGAATTCCGAACCCGGTGGAACCCATCCCCGTGAGTGCGCCCCTGACGTAGGTGCATCCATTTTGATGATATCGTATGTGTTTGAAGGAATAAACTTTCCCAGTGGTCCCGTGTAAATTTCGTCGGGTTTTTATTGATAGTTTTCAGAGCCGTACCGTGAAACACTTCAACGAATATAGTGTGAAAACCGCAACTAACTGAATTTAAATGTGTATGTTCACACATAATTTCAACATAGGTGTATTCATTTTGGTGATATAGTATGTGTTTGAGAGAGTAAACTTTCACGGTGGTCCCATGTAAATTTCATCAGGTTTTATTGATAATTTTCAGAGCCTTACCGTGAAACACCTCAACGGTTGTAGAGTGAAAACCATAACTAACTGAATTCAAATGTGTATATTCACGCATAATTACGACACGAGTGCATCCATTTTAATGATATATTTTGTGTTTGAAAAAGTAAACTTTCCGGGTGGTCCCGTATAAATTTCAGCAGGATGTATTGATAGTTATCGGAGTTATAACGTGAAACATCTCAACGGCTGTAGAGTGAAAACCGTAACTGAATTCAAATGTCTATGTTCACGCATAATTTCGCCGATTTTAACGATTCTGCTTTTATTTGTAAGAATCTACTTCCACAGTGGTTCCATGTAAATTCCATGCGAATCTAACTATAGTCTTCACAGATAGACTACTATACTTCTCATCGGCTGAGAATATTGATACCCTCGTAAATAACAAGAAATCTCTACATTTCTCGAAAATATCGGAGAACATCATAGTTGTGTGTATGATCACGCGTAATAACATACGTGCACCAATTTTTGGATTTACTATTTATTTGTCATATTATAATAATTTAACGATGATTTATTGTAAATTTCATTAGGATTTGATGATATTCTTCGGAGCTAGACCACGAAACTCTTCAACGGCTAACAGTGTTAATGTCAGTGCATACATGTATAATTCTGTAACACGGAGACTTTCTTATTTAAATATTTGATCACGGATATTTCGTGTTAGTGTTATACTTTTAGTTTCGGCTACGCATTTGCCTAAATTCTTGAGGTAATGAAAAAATGGGAAAATTAAACAAAATTAAAAGACAAGTAAGCGACATCAGAAACACACTGAAAAGCAGAAAGTAAAGAGTAGAAAGAAAAGTCGGGTATTATTATTATTATTATTATTATTATTATTATTATTATTTTACTTTTTTACTTTCTGCTTTTTAGTGTTTTTCTGATGTCGGTTATTTGTCTTTTAAGTTTCTTTAATTTTAATGTTGTCTAAATCCTCATGCGTAGCTTTCGAGAAATTGGGATTATTCTTTTTGTAAATCTAAAAATTGATGCTTCTGATATACTAAATATCAGTAAGCCTAAATTTTCTAAGTAGATGAAAAAAAAAAAACAGTTTTATCAGTATTTTATTTCACAAAGAGGCAAAGGGTGGCCCTGGTAGAGCTAAGGGATCGTATTTTCCTGACTTCGGTACGTCCTGGAGATGATGTGGTCACCATTATTTTACGCCTTCCCCTTCTCCTTCTGGGATTTCTTAGGTACAGTAGGAAGTCGAAAATCCGAACTAATTGGGACCACAGGTAGTTCGGATTTTCAAATTGTTCGGATTTTCGATAATGACCAAGAAAATGCCATTTAGGCTTAAATATACTATACGGTATACTCTTTTATCGATACAGTGGTTATACAGTCATACAGTAATTACAATACCGTACGTAAGGCTACTTACATTTAATGTTTCTGAAGAACCTGCTCGTACACTAAATTACACTGTTCTTGTAACTCATACTCAAAACTTAACTTGTATATTCCTATGGGAAAATAGAAATATGTACGACAAACAATTACATATGAATGAGCTTTTGTAAAAACACTAAATTCACACAACGCCGACGGACAAACCTATTGTTTGTTTATTGCTAGCGCTAAGACAAAATGTAAAAAGCTTCTAGGGACCGCGTTCGGATTATCGACGGCCTACTGTACCTGTTCCATACTGCTGACTGAACCTCTGATTCTCTTTGGAGCGAGGGTAGAACTAAACATAAATCTGCTTCCACCAAGAATGGAACCCGGGCCGTCCTGCTAATAGGTGTACGCCGTATTAACGATGCCAGTGCGGCTAATTTATTTCATAAGTTATAGTTAGACTAAAGTGTGTGTAATCTGACGTATAATATGCCTGTGATGTCTACGAGGGACGAAAGAAATGTTCGCATGGCATACACGCATGGAATTCTAGAGTTGCAAAGACTATGAAAGGAGACATGGATACACCAAAAACTGAAAGTGGGGAGTAACAATTTTGACTAGATAGCACTATCGGTTAGTGGCCTGTAAAGGCAGCGGTTGTAATAGCAAAGGCATGTGCACAACTGCAGGAGCACTTCCTTCTCCTGAGTATTACATTAATAGTTAGAAAATACGGACAGAAAAAATATTTTCTATTTTCGCATTTATTGACTTATTTTTAATACAATATTCAGTCCTTTTCATTTTAAGATATAATGAAAAATAACTGTTTAACTTATTTCTGTACAGAATATCCACATCGATCTAGGTAAATAAAATGTACAGGGTCTTTGAGAAAGAATGAAAGGGTTTCATGGAACTGATGTGCAGGAGTGGTTGAATGACTCTATTTTGTTCAGTAACTCAAAAATAGTTCATTCACTGCAAAAACGATATACAGTGATACCAAAATCCACTATAATGTGACAAAAAAGAAAAAAATGTTAAAATGTATTATGTTAGTATGTTTCTCTGTACATACCAGGATGGAACTTTATTTTCCCACAAATCGAGGTCATAGGAACAACTACCTTTAAAATTATTTTCCAGCACGATGGGGCACCCGCTCACTTTATTTCATATTGTTCCATATGTTTTAAATGTTCGTTTAGTGGAGATCAATGAATCGGATGTCATGGTCCCATTCCTTAGCCTCCAAGAAACCCTGAGCTCACAACATTTGATTTTTTTTTTCTTGTGGGCTTTTATAAAATACATTGTTTACCGTTTTAAAATCGATAATCTGAACCTGAAATTGATTATCGTCTGGAAGTGTCATTCTGCGAATGGTGCACGCATAGATATATACTGACATGCAAACGAGGTGTAACTTTTTTTCTCACAGTAATAGAGGATTCTGGTTGTAGTATTACATTTGTTTCTGCACTGAATATTTGAGTTGAGCTGCCGAACAAAACGATGTATCATTCAACCAGTGAAGTGCCATCACTCAGGCACAGCGAATCCACAAAACCATAATTCTTTCTAAAAGACCCTCGCGCCGTGTGGACTTTGTGGTGGACAAACACCGTGCTCGTGGGTTTTCTCGGGGTTCTCCCGTTCCCTCCCACTTTCTTCTTTCCACCATTTCCTCCGCCAAGTGAACTTTGTGGTGGACAAACACCGTGCTCGTGGGTTTTCTCGGGGTTCTCCCGTTTCCTCCCACTTTCTTCATTCCACCATTTCACTCATCTCTCATAATCACCGTCTCCTTTAACCTAACCGGCATAACCGTGGGACGTAAAACTCAAAGATTTCATTTTTTTTTTCTTTCCACCATTTCATTCACTTCTCATCATCACCGTCTCCTTTAGCCTAACCGGCATAATCGTAGGACGTAAAACTCAGATTTCATTTCTTTTCGTAAGGCATAAAATAAATTTTAATATTTTCTTATGTTCCATATCCATTTCCTTTACAGAGTTGAAAAAAAAAAAAACTCTCAGACAGGCTTGCACGCTTATAAACAGTCGAAACATTGTAAACAATATGTCTACAGTATTCCCTCTGCCTTAAAAAAAAAATCAATTTTATAGATTATGCAATTGCACTCTCATATTTATTTTTTGCCGAAGCGTTTTTGCGTTTGTCAATCATTCATTGTCCTTTTTTTCCCACTTCTCCCTCCATTGCTCAAAATAGATTTTAAAAGTTGAAAATAGTTCCGCTAAGAGGAGAAATTCGTAATTTATTGTGGGAGTAGACTACTGATGGATGTCAAGTGATTACAACCAATTATCGACAATATGAGGAGATAGGAGCGATGATGGTTACTTTTTTTTTTTTTTTTTAATGTTCAGTTATAAAGAGTGCCTTCTTACCATGACATATCTAACGTGTTGACTGAGAACGTAAGAATCAATTGATCGTTGATGTTTAACATATTTTATACATTTTTCTCTGGGTGGCAGTGTACGAAACGTACGAAAAATTCATCTGGTGATATTACATAGAATCTAATGATCAATTTCTCATTGATAAATAAAAATAAAATGAAATGAAATCTTTAGTTTTAGGTCCCACGGTTATGCCGGTTAGGCTAAAGGAGACGGTGATGATGAGTAATGAATGAAATGGTGGAATGAAGAAAGTGGGAGGAAACGGGACAACCCCGAGAAAACCCACGCACACGGTGTTTGTCCACCACAAAGTTCACTTGGCGGGGGCTGGGATCGAACCCGGGACCCCAAGCACCAGAGGTGAACGCTCTACCACTAAGTCATTGATAAATATTCACGTGTTTCAATGCAAATAGTAATGTTAAGAAAATTAAGAAGTTTTCTGGTCATTTTGCCTGAAGAACATGGTTGATCAGAGATACCTTCAAATTGACGTCAATGTTCACTATTACTATGCAAAATAAGAACGTTCTCTACCTTATCAGCGCTAGCTCCTTCGTGGCCAAGCGGTTAGCGTATGCGCCTTTGGCGTGGGAGACCCGTGTTGGATTCCCGGCGGGAGTTCATGTGGTTCGGATTCCACATTAATCAGTATGGCCTGTCTCATGTGGCCTCGCTGCTGAAAGGGACGTTACACTCCCAAGTTCGGTTCCCGGCCGAAGCTCATGTATTGGGGTTTTCCGTTAAGCTATAGGTCCACGTCACCTATAGCCTCGCTGCTGAAGGAAACGCTAAACTAAAAATCAAATCAAATCAAAATTGTATTAGAAGCTGCATGTGAAATGCAAAATGAATGCAGTGAACATGATTACATTCTTTAATCTAGTTTAAATAAGTTTATATATTGTTTTCCTCACAGCTACGTAATTTTTAATTAGGTCCAATTTTATTGTGAATAATTCTGACGAAAACATTAGTATTTTTCTATCGTTTTTTCTTCCTAATTTTTCGTGCCTAAAACAATTTTTTAGTTTCCTTTCTAGAAAAGAAAAGAAAGGTTGTTTCAATATTGACTAAAATATGAAAAAAAAATGTTTTAGTAAAGAGATAGAGACATGCGATTAGGAGTTGTTTATTCTTCGTGACATTTTTTTAGAAAGTGAAATTTACTTATTAGTCAGTGTTCTTCCATTAAGGATTATTTTTACTTTCTCTCTTTTTGTCTTTTTTAAAACCTTTTTTCTAAAAAGAAAAAGAAAAAAAAAGAAACAAACTATATGGTCTACGGACCAATATTAATGATTAATGCTTAGTGGTTTTGTCGCATTTGGCTGCTCTTCCGTGTTTATAATTAGGAGAATATTATTTTGTATAAAATGTTAATGTTCAGTTGTTACAGTCACATGGTTTCCAGAGTAATAACTAGAGACCGGATGTTAGACAAAAATGCCTGTTCTTTAATATTAAAGATATGATAGAAAATAACGTTTTAAAGTTTATGTGGGGTGTTAATAGTTTCGATTCAAGCCAATTTTATTTTGCCTATTTTGCCCCTTACTGCCTAAATAATAGCTTTAGTGGCTAATGTTGCATATTCTGTGTATTTTATATATATATTAGGTGTTCGTAAACACAAGCACGTGGTACATTATAATACGTACATATATGGAATGCATATCAAGCTTCGTTTTTATATACACAGTAAAAGAAGGTATTTTAACAAACAGGTATGTTTCTATATTCTTTGAATATTATCTATGAGTTGAATCTATTTTTTAAAATTGTATTAAGTATTTATCTTCATTAATTGGAGTTTCATTTTAGTCCTTATTTTTCAAAAATTTTAAGTGGCCTATTTGCCTGCCCATTTTCCATGTTTTTAATATCTGAACATCCTGTCTCTAGTAATAACTAACCATCAATAAAAAGTGTACTCTCTGTAATTCGAACACTACTTCGTTCCGTTTGAAACTCATTTGAAAAGAATGGTAGAAATCGAACTTTTGAACTTCCTGTTTGGATAATTCAAAGTACAGTAGGAAGTCGAAAATCCGAACTAATTGGGACCACTGGTAGTTCAGATTTTCAAATTGTTCGGATTTTCGAAAATGACCAAGAAAATGCCATTTAGGCTTAAATATACTGTACAATACGCTCTTTTATCGATACAGTGGTTATACAGTACATACAGTAAGTACAATACCGTACGTAAGGCTCACACACCAAATTACACTGTTCTTGTAACTCACACTTAAAACTTAAATTGTATAGGCCTAAGGGAAAATAAAAATATGTATGACAAAGTACTACATATGAATGAGCTTTTGTAAAAACAATGACTTCACACAACACCGACGGACAACCCCATTCTTTGTTTATCGCTAGCGCTAAGACAAAATGTAAAAAGCTCCTAGGGACCGCATTCGGATTTTTGACGTTACGGATTTTTGACGTTCGGATTACCGACGTCCTACTGTAATTAAAAGTACTAGAAATTTTAGTGTTTGCAAACAGAATGCAGTTTTAATTTGTTTACAGTCAGGCATGCACCCAGAAATTTTTGTTCGGAGGGATTCAAGCTTTTTGGGGAAAAGGGGGTCCAACACTACAAGCCACTACGTGTATGTAGTATTGAACAGGTATTATTTTGCACCTGAAAACACGATAAGTAATAGTCAAGGCCGTGCCGTGGGGAAGAGCGAGCGGGGCGACGGCCCCGGGCGCCGAAGTAAGGGGGCGAAAAAATCGGGAGAAAAGAAGAGGCAAAAGAAAGAAAAAAAAATACTTGGAATATATGTATGGGAGCACCGTCGTATACTCGCGCCCCGGGCGCTGATTTTCCACGGCACGGCACTGGTAATTGTAAAATACTTGCACCTACATTTTCAGGGAAAAACGATAGAACTAGGTTGTTTATTTTATAACAGAAAGAGTACGGATGAAGTGTAAGACCAAATTTTCATGTTACATCAATCATTTCCTGCTAAACAAATATATTTATAATTATATTGAGAAAGTGTACAAACGTACGTTGAACTAGGAAACTTTGGGGGGATCCGGACCTGGTGGACTTCCCCTGGTTGCGCCCCTGTTTACAGTTATACAGTTGGCTGTAGGGATAGAGCACAAGCGCGCCGATCCTGGAGGGCCCCGGGCCTCCCCCAAAGCTCATGTGGGCCCCCTATTGTATTTATGAATATACAATATTTGGCATAATTTGAATGCAATTTGTCTTACAATCATCATATAAATACCTTGTTCATCTAAATGGGCCTCCCGAATTTACAGAGAAATCGGCGCCCTTGGATGAGCACCATAAAACGAGACAATTCATCTAATGATAAACAAGATGAAGGCCAAATAGACAACGAAATAAAGAAAGCGCGTGTGTTAAACTCATTTGAAGCTTCCGAAATTAATAAATTTATTGAATGTAAACCGAATGTCATTACTGACGTCTTTCACACAATAAATTAAATTGAAAGTAATGTTGATCGTGTAAAATCAATCAAATCACGAAAAAATATAATTGGCCAAGATGGCGACCATCTAATTCAGTAGTTTTGAACTCCCTATTCTTTCATTTTTTTACCAATAATATTTTATATTTGGATGGTTTACTTTAATTTTGTTTAGTATTACGATTAACATATACAATATGAGCAGTTAATACTGGAAGAATAAACACTTCTGACCAGAGTATATACACTTATTAAAAACTAAATACAGTGTAACGGTTTCGACAACTTAACGTTGTCTTCATCAGACACTAACTCAAGAGTTAGTGTCTGATGAAGACAACGTTAAGTTGTCAAAACCGCTACACAGTATTTAGTTTTTAATAAATAAGTATGTATAAACTCTGGTCAAAAGTGTTTATTATTCCATTTAGTGAGTTCTAGGGTCGTGATCCAATATGGCGGATTCAAGATGGCGGCCGGTGTGGATAACACGTGTCAGAGAAGCAGTACTTGATCCAATATGTTTTGCATATGGTCACATTCATGTTCAGCTACATCTAAAGAAACTAAAAGCAATTTTGTGACCGAGCGTTATAGTAGTGTATGAATGAATTCCGGGTATATGAAGGCTCATATATATCCAAATTACCCATATAGGCCGCTAAAGTTAGTACAATACATATTGAGCCATGGAGAACTTTGCATTTAAATCAGTTGTACATGAATCCCGAGGGAACACTTCGCGAATGTACCTTGTGAGACCAATCTCATTTATGATCATTTGGATGATTACACGTCTGTCTTCGAGGATTAAACACTCCATTTTCTTGACAGTGGCCGCATCGTTCGTCAGGGATGGTGTTCCAGGTCTTGGGTCGTCTGTGAGGGACATATGACCAATTTCGAATTTAATTTCCCACTTTACAATGGTATCATAAGATAGACAATCAACACCATACACAGCCTTCATCTCGTCATTAATGTGTCTGGCGTTATTACCCTACAAATGCAGGAACTTTATCAAACTGCGAGCGTCAGGCTTATTCATCTTGCTCTTTGGTCACTTTGGTCACTTCCTATATATATAAAAAAAATAATCATTGGAAGCTAATCTCCTTAACATCATACATATAATTAAGAACACTGACAAAATTTCATCATCATATCCTGTAACTTCCTGCTGATAATTAAAAGTTTACAATACCCCTCGTATTTTTATTTATAGGGTATAGCCATGAGACTTGAAATAAAATATTTTATTTCGTTTTATGAATGATGGTGGGTAGAGGCCTAAAGGTTGATGTTTTTCCTCGCCGCAAATTGACACAGCACAAGAAAAATTCCAAATCACGAACTTGCACTCTAGAGGCAAGTGCACTTACATTAATTTCCAAGTTCTTGGATAGCAGTTAAGTTCATGATTCCCAAAGGCGTTGCATCAAGGCCATAACATGTTTTCAAAACACTATTCTGTTATAAATTATACCTAAGATATGATTGCAAATGTGGGTAGGTTTCGTAGTTGAGCATCTGACAATTACATAATTCTTGACGTAATATTAACTCTAAATGTCATTCCGTTTGTCACTAGTATGGTGTTGAAACTGTTCAAGTTATTAATAAATCATTTACATACAACAGATGTATTACGTACAGAAATATCGTTGAACTTTCAATAACCGTTGTTTAGGTAACGTTTTGAGATGTTGATTAGAATAGGTTAATGGTCGAGATTAGAGTACGTAAAGCGGAGTCAACGAGTGTTATTTAAGTAATTATCGTTTCCGTAGATCACTTGATTGTTTTCGTACTTCAGGAGTTTTTCTGCAATTCCAAAAATACCTGTGCTTCATCTGGGATAGTCCCTGTACACGGCTGCTTTTCAGCACTTTACTCAAAAGAATTTCTTGGCTCTTGCATTAGTTTGATTGGCTACGAAGGGTAATTAACAGTGGTGCCAGAAGTGTTGTATTACGTCCGTGATATAATATATCGACTAAACCATCTCCTAGAGCTGTTTCTATTACTTCATCACTTTTCTTTGGACTTCCGCAGAAATTATAAGAAATATAAAGAACATTGCAACTCTTATAGTGTAATCAATGTTTCTTAAACTGCTTGCTTCTTTATTGAATTGTTGTTAAGAGAGGCGTATGCAGGGGGTGGGTCCTGGGGTCCAGACGCTCCTTGAAACCCCTATTTTTCTGTAAATTTGGTTTAATTTTAGGGATGATTTTACAAATTTTAATATAATTCATCCTTATATTCAATTTGGACACCACCTAAAAGAGCTTTGGATCCCCTGAAATAAATTTCTGCGTACGCCTATGGATATTAACGTGAGCTGACACCAGCAAGCTCTTTGAACGTAGTGATTAAAGTAGATAGCTTTGTCAATACCAGTACTATACATTTTATAACGAAAAATGTTAAAACTCAAACTAGGACCTCCGGGGTCTGTGAGGCATAATGTAAGTATACAGATTAGCACATTATCTTCTGTAGAAAGTGTGTTCTTGGATATCTGTAGTCCTAACTGAGGGCCCGTTTCGGGTCACTGCGGTCCTGTCACAGACAAAATTTAACTAATTTTTAACTGTTTCTTTCTGAACAATTATAATTTTTATAATACCCAAGTTGTTTTTTCTTTAATATGTTTTTTGCTTTTTGTGCCTACAAATAATCACTTCTTAATCAAAATTTTAAAATTTAATTGACTACAACATTCCTTAAATATTCACTTAATGCATAGGCTATAATATTTTAAGCAAAATAAAATATGAGCATATGTAATAAAAGTTGAGCACGTGTAGAAACCGTACAAACATTTGTCGAACTCATCATTCAGGTTTCGTTTCGCGAAACAACTTACCTGTATAAGACTCTTGATTAAACTGTTGATCCTATTTATACCCGATATTAAAAAGGAAGCCTTCAAATTCAGAATAAATAAAAAAAAATGACACAAAGCAAACAATATCAAACTAACATAAGGTAAGATTTGACTTATTGATATGCGTTAGTTAATACATCTTTAGCGTTCTCTGCATTGACACGGTTGCCCTAGAATAAACCCAAGAAGTAGTGAACAGGAAAATGCAAGTGGATAAATGAACTATGTAAATGGAAGACACTATAAGAAAAATACACCAAAAAGCGTCGTTTGACACATTTTCCGTGTGTATGTGGAGTCAGAGGAAGGTGAAGAATTAAGCTATATTAATACACTATCGTATTTAATGAAAAATGTTATTAAATAAATCTTAGTTTTATACATACTATGATATGAAATGAAATCTTTGAGTTTTACGCCTCACGGTTATGCCGGTTAGGCTAAAGGAGACGGTGATGATGAGAAATGAATGAAATGGTGGAATGAAGAAAGTGGGAGGAAACGGAAGAACCACGAGGAAACCCTTGTACACGGTGTTTGTCCACTACAAAGCTCACTAGAATTGGAATGGGGATAGAATTGTAAAATACACAATACTTGGCCTTGATTTTTATTTTGAATAGAATTTCGTTTGATATCTCAAAACTAATTTAATTTAAATTTGCATATGTGCACTAATTTAATAATATGTGTGTAATGGAGATTCAATGTTCAACGAATGATGATTTGTTTAAATATAAAGTGCTGCATCAGATAATTCAGAAGATTTATCTCTTTTACATAATTAGACATGAGATACATATTGCATATTTGATATCGTAGATTATATGACGTCATTAATAGACGTTTCCTACTTATCCATATGTGTTTTGCTCTACAGCGTTTTAATTTAAACCACCAATCAATGTTATCAACTATCTATACGTTGCCCATATACAAATATTGGTGCAAATTAAAAATTGGAGCAAAAGTTTCGACACAGAACCGTGTATTTTTGGTGTGTCAATTTTCCTTTCTATGGACGTCAGGAAATAATAATAATAATAATAATAATAATAATAATAATAATAATAAAACACATTCGGAGGTCATGGGAAATCATATTGATCTATCAGTGTAAATGGATGGGTCAGGCGCATTCTTTCCGATATCATTTGTGGGTTGAATTAGTCCCAGAAGCGACAGTCCTATTAGCGACAGGAACTGTTATCTGTCCTATGAGCGACCGATTCATTTACATTGAGATGGTGGAAGATGATGCTCCACCAAAGAAATGAGCTACATATGAAGCTTGTAATGGATATGTAAACATTTTAATGAAAGAGAAAATTTTATTTGCTAAGAACCACCACTAATGCTATTAGTAAAATATATTGACTATATTTCTAATTGCGCTTTTTATATTAATTTAAGGAACGTAGAAGCAGTGACGTAACTACGGGGAAGGGGCAAACAAATTTGTACCCTGGGCGCCGGATTGGGGAGCACAAAACTGGCCAAATATTTATTTTCACTATAAGACAAGGAAAGGAGTTTTAGCAAACTAAGGATCATAAATAATAATAATAATAATAATAATAATAATAATAATAATAATAATAATAATAATAATAATAATAATAATAAACCTCAAAAACTTAACAGAACAACAATGACTCACCAACCTTAGAAACATATCCGTGGAGTATAAGTTAGCTTCTAAACTCTCTTTTGAAGATATTGTAAAAACCTTTGCAGCCAAAAGAATCCGCAAAGTTAAATTTTAGTTTAAGCTTTTTGTGTTTTCATTTAACTTTCATTGATTTAAGAGATTTGTAAACTATCAGAGTAGCTATAATACTCGAGACATCAGCTTAACTGTTTGCCATAATTAAATATTCTATTCTAAAACAACACTCTTCCTTCATTCTACACATATGCATATCCCGATATAATTCCAAAAACTTTGTGATTTGTGGTTACTATGATAAAACTATAAGAATATGTCAAGCATGCTACTCTCAAATTATTTGGTAATCAAATACTAATTAGTTTAGTGTTTTATCTTATACTAAAAATAAAATTATATACTTGAAGAATAGGTGGAATAGGAGAATTACTATGTGATGCTAATATCAGGTGTAGCCGAGAAGCGTTTTGGATTGGTTGGTCAAGGGGGCGGTAAGGCGATTTCTTGTCCCGGGCGAGAACTAATCTGGTTGCATCGCTGAATAGAGGAGCTGTTATTTTAAAGGATATAAAAAAAAATAGTGAATTATTATTGTTGGTGTTTTGCAAGATACCAAATATATTGATGTAGACTCTTCAGATACGTTACAGTAAATGGAAATTACTGCATATTGCAGCTGAAACTCGAAGTTAAGTGAAAATGTTTGTTGCAGGTCTCAATATTTAGTTATAATTCATGAGCCCTTATTTCCGGTGAGAAATTTCATAATTTCCGACGTTTCTATAATTGTAAAACTGATAATATGTATGAACAGCGTTTTATAAGAGTTTTGAGTTTTACGTCCCACGATTATGCCGGTTAGGTTAAAAGAGACGGTGAAGATGAGAAATGAATGAAATAGTGGAATGAATAAAGTGGGAGGAAACGGGAGAACCCCGAGAAAACCCACGAACACGGTGTTTGTCCACCACAAACTCCACACGGCGCGAGCTGGGATCGAACCAGGAACCCCAAGCACCGGAGGCGAACGCTCTGCCACTGAACCACCGCGTCCCCTATAAGAATTTTGTATTCAGCTGCAGGTAGATAGGTATTTTCCCTTCAGATTGTCATGTTGTTCTAGACGAGTTTGTTGCTCCTTTAGCTTTGACTGAAAGCTGGACCCAAAACACAGTGAAGTGTTCCTTGCGAATAACTGTGTAAGCTGTGGATGAAGTACAGCCATTGCCAACTTGTGCAAAATTTTCCAAGCTATCACATTGAAGCCCACGGATAGGAGTTATTGCATTAGGACAAATTCTCAAAACTAGAGTGATAAGCTTCCAAATATCTTTGGAGAACGTATAAAACAATGTCAATGCCAACATCAAGAAGTATGATTGATTGATTGATTTTGAGTTTTACGTCCCGTTCAGCAGCGAGGCTATATGAGACGTGGATCTACTGATTAACGTGGAATCCGAACCACATGAGCTCCCACCGGGAATCGAACCCATCAAGAAGTATGAAGAGTAGTGCCTATTTCTATATAGCGTGCGGTGGAAATTATAAGAACGATGTGAAAAAGAGAAATGGGTGTAATTTTTGTAATGTCTGATACACTGTAAGCGTGTAAGTATGAGCATCAATACATTTATTTATGTGTGAATTGCATAACAACGAAAGTGATTTATGTTAAGGGGGCAGACTACTAAAATATTTTTCAAAAGCTAACAATTTTTCTTTTCCCAGATTTTCGTAAATGAAAAGAGATAATGAAATGTAACTTACCCCTATAATAGATAACGTTATTTTACACCCGAAAATACGAATCGGAAGAATTTTTAGTGTTGCCATCCATTGAAATTACAGTATAACCAGAATTTGACTTACCCAAAAATCTAGGTTATGGCAGCGACTAGAAAAATGAACTCAACGGTGACTGATGACTTATCATGCTGTCTGTGTTCCTTGTTAACTACTTTTTAAATATTATTTGTATTTATTTTGTAATAAAAAGTACAAGATAAATAATTTTTAATAAACAGTAGAATTAAAATACAAATGTTATTTAAAAAGGAATTAACTAGGAACACAGACAGCATGATAAGTCATTAATTGCCGTTGAGTTCATTTTTCCAGTCGCTGCCATAACCTAGATTTTTGGGTAATTCAAATTCTGGTCACACTGCTATTTCTATGGTTGGCAACACTGAAAATTCTTCCGATTCGTATTTTCGGGTGTAGAATAACATTACCTATTACTTGAGGTAAGTTACACTTCATTATCTCTTTTCAATTATGAAAAACTGTCAAAACAAAAATTGTTAGGTTTTGAAAAATATTTAGTAGTCTGCCCCCTTTAAGTGTCAAAATAATATAAGTTGTTTCAAGAAAACTCGTGATATCTCAAGATTGTATCAGAAGATTTACCTGCCATTCATTTCGTCACATATCAAGTTCCATGTACACTCATGTCCAAAATGATTGTCGTATATCTATAACTGTCTTCTTGGAAGAATATAATTTGATAATGACTTTGCAGGATACTTTTAATACTGATGCTATATGTATAATCGGGAAATGTATATTTGTAGTAAATTTCATAGGAAAACAATTATAACGAAAATTAGAATGAGTGAAACAAAATGTTGCTAAATGGATAAGAAAGTTTTATTTTCGTTTTATTGTTCTTATTTACTGCTCTTTTGACATAAAAATTGCCACATACATGTCTTTGCCAATTATACACGTGTTAACATTATAAGAAAAACCGGGCGAATTCGTTATCAAATTATATTTATAGACATGCGACAATAATTTTGGACATGAGTGTACATTTAACTTTTCTGGTATGTTTAACAAAATCATGATTTCTGTATTCAAAAATGTATTTTCTATTTACAAAAATACAATGTTGTTTGCTTTACTTCTAGAAAATAAATAAATTTGTCAATTTATCACAGATTGCCTACTTGTCATAATATGCTTCTCAAGTGTAAATAGGCTTAAATTGGCCAGTAATATTTGCAAGCACAATTGAATAACATAACATAACATAACATAATAACATTGGATGTTGACCCCTGCTGTGTTGAAAAAATGTCTCACAGAACATGCCGCATAATATTACAAATGAGAATGCGCAGCACCGCACAAATACACTAACATTAGATATACGAATGGGTATGGACTTATAGTGCGTGGAGTTAGCGTAAAAATATTTCACTTCCGGCTACCAGTCTGCAATTTTACACAGTTCTTATATGTATACCAAAGGACAAGAATCCGCCGGGAGACACTTGATCTGACGTCCGGAACTCATGTAATGACGTCATCAAAATGGCGGACAGCTCGATTCAAAAAATAAGCCATATCTCCGTTATTTATGGACCGATTTTCTTCACATTTGGCTCATTTTAAAGGAAATTAAATTTGCAATAAAACATGTTACCAAAATATTTTCTCTAAAATTAACCGTTTCGGAGTTATTTAACAATTTATTAAATTAATGAGTATTTATTGAAGAAAAATACAAAATAATTCCGAAACCCTTAGTTTTAGACGAAACACTTAGGTAACGTGTTATATTGTTAATTTCATTACCTTTAAAATGAGCTATTAACGAAGAAAATCGGTCAATAAATAACTAAGATATCACACATAACGTGTTAATTATATTATTAAAATGGCGGTCACGACTTCTAACAGATAGCGACAAATTCAGCCAAAATACTTCACTTCCATATACCAGTCCCAAATTTTACACAGTATTTAAAATACCTGGGATACACTTGATTTAACACGCTGAACTCCTATGTTGACGTAATCAAAATGGCCGTCGGGATTAAAAACATAGGTTTGCTTAAATACAACTATCTCCATTACCGATCATTTTATTGAGTCTTTCAATTGTCCCATTTGAAAGAGCATGAAATAAGCTACAAAAATGTTATTCGATTTAGTTTATAGGTAAATGATTTATGAACTATATATGGCGATGACAACTTGGAAGTGGATGAAAAGAAGATCCGTACATTTTCTTCTAGTAGATGGCAGAAGTTTCAACACTTGAAGAGGGCCATCCTACAATGTTTTTTGTGGACAAACTGTCTTCAACGGAACTGTCAACGCTTGGATCCTTGTGAGTGGGGATGGAAGAAGACCGCAGATGACTATGAGCTCTTTTGGTCGACAAGCCCAAATTTCACCATGGAAAAGCTAAAAGAGTTGATAGCATGCAAGTGCAAACAGATTTGCATGCGCTGTCGATGTGTAAAAATACACGAACTTTGCACTTTACTTTGTAGTTGTGAGGGTCAATGCAGAAATTAAGTTAAATCTTACAAACTTGTCACTTTGTTTAAAGTTTACATTGTTTTCAATAGTTGTGCCTTCCGCGCTAATAATCCATATGGACTGTACATGTTTTCATTGTGAGAAACTGTTGTAAATATCTGTTACCCTTCCTAAAAAAGAAAAGTTTTTTTTTTCATTTTTGCCAATCAGTAAAAAGAGGGCATTGGATCCACTAAAAAATGTAAATAACTATTTTTATTTTCTGTTCACTCTTTTGTGGTATAATTTATAATTCAAGATGAATCACTAACATATATATACAAGCATGCAACATTGCAATGGATGTAATGTGTATTTACTTGAGTTAACGACTCTTGTAATAACAGAAATGTCATTGCAAAATATATTAAGCCAACAGCAACCATTTCAAAACATTGATTTTTTTACCCCCTTCCACGTTGTCATCGCCATAAATCATTTAAAATCGAATAAAATTTTTGTAGCTTATTTCATGTTCTTTTAAATGGAACAATTGGAAGACTCAATAAAATGATCGGTAACGGAGATAGTTGTATTTAAGCAAACCTATGTTTTTAATCCCGGCGGCCATTTTGATTACTCAACATAGGAGTTCAGCGTGTTAAATCAAGTGTCTCCCAGGTATTTTAAAATTATTTATTATGTATATAAATAATGTGTAAAGTTTGGGACTGGTATATGGAAGTGAAGTATTTTGGCTGAATTTGTCGCTATCTGTTAGAAGTCGTGACCGCCATTTTAATAATGTAATTAACACGTTGTGTGATATCTTAGTTATTTATGGACCGATTTTCTTCGTTAATAGCTCATTTTAAAGGTAATGAAATTAACAATATAACACGTTACCTAAGTGTTTCGTCTAAAACTAAGGGTTTCGGAGTTATTTTGCATTTTCTTCAATAAATACTCATTAATTTATTAAATTCTTAAATAACTCCGAAACGGTTAATTTTAGAGAAAATATTTTGGTAACATGTTTTATTGCAAATTTAATTTCCTTTAAAATGGGTCAAGTTTGAAAAGAAATCGGTCCATAAATAACGGAGATATGGCTTATTTTTTGAATCGAGCTGTCCGCCATTTTGATGACGTCATTACATGAGTTCCGGACGTCAGATCAAGTGTCTCCCGGCGGATTCTTGTCCTTTGGTATACATATAAGAACTGTGTAAAATTGCAGACTGGTAGCCGAAAGTGAAATATTTTGATGGTTTCTGACACTAACTCCATGCACTATTACAGACCACCCTGTATAAAAGCAAGTGAACTAATACTTGTATGTAACACAATGTAGTTGTAGACAATATACTAATAATCATATCTAGGAAAAAAAAAAGAACTTTTTGTGTCACGGTCAGTTGTCATTTTGTAAACAGTTTTTGATATTGAGAAATGTTGATCTATTAATAACAGCGTTATCATATTATACTGAAAGTTTGGGCTTCTTTGTAGGATGAACTTTGGAATCAAAATACCAAACCATGTGTTGAGCTCATTGTTGCCAGCTCATAGTAGAGAGCCGGAGGGAGATAGGATCAAATGCTTTCAACTATTATGAATTGAAATGTACAAAACAAGTGTGTTTCGTAGACACTTTGATTAAAGTCACTTGTAGGATTCAAGAACTGCTTGACTACTTGGAACACAATGCTTCAGATAGGTCAGGAGTAATGGTTCAGACCCCAATTTTGAATAGAAAGTTCCATGACTCTGTGTTACATAGAGACGTAAAGCGTACCTAACAAAGTATTCTTACTATTTAACATGAAGTTAATGTATTGGGCAACGGCGCCGACTTTCCAAAATTTATGTGGGTGCATATTAATGGCGGGGCTTGTTAGCCTATGTTTTCACGAAAGTCTCGATATTTGATTGATTTATTTTTAGTTAAAATCTTTCATGAACACTGTCATAAAGGGCTGTGCTGTGATAAAGTAAAATATACTGGTACTATAAGGACGTGTTGGGGCTGCTGTAGCTCATTCGGTAACACGGCTGACTTCAACCCAAGAGAAATGGGTTGAAACCCGGGTCCAAACTAAAAATCTTGTGGGTGCGGTGCACCCACAATATTATTTGTGTGGGTGCCGGAGCCCCGGAGCACCCACGTAGTCGGCGCGCATGGTATTGGGCATAATGTAATTACAAGGAAGCTACCAACAGGTTTTCCTTATTGAAATGAAATTAAATCTTTTAGTTTTGCATGCGCCCCACGGTTATGCCGGTTAGGCTAAAGGAGATGATCAAAAATGAATGAAATGGTGGAATGAAGAAAGTGGGAGGAAACGGGAGAACCCTGAGAGAGAAACCCACGCACACGCGGCGTTTGTCCATCACTACGCCATCTGGAAATAGGATTTCCTACGAGACAAGACAGAGCTCTTTCGATAGAAACATACCCTTTTCGAGACGAGACAACACTTTTACGTTACTTTTCGAGGCGAGACAGCTTCAAAAGTCTGTCTCGTGGGCTACTCTATCCCTAAACCGAACATTCCTAAACCTACCAAATCACTGTCTCTTTTATGATGACCCCACTGCACTATCTCTTTTAGGTGGATACTAAATAACGTTGATCCCGGTTTAGAAATTCGCATTCATTTTTACTAATTCGTTAAAATTGATTAGAATTATCAAAGAAGATTATAGTCTGTTAACACAGTTGAGTTGATTTTGAGTTTAACGTCCCGTTCAGCAGCGAGGCTATATGAGACGTGGACCTACTGATTAACGTGGAATCCGAACCACATGAGCTCCCGCCGTGAATCGAACCCGGGCCTCCCACGCCAAAGGCTACTTGAAAAGGAGGGGAATCGAGTTCATTTGAAGAACGCGGCCAAAATATGGCCCCCTTCCAAAGTTACACTACTACAGGGTGACGCCAAACCGTCTGACACATTTCAAAGTTGAATATTGCGCAGGAGCGAAAGCTTGGAGTGGGTTACGGGTGGAAGATTGAAAGAGAATAGGATGCTATTTTATAGGAATACTACAATAGTTATTATGGACATGGTTGGAGCGCCGAACGATGTATTTTATGTGTTCGTACTTACTATAAAACGAAGTCAGTCATTAAAATGCAGCGATTACTCAGACATTTCACTGTTACCTGACATTACGCTACAGGTCCATTATAGTCCAGGCAATTTACAGTTGGACCTGGGCAAAATTGCAATAGAAGCTTTTTAAACAGTTTTTGATTCAGGAATCATTATTGAATAACATATTCAAAATCCGACAAAATCGGACCACGGGAACACCCCCAAAAACGGTTTTCAAAATGGCGGACCATGGTTAAACAATCTTGCGTCTATCTTGCAATTTTCTTCTGTATCTCGGGTTCATCTCATCCGATTTTCACGGTTTTGTTGATGATGACGTTTGAAGATGGTTCCTACAGTTTAACGTGGGATCTGAACCACATGACCCCACCGGGAATCGAACCCGGGACCTCTTCACCACAAGGTGAGAGCGTAACCACTCATCCATCGGAGACATTATATAACTACATAAGGTTTCCTAAATCATAAGGGGAAAAAATTATAACCCTCCCAAAAATAGTATAAATTTATTCCAAATGTTCTAATATACAGGGTGGCCCAAAAGTAGGAACAGTTCCGTACTTATCTCCTCCTGTATTTCATACCATTTCTTATTGTTATCACCTAGCTTCTTTATTATTTGTTCTTGATATATTTTTACTTATACCTTAAGCCCGGAACAGCCGAAGGAAATAAACCCATAAGCTAGAATGTTATACTTGATCAATGCAGGGTGTATACCTCCGTTTGGGTCACCCTATATTTCTAAATAATGTTTAATTTGTGTGTTAGTTGCCTGTTTTCTTAATTTGTTTTTATTATTAATTTTTGTTTTTACGGCTTTAATATTTTAAAAAGCAACTATTTATAATTTGCTTTTTTTCTGTTTTGTTTTCAGATTAAATTACACATTTAAAAATGGAGATGTCTGAATATTGTGTGATATGTAAGGAAAAATTGGACAGTAAGCAAGAGATAGTTAAAATTAAACAGAAAGGAGCAGATGGCATAGATGAAGCAAGCCACAGGCGCAGAAGTGATGTTGTTGCTGTTCCTGGTATTAGTGTCCATGTTTCATGTCGGAAACGATTTACAGATTCAAAGGATATTGGTGTCAAGAAACGGCAGACTAGTGATGAAACAAAACCAAGAAAAAGTGCACGTTTAAATGAAGACCCAATTCGTAGTGCCACTCTTTGCTTATTTTGCGATACATTTGTGGACTTTTCTTCGAAGCATAAACCGTCATCAGAGCATGTAAAAGTACGTACGTCAGAATTTGTTGAAAGTGTTAAAAAATGCTGTGAAAATCGTTGTGATGAATGGTCATTTAAGGTACGAGGACGTTTAGAGTACTACCTTGGTGACCTTGATGCAGCGGACTGCGTCTATCATAACATTTGTAGTGTCAATTTTCGAACTGGTAGGAACATTTCCCGTGAATACTCTTCCTCCAATAAGTACATAAAGAAAGGTCGGCCAAGTAATGAAGAACAGTACCTTGCATTCCTTCAGACTTGTTCGTACTTGGAAAATAATGATGAAGAACAACTGCTGATGGGAGATCTAATTTCAAAAATGGAAGAATATCTTGAAGGGAGTCGAACCTGTGCCTATGTTCGAAGACATATGAAGAGGAAACTTTTGGAGTATTATGGAGAGAAAATTATTATTTCTGGTGGAAGTGGAAAGGCAGATGTAGTCACTTTACTTGATACAGCCACTGAAATTCTTCAAAATTATCACCAAAAGTCAAAAGAATGTGGTATTGAATTACAGAAGATATACTTAATAGAAGCAGCAGTCAAAGTAATCAGAAGTGAGGTGAAATCTCTCAACGTTTCTAATGTGGATGTATACCCATCTCCAAGTGACCTTACTGAAGAAAGTACTTTGCAATACGTACCTAAGAGTTTGAAATTACTGTTGTCAAAACTATTTGTGGGAAAGGATCCCTCTATAAAAATTGGTTCAATTGGTCAGAGCATTATGCAAGGTATACGTCCTAGAATATTACTATGTCCATTGCAGATTGGTTTAGCTATCCAGCTGCATCACAATTTTAGATCAAGGTACCTTGTTGATTTGCTTTACAGTCTTGGTTATTGTTCATCATATTCCGAAGTAATTAGATTTGAAAGAAATGCTGCACTATCAGGTAGCCATATCTCGTTAAATACTGCCAACAACACTGCAGTTCTTCTAGCAGCTGATAATATTGACCACAATGTTTGTTTTTGGATGGAAGGAACACCTTTCATGGGATGGGTATGATTGCAGCTGCAACCCCAAAGAACAAGATCCATCCAATTATTCAACGCTGTAAGATTGCTGAAAGTGACATTAAGAATGTTGCAGCAATTGATATTGTGGAATACAGACATTCAAGAAGCATGCTCAGGGAGATTTCATTCAGCAAACTTCCAATATTGCTCATTGCCTCTATAAGCAGGTTAAATCTTCTGTGGCAAATATGTGCAGCCGAAAAATCAGGTCCAAGTTGGTCAGGAGCTATTCAAACAATTCATTCTGGAACAAATGTTTCACATCCTGGTGTGGCATCAATCACATTTCTTCCTATCATTGATATGGCAGCTAGTGACATGACATGTATACTCTCAACATTGCAATACCAGAACAAGTTAGCACATGATCAACGTATCCCTTGTATCATTACTTTTGATCAGCCTTTATTTTGGAAAGCTTCCGAAATTATCCATGAGCAACAAGATCTCCAAGATATTGTTTTAATGATGGGGATATTTCATACTCTAATCAACCTTTTGGGTTCAATTGGCACTTTGATGAATGGTTCAGGATTATCTGAAGTACTTCAAGAAATCTATGGATCAAACTGTGTGCTGCATATGATGTCTGGAAAAGCTGTTTCTCGAGCAATGCGAGGGCATATGATAGTAGATGTAGCTCTTTGTACCTTATTGGTTTCAGATGTTTTCCCTCGCAATGAAGATGGATCCCCTTATCATCTAGTTAATGAAGCTTGTATTTTACTTGATAACGTCATAAATGGCAAACAACATGTTGAGGACGTGGAGCTGTCTAGGGCATTATCTCAAATCAGTACTGCTTTGGAGGAGAAGAAAACTCACCTTCAATCTTTCTCAAAAACAAGTAAACTTTGGCTAAAGCATATGCAAATGATCAACGTTGCACGTAACTTAATAACAGCAGATAGGACTGGCTCTACATTTGCAATCTGTGATGGAGATTCTCGCAATAGTTGCAGCAGCTGGACACCACAATTACCTCAAGTCATTATATTTATATTTGCAGAAAATGTTCAGTTTGGAATCTGAAAATCGAGTTGTTCACAAAATGTTCCAGGAAGGCAAGTTTGTGATAAGAAGAAGTGATAGGGTATGGACCGGATTAGGTTCAGATCTAGTGATAGAGCAAGTATTAATGCGTTCTCTGAAAAGTAGAGGAGGTCTGACACGAGGAAGTGGATTTACAGAGATTCAAAGAACAACATGGCTACTTTCTATGCCTGTATCTTCAACTTATAACTTAGCAATGCAGGAATACACTAAAAGTTTGTTGGAAAGCAGTGAACAACACAAAGAAATGAG
The DNA here is from genome assembly GCF_964235325.1 of Thermobia domestica. Classification (NCBI taxonomy): domain Eukaryota; kingdom Metazoa; phylum Arthropoda; class Insecta; order Zygentoma; family Lepismatidae; genus Thermobia; species Thermobia domestica. Next base: position 37,422,026 of record NC_137462.1, on the reverse strand, counting down.
GGAAAGTAGACAAACTAGGGACAGTAATGATATAAAAAAGGTTTTTGACCGACTAGACTCAATATCCCCATTCAATTCTGGCCCAGATCTTTCTAACATTGTTACAGGTGTAATAGCTGATCCTGGAGTAAATGTTGATGAACTGAATTCCATTGGTACAGACATCGTTCAAAAAATGATGGACAATGATGTATTCAAATATTCTGGGAAAAGATCCGACAAAGCGAAAAGTCTAGGATATGATGCTGCTGTTGTGAGTCGAATTAATGATGATATACAAATAGATGCAGCACTTCTCTTTCAGAGAAAGATGACTGTTGCTGCTGGTGGGGATATGAATATTGAAGATGTGATGTGTTATGAACTTTGTTCTTATCCTCCTGCGTTATTTGAATCTCAGAGTGTGATGAGGAAAGCTGACAAGTCTCAGTTAGCTCATGCGATACTAAAATACACAAAAAAGTACACATGGAAGAACCAATAATAATATTTTAATTTATTGAGCTTTATCAAATGATTAAATAAATAAATAAAAATACGTTGATTTAAATAAAAATAAATAAAAAATAGTTTTTTACACGAAACGGTGTAAGATAGGAGAAAAGTGTCGTTATTAAAAACTTTAGCATTTATATGTAGCTCTTATTTAAAAAATGTTTCATGTAAATCCGATTGCAGATACCCGAGGTACAGAGAATTATTTAAGGTGTAAATGTAAGAAATTATGATTTTTAAAATTAAATGTCGTTTTTCACAAGAAACTGTACGAGATAGGACATCAGTGCTCCTAATAAAAAATATAGTACGTAAAATGACCTTTGATTTAAAAAAACAATCGTCAAAATCGGATTACAGGAAACCGAGATACAGAAAAAAATGCAAGATAGACGCAAGGTTTTTAAATCATGGTCCGCCATTTTGAAAACCGTTTTTGGGAGTGTTCCCGTGGTCCGATTTTGTCGGATTTTGAATATGTTATTCAGTATAGATTCCTGAATAAAAAACTGTTTTAAAAGCTTCTATTGCAATTTTGCCCAGGTTAAGGGTATAATTGCTCTAGATTTCCTGGACTATTATAACTGTTGCAGTGTTCTTATGAAATGGCATCCTATACACTTTCCATCAAGGATGTTATAAAATAGAGGATCTACTCATATGTATCTTCATCGTATTAAATCAATGAATCCAAAAAACAACTGAGCATCGCCAAGTCTGATTGGCTACTTTCGTTTCATGCATCGTCTGATTGGCTACCTTCGTTTCCGCCATGATTTTTGGCTCAAAACATCGCGATCCTATTGGGCGGAGTGGGCAGAGTAGGGGTGGCGAAACTGTGACGTATGGCTTCCAAGATTTTGTTGTGTGGGCAGATCCTATATTTTATAAGATCCTTGCTTTCCATCCCCCAGCCGCAACCCAATCCAAGCTATTGCACCTGCGCAATATTCAACTTTGAAATGTGTCAGACGGTTTGGCGTCACCCTGTATAAAATGCTCCATGGATGTCCACTTGCTATTAAGGCTTTTTATTCGAAATTTGGTTTTGTTTAATCTTCACATTTTACCAAGTAACTTACCATATGCTTCGATTACTAAATATTGTGGCACAATTGCTATTCAGTAGGTTGCTCTGAAACACGAAAGCGTAATTACTGATAGAATTATAGGTCTGGATCTGTTACACATTACGATAGCTTTCAAACTAAACCCCCTTTAGGAACTTCCATATTAAGCAACCTGGTATTATGTTGCAAAGCTTGTTAATTTATTAAAATAGCTTTTATGTAAGACATTATTTTCCACTTAGCACGTGATTATATGCTTTTTTCGGCGTTGATTCAGTTGTCCTTGGGTGTCACGGTGCCTATTTATTATATATATAATACTTTCGTTTCCACTTGGGTTCTCAATTGCTGTGGGAAATAAAGCTACCAACGTGACTGATCGGATGAATGGTCAAAAGTTAAACTAAAATCATTGTTCCACGTATTCCTGGGTGACAAATGATGAGTTTCTATTGAAGGCATAAAATTCAAGGTCTTTCTTCCTTACCAAGGAGTTTTAAACGTTGTTAACAACAGGACAAAGGGAGTTTTAAAAAAGCTGAGTTGTGCGTTGCGGATGGACAGATGATTTTTCTCTGTCTTTTATTTTGCATGAGGGGGTGACAATTCAGATGTCTGTAACAGGATGATACTGATTGGTTGCGGCTGTGATGAATGTCAAAGAGCTCACACTGTGCGAATTCCCTTGTTCCCAGAACAATTTGTTGTTTAATTTCCCGAAGCAAAAGTTATACCCTTTGACCTTTTTGTATGATAAGCGTAGTACGATTTTTTTAAATGTACTCTCAGCTTTAAAGTTCACTGAATTTTTTTTTTCAACCAAAAACTACGTTGGTAATAATTTCGCTTATATGTAGTGATCTAAAAATTGCAATATTCTTATTTGCAAGTGCTAGACAAAGTGAATTTGTACAATATAGATATACAGTAAAACCTGTCTTCAACGGACCCTTTATTAAACGGAAAACTGTCTTAAACGGAAATATTTCACGGTCCCATGAATTTTGGAGAACAAAACGTGTAAAACTCCCTTCATTGAGCGGAAACTGTGTTACGCGGACAACGGAAAGAAAAATAAACATTTAACGGAAATTTCTGAGTTCCGGACTACAGCGTTTAGAATATGTTTAGACATTCTGTGAGACATATACATTACACTGTCTGCGATAAAATGTTCGTTCTTTTGTTAAATATTTCTGGACAGTGTTGACTTTCCCCAACCACTACTCATATTCACCCCCAAAAATTGTCCTTAATCCCCGCAACTTAATCAAGAATCATACGGAATGTCGGAAAGAAGAAAACGAGATAGAGGAAGAAGAGGAATACGATACCGAGTTGCAAGAAGAGTGTAGAATAAATACATATCAAGATTCTCTCAGAAGTTTAAAGGAACTGCAAAAATTTGCCTTACGAAGAAATGATTCTGATTCACTTAGTATAATTTCTCAGGCTAAAGTTTATGCGGAAAGTCAAGCAGCCAAGCAGCAATGTACACAGTAAACCCTGCTTGGCTATCAGAAACAAAGAAAACGTGTACATAGCATATTTTGTATTCATTTTAATTTTTTTGTGTATTTATTCGTAGAAGAAAGAAGTACTGTAATCGAACAATGTGCGTACAGCAATATATTTCCTCAGTATTCCCCCTTAATAAGCATGTTTTTTCTTTTTTTTCTTTTTTTTTTAAAGAAAGGAAAGGTCTACCTCCACTAAGCGGAAACCTGACTTTAACGGAAATTTTTGCAAGTCCCGCTCGATTCCGCTAAAGACAGGTTTCACTGTATAAACAAAATAATTCAGTTTTGTCAAGCCTGTTTAAAGTTATTCAAGTGCATAGTAACGAGGTTTTGAGTGAGTGGATCGGAAATTTGCCAACCTCCCTTTTGATAATACTTTGTTATAAAGATTAGGATTTTTTGTTATAAAGACTTTAGGATCTATTTCTATGAAAGTAACTATTTTCTCAAGACTTTTGGGACTAATCTTTGAAACCAAATAACTTTTTTCTCAAAACTTTTGGAACTAATCCTGTGAAAATAATAACTTTCTCAAGATTTTAAGGGCTAACTTTGTGAAAGTAACCTTTCTCTCAAGACTTTTTAGACTAATCCTTGACCAAAAAACACTATCCACTTAAAACTTTGTGGACATCCTGTGAAGATAAGCCTTCTCCTCAGACTTTTGGAGCTAAGCCTATGAAAGCAAGTTTTCTTCTAGAATTTTGGGATTAATCTTGTGAATTCTTCCTAAAGACTTAAAGGATTCTTGAAAAGCTTTTCCCTCAAAACTTTTGACTAATCCTGTGAAAATAATCGGTTCTTCTACTTTTGGGACTAATCCTGTGAAAGCAACGTTTTCCTCAAGACTTTTTGGAATAATCCTCTGAAAACCTCTTTTTCTCCAAGACTTCCGTGTCAAATTATGAGAAAATAACTTTGGATTAACCCTATGAAAATAACCTTTCTTTAAGACTTTCGCTATTAATCCTATGAAAATATTTTTCCTCAAGACTTTTGGAACTAATTTTTAAAAAAATAACTTTCCTTCAAGACTTGAGAGTAAACCTGTGAAAATAGCCTCTTTCTCAAGACTTTTGGTACTAATCCTTTGTCAAAAAAAAAAAAAAAAAAAAAAAAAAGTTTGCTAAAGACTTTTTGGGGGACAAATCCTTGAAATAACTTTTCCTGATTATTTTTTGGAAATTATCCTGTGTAAAAACCTTTTTCCTCAAGACTTTTGAAACTAATCCTTGGAAAATACTTTCTCCTCAACACTTTTGGGTTTAATCCTGTAAAAATAACCTGTTCCTTGAAACTTTTGGGATTAATCCTTTGAAAATAATCTCGTCCCCAAGGCTTTTGAGATTGATTCGTGATAGAACTTTTTCCTGAAGTCTTTTTAAGAATAATCCTGTGAAAATAACTTCTTCCGTAAGACTTTCGGGACTAATCTTGAAAAAAGAAAAAACTTTTGCTCAAGACTAATCCTCTAAAAAATAACACCTTCTTCAGAACTTTCGGGACTAATTCTTGAAAACTTTTTTCTGAAACTTATTGGGAATGGTCGTGTGAAAGTAACTTTTCCTCAAAACGTCTAGGATTAATCCTTGAAAAAAATTCCTAAAAACTTTCGGGACATCCTTGAGAAACTTTTTCTTCACGACTTTTGTAATTAATCCTGTGCAAATGACCTTTTCCTCGAGAATTTTGGAACAAATACTTTGCAAGAAATTTCTTCCTCTAGACTTTTATGACTAACCCTATTAAAATATCTTCTTCAAAACGTTTGGGATTAATCTCTTATAAAAAAAAATCCTGACGACTATTTGAGAGAATAATCTGTAGAAATAACTTTTTTTCAATGTGGCCCCGCGTGGCTTAGTCGCTAACGCTCTCGCCTTCGAGCGGTCCCGAGTTCGATTCCCGGTGGGGGCACTCGGTCGAAAAAAAGTGTAACAGCTTTCCTGGGTTTCCCTCACTCACACCAGGCAAATGCTGGAATGGTACTTAACTTAATGGTCCCAGACTGCTTCCTTCCTTCCCTTTCCTCGGATATTGTGTTCGCCGAGGGACGTCATCCCTCATATACGCGACGGACTAAATGGCCATACATGCCGACAGCCAAGAAATCTAATTCCTGATCCTGAGATTAATCTTTGAAAGGCGTTTTCCTCAAGAACTTTTGGAAGTAGTCTTGTGAAGATAACTTTTTCTCCGAGACTTTTGGTACTAATCCTGTAAAAAGCAATCTTTTTCTCAAGGTGACAAATTATACGAAGATAATTTTTTTCTTAAGATTTTTGGGATAAATCCTGTGAAAGTAACTTTTCTCTCAAGACTTTTGGGAACTAATTCTGTGAAAGTAACTTTCAACTACATAGTTATTCGCGAGTCATATTTATTTCAATAACATACCTATTTATCGTTTAGTGAATTTTAAAAGATTATTTTACTAGAAACAAATATAGCACTTCATGACATAAAGTCAAAAATAAAATGTAAATATTCTAACTGAATATTAGCACAGAGTTATTTGTAATGAATGTAAAGCGGCAGGGCGAGAACAAGAGGTCTTTCATTTGCATATTTACATAGTCGGAGCTTCTCTTGTTATGGGGCTGTCACAGTAACCATTTCACGCGACCTTGTGCAATTAGTAGCTCTGTTTTTACAGAGAATGAATCGAAGATTAGTGCTAACACACAACCACCGTGAAATGAGTTTTGTTTCTTCGTTTACCTTGAAAAAATTGTTCTGGTTATTTGTGAAGATAATGCAATTTAGTAATCCATTTACGTACATGACACGAGATTTAAGTGAAAAGTAGTTTTGGCCTGTAACTAGCTGTATCCAGTTCTTGTTTACTACAACTTGAAAAAAAGGGGTAAGCTATCTTTAGTAATGGTGACCAGTCACACAGAGACTGCGTACGCTTTTAAACCATTGCATTGTGAGCCATGCCGTCTTGGCAACAAATTGCTAATTTGACGACAAGTTCCGCGTGTTTAGGTAAAGCCTCTTCTTACTGTACAGCATGTTCATTGGATATTATACCTTCGAAACGTGTTCAACACCAGTAGTACACAGTAAAATTTGTTTAAAAACACTGTGTCTCAAACTATGGCCCACGAGGTCTGTCCCTGGGGGACCTCCTAATGAATGAAAATCTGAAATGAAATTTTTAGTTTTAGGTCCTACTTTTGTGCCCTTTTAGACAAAATGAGACGGAAGATTAATGAAAGTGAATGCTAATAGAACAGTTGATAGAATAAAACATCTTTCAGCTTAAGTCTCACGATTATGCCCGTTAGAGTAAGGCAAGTGAATGATGATGATGGAATAATTCGTGAAATGAAAATATGGGACGAAGCAGAAGTACCTGGAGAAAACTCAGGGACACGATGTCGTCTCACAAACTCACTTGGTCTTTGATCGGGCACGGTGGTTCAGTAGTATAGCGGTTACTTCTGGTTTCTGAGGTCCCTGGTTTAATCCCCAATCAAGTATGTTTGTGGTGGAGAATATCGTGTCCATGAATTTTCTTTGGGTACTCCTGTTTCCTTCCACATTCTCAATCTACTAATCCTTCTATCATCATTCGCTTACCTTAATCATCCGACTCCCTTAGCTTAACGGGGATAAACGTGGGACGTTAAACTGAAATATTTTATCGAACGAGGAACTTTTAACATCAGAGATGAGCACTTTTCCACTGACCCATCATGCTTTGAACTAATTGAAAAATAAATTCATTCGCCTGAAGTTCTTTTCTCTTTTTTTTTTTTTTTTTAAATCACTTTTTTCGGGTTCAGTTCCCGGAAGGATAAAAATTTCTTGTTACCTCATGATACAGGGGTAACATTAAGAGGTAGCGAACTCCGGCTTAGAAACACAGAAATAATGGTAATGAAGTAACAGAGCTGACCACATATCACCAAACTAAAATGCGTCATATAAGCTGCCATGCACCTCCGTAGACTGCATCGCCTATGTCTTAAGTGTAATTTTTATGCATGATCTTGACTCCTTACTGTGGCATATTTTACATTACAGTATAGTGTTAGAAACGTCTGATATCGTAAGAAAAGTCCATATTTTAGATTTATGTGATTTCTTACTGAGATTTATAAAATGGCGAACAACTCTAACTTGCGATAGAACTCGAACTTCTTGCGCGGTAAAACTCTGTTCCATTTGTTTGCAGACACTGACGCACTACTTAGAATGTATGGGTGGGCTTATTGTGCTGAATGATGATTTTCTTTATCCGGAAATGCATGACGGAGCTTGTAAAGAGAGGAGTTTGCACATAGCGCTGAACATTGATGGATTCCTCATGTTCAAGAAATTCAACCAAAATACACTTGTCTGCATCTCAGTAGACGGTGTCTATAACTTGATCAACAGACGGCACAGCCTTTGCTTTCTTTTTTTGCATGTGTCATAGAATGGTGCCATTCCATGCTCTAACGTTTGCTTCCGACACATAGTGATGAAATGGGTCACAATACTCCATAAAAATAATATTCTTCCATTATTTTTTTTCGATATCTGTGAAGATGTTCTTGAGTAGTGAATTTTCGCTGTGCTTCCGCCGTCAGTAAATGTGGGACCAGCGGGAACAAATATTTCTATAGCTTAACTTTACACTTATTTCCTGCACTGCACTATGTCTTATTACGTATTGCTGCAGTTGAATCTACCATGATCCGTCTATCTTCAATCATGTATTCTCTTTCCCTGTTAGGTTCCGTCAAGGCAGTTCGTCAGCAATCGCTCCTATATTGATCTTTGATACTCGTTTTTCCATCTTTAAAATATTTTACCTATCTTTTTAACACCGCTAGCACTCATAAAACCCATCTCCGTATTCATATAGGTGTCTGTTGTTGAATTTCAAGAGCAAGAATCCCCTCTTCAGCAAGTAATTGAGTCACAACACGTTGTTGAAACCAGTGGCTACGAAATCTACTTTAACTCACCCCTCCCGGCTTTGGGGTGTCCAGTGATTTTTCACTTTAAAGGCGTTAATGCACAAATTCTGATGTGAGACACAAATATCAGGAAGAATAAGAACCAAATTTACCATTGTAGTATAACCATGTATCCAGTATAAAAATCTTACATACGAAATTATTGAACTTAATTTTAAATACTTGATTCAGCACAAAACTATTCAAACTACTCAAGAAGTGGAAAATAATTGAAGTTGCGAACACTGCTCAAGCTATTTCTTTCAGTTGAATTTCTCAATTTTGTAAAAAATATTTGGTTACATATATATTGACCTACATTCTTATTAACAATGGTATGATGCTAGAATATTTATAGGTATACGCTGGGACGATTTTTAAGCAGTCTTCTTTTTTCTTTCTCACCTCAAGCATAAGTTGGTGGGCAACATGGAAATTTTAAAACTTTTCTTTCTCTTGGGGGAGCTGTTTTATACTTTGATAAGGTCTCTTCTTCATAACCGCATCTAGATATTATATCCTTGGTCTTCCTCTTCCTGGTTTTCCTTCTGCCTTTCCCTTTATCAGCACGATGATCCAATCGGAGTGCCGGATAAGAGGTGGCGTGTTGTTCGCCACGATTTTGCCACAGCATTTGCATTCCGATCTTATCAGACCTCATTATCGTGAATATTCACACACAACTGGATAAAAAAGAAGGGTTGCCAGACACCTCTGTTTGTAAAATGAAATGAAATCTTTAAGTTCTACGTCCCACGGTTATGCCGGTGAGGCTAAAGGAGACGGTGATGATGAGAGATGTGAAATGGTCGAATGAAGAAAGTGGGAGGAAACGGGAGAACCCCGAGAAAACCCACGAGCACGGTGTTTGTCCACCACAAAGTCCACACGGCGCGAGCTGGGATCGAACCAGGGACCCTAAGCACCGGAGGTGAACGCTCTACCACTGAGCCACCGCGCCCCCTTCCTCTGTTTGTGATCCCCTGGATCAAGTAGTAAGTATTCTCGCCTTACGGACGAGAGAGGTCCCATTAGACTCGCTCCTGAAAGACAACATTAAGCTCCAAACTAATGATCACAAATCATTAATATCACAATAACTTAGTAAATTGTTATAATTGTATTTTCTCATTGATATAATTGATATACAATATATATATATATATAAAATTGATATAATTGGCGTTTTTAATATAACCTCCTGTTCAAGGGCGCCGATCCTGGGGAGCCGGGGCACCCCCCAAGCTCATGTGGGCTCCCCGCATTGTATTTATGAATATACAATATTTGGCATAATTTGAATGTAATTTGTCTTAAAAATCCTCATAAATGCCTTCTGCATCTGAAGGCCTCCCCCTTCTCAAATTTACAGATAAATCAGCACTCTTGCATCAGTTACATAATGTTCTGTTTTTTGTTATGCTACGCGAATAAAGAACTGGATTTTATATATTTAAAATAATAAAATATTTCAGTTTTACATCCCCCCACGGTTGTGTAAGCTAAAGGATATGATGAGAATGATTGAAAAATTGTGTATTGAAGGAAGTGGGGGAAACAGAAGAACACTGAAAAAACTCACGCACACGGCGTTTGTCCACTACAAAGTATTCTGGATTCTTATAGAAACCACTTAGGAAATATAATGTGAAGTTATAATCATCACTACAGTATTTCATGCATCTGAGAGCATAAATTCTACACTATAGTATACTAAGTTTATAAAAGCCTGCTGCGGATTTTTAGAAATGGATTAGAAACAGCAAAAGGGTTATATGGCATCAACTTCGAGGTTCGTAAACTAACATATATACTTGTGTTACAGCTGACATTTTGCAAATTTTCTTATTTTCCGACCACCTGAACTATTAAGTATGTAGGGGCAAAGGGACTCAGTGGTAAAGCATTCACCTCTGTTGCTTGGGGTCTCCAGTTAGATTGCAGCTTGCGCAAAGTAGGTTTTGCGTATATCCCATGAGAAAATGAAATTAAATATTTCAGTTTTACGTCCCACAATTATGCCCGCTAGGCTAATGGAGACGGTAGTGATGAGAAATGAAGGCAGTGGTGTATACGCACATGATGTTTGTCCAACACAAAGTCTACTTGGAACGAGCAGGGATTCTCCGCGCACCAGAGGTAAACGCTCTACCACTGAGCCACCGAGCATATCTCAATAGAATTACCCTATACAAACTCATTAAAACATAAATTAATAAGCGATCGAGTACTGTCTAATGTCAAACGAGCAAAAAAAAAAAAATCCACTAAAATAGCTAACCAAAGTCAGAGGATACGAAATGAAACATTCAGATATAATTTAAATTTTGAGAATAAACTAAAACATTCCTAAAATTCCTTTGGAGAGAAATGTCTAATGAATACTCAAAACTATGGTTACGGAATAGAAGCAGTAACCATGTTTGGGACCGTTAGTATTTTTGTATGTATTCCATTTATAAATATACTAGATCTGATTGTTATAATATAGTCATCTCTCATCTGGCAACCCTCAGTTTATAAGTCGATTTTCTATAAATCTTCACGATAATGATATAAGATAAATCAGAGAAAACAATACCGTGGCAAACAATACGAATATCAAGTCGTGGCAAACAACACCATGGCAAACAACACGTAATCGAATAAGATGGCCAAGCATGTTGCTTCTTCTTTTTCCTATTATCTTCATGATCTGTCGTCCTTCATTAGCTTCCTTTAGTACGTCTTCATTCATTTTCCTTTCGGTCCATGATATGCGCAGCATTCTGTGCCAACAGCGTATTTCAAATATTTCCAGCTTGGATATTTCAGCTTTTCTCAATGTCCACGTCTCTGATCCGTAAAGCGCCACGCTCCGTACCAGGGTCTTAATAAATCGTTTTCGAAGAAAAATATATTGCGTATAACCACCTCATAAGCACTCATCCTTTCGTAAATTTAAAGTGAGCATATATATATTAGATGGGCGCTGAACTATAGAAATATTAGATGGATATACGCCCCATTACACCATAACCCTGCAGCAATATTGTAGAGTTGATATTTCAGCTCCTTCTGTATCGGCTGTCAGTCCGGGTAAGAGACTGAATTTGAGAAGCGAGACCCAAATCTGGATGACCCGGCCAAAAGTCCTGACTCAAATGATCTGTGTCATCACTAATGCATACGAATGTATCCAAAATTAAGCAGTTGACCAAATTATAAAGGGCCTTAGTTAACAGGTTTTACTGCACGTTATTTTGGTATATCCGTTTTCTTTCTTTTAATAAATAAATAAATAAATAAATCCCTACGACTTTTCTATTCTGTTAGTTTGGGAATTATATTCAGTAAGCTTGTTGACTTAATGGTAACATCTATGTATGCATTGTTATGGATATCTTGATTAGCTGACCAAACATCCTATTGCAATGTGCCACACAGATCGTGAATGTGTTATGCATAGCAACTGGCCAATCTCAATTTAATGTAGATCGTGAAAAACACCTGTCAATCACTTCCTTTCTTATTACCTGAAACTGTTGACAGATGTGTTTAGTTGGCTTATCCAACGCGACTCAAACTTTCTTTTTGTTGAAATGGAAAGAAATTGTCACGCAGAGTGTATATTCTTTTTTAAATATTATTTGTAGAAGTAACTTTGTTACGTTGCTTGTGTTTACCGATCATGGGAAGAAATACAACTTGTAATGCAATGATCTGGTGAGTGTTGTCCAAGAGCAAGTGAAGTTGTAAACGGTCTCAGTTGGGCTCCTTCCTGTCGGGTGGTGAACGTTTTGTTTGTTTATTTATTTCTCGGAAGCTATGTCGATGTTAAAGCAACAAGTGGAGTTGAAAGACAGTATGACGGACACGGAAGAGGACATTATAAACATACAAATTCGAAGGATTAAGCCTATCTCTATGGGATATCTTAGAAGGACTTCTCATGGCACGCTGTGTCTTCATTTCTCAAATTTCGTGTGAGTATTCGCTTGACTTTTTATTGAGTAGATTTTCTTCATTATTACGGTCATATTGTTTTGTCTATTTGTTTGTTGAAGGTTACCGTTTCTTCGTTTATTTGTTGAAGGCACCAAGGCGGAATCCGCAGTGAGAAAAATCCGTTCTCCGGACAGCGGTATATTGTACCAATATACGGAATCCTCTTACTTATTACAGAAATCAGTATGGAGCACGCGTTATCCATGTGCTACATACGCATTGCCCTTAGATGTTACATCATGTCGTTGCAGGTTGTCTGACATCTTAACAGTTTTCCATATACCACATACATATAATTATATTACATTCCTCAGCTATATACGTCCATTTGTATGTGAGATCCTGACCGCCTATATTGTTTCATACGGAAAGTACGTATAGATGGAACACTTATACGGAAAGTATTATAAAACGTGCATTTTTAGTTATACGTCTGCTGTGCGTTAAGTCCAAAAACTACAGGAGTTATGCATGTAACCTACATTTTTTTTTCTCAGTGCGAATCATCGTAATGTGTTCAAATTTTTTTTAACGCTCTTCCACTGCGAATACAACCCGGTGCAACCACAAATGCACACGCTAGACCACCAGTGAGGATCATTGAAAAGTGTTTGTGTGTCTCTTTTTTAAGTTAACTTGGTTTAGATTTTAACTTTTGTTTCAACACCAAGACTATATAAGATGTAGAACTACAGCTAAACGTGGTATTCGAATGGCATGAGCCCCCGCTCGAGACTTCTAAAGTTTGAACATAATTTCCTATTTGGGTCAAAAGATCCAACCAATATATTTCAGGCAAAAAAAAAAAAAAAATCTTGTAGGACTTATATCTGGAGAACTACATATAGTGTAGCCAAACCCAAGCTATCAGTTAACTCAGTATTATGTGCTTTTCCGTAGAAAATACGAAATCTCGATTTAGGGGCCGTTCAAAAATTTTGTGGCCCCTGATCCAAAAACTAATTATTGGCGAAGATCGCAATCTTTTGACCCATTTTCTTCTTTTTTTTTTTTGGTTTTCCTAAAATTCTTGTTATTATTATTATTATTATTATTATTATTATTATTATTAATTATTATTATTATATTTCAATCAAAAACTTTCTTGCACACCATATTTCTGGAGAACAAGTTATAGTATAGCCAAGCCCAAGCTATCACTTAACTCATTATAATGTGCTTATTCCGTTAAAAAAAAAAAAAAAAAAAAAAACTCGATGTAGTGTTGTTCAAAAATTTTGTAGCCCCTGATCCAAATACTAATTGTTGAGCAAGATCGCAATCTTTTGATGCATTTTTTTAATCATTACAAAATTCTTGGCCAAGATCACAATCTTTTAATTAATTAATTAATTAATTATTATTATTATTATTTTTTTTTTTGATCATTCCTAAAATTCTTTTTGAATTGTAAGTTTGTGTGGCATTAATGAATGTTCAACTGTTGTGCATAAGGTTTCCTTTGTGAATTGTAAGTTTCCGTAGCATTAATATCTGTTTAGCTATTGTGCATAAGCTCTTGATTAATCATACTTTCCGTTTGTGAACTAAGGTTCCGAAGTAGTACTTGCTGTACCATAGGTTAATGATGAAACACAATTTCATTCAGTGAACTGTAGGATTCTGTAGCGTTAATTTCTAGTATGCTGGTGATAAAAACTTGTAAAATAATTGTCATCAGCGCCATCTGTGCGTTTCATTCCACTATGGGAGGAGGTTACTTTCCTTTTTTTATTGTCTTTGATCTCAATGACGTTTTGTGCATGATTAATTGAATCCTCCTTTGGTTTGAAAAATGAAAATGAAAAAATGAAATGTAATCTTTGAGTTTTACGTCCCACGGTTATGCCGGTTAGGGTAAAGGAGACGGTGATGATGAGTAATGAATGAAATGGTGGAATGAATAATGTAGGAGGAAACGGGAGGACCCCGAGAAAACCCACGAGCACGGTGTTTGTCCACCACAAAGTCCACACGGCACGAGCTGGGATCGAACTAGGGACCCCAGGCACTGGAGGTGAACGCTCTATCAGTGAGCCACTGCGCCCCGCTTTGAAAAATGAAGTGTGTTTTAACGTCACTATGTTAAGTTTGTAACGGGCATACCAAAACGCATTTAACCACAGACTTTTTTCCCTTGATGAAGTACAAGGATCTTGTTTCTAGAAGTGGGTAATTTTTGGCGCACACCCAGAAATTGTTATTGGGATGAGTCTAAGGTTCGGGGAGGGGGGAAGGGTTCAATACTACAAGCCACTACATCTATAAAGTATTGAACGAATATTATTCTGTTCCCGAAAAGACGATAAGTGATTGTAAAATATATACACCTGTATTTTCAGAAGAAAATGATAGAACTGTAATATTTTTATAAGAGAAAGAGTACAAATGAAGTGTAAAATCAAAATTTTATGCTACATCAACCATTCCTCTGTTAAGCAATTATAGTTTTATTGAGAAAGTGCACAAATGCATGCTGAGTTAGGAACTTCTGGGGAGGGTCCGGACCTAGTGGAACCCTCGTGGATGAGTCCCTGGTACTACTGATTCATCTTTTTCATTTATTTACAAGTGATGTGAGTGTAACTTGTTAGGAGGATCTGTTTCATTGTTAGGAATAAATGTGTCACCGTTAGTAGTACACAAAAACGATAAACATAACTAACTAGTTAACAACATATCTTTTTAATATATGAAATACGTAAATAAATGAACAATATTTTCTAGCAGAATAAAAATTGTCAATTATTAGCAAGGAAATCTTCTGTATTTTCAACATTATACTTTTAATGAAATAAATATTATAAGAGCTAAGGAGGTTGAAATATTTCCCATAAATCTGTTCTCTCCGTGCAAAGAACGGGCATTTCAGCCAGTATATACTTCGTTGTTCTGTTTTTAATATTTCTCAACCGATAATGTTGATAAGCCTATGTGAAGTATGGAAGTCATATGACCATTTTTCGTTCTCATGGAGCGTTGTCAGTTGTCGGTCAATCTTCTATTCATTATTTTAAAGAATCAGACCATTCTAGAAACGCCTGATGGAATAAGCGTATCCTAGAATATGCAGCAACCAAATACTCAGCAAAGTGAGGTGGGTTGCATATAACCAAGGAGTTAAGCAAATCGTTGCAATTATCCATCACCAAATTGGTATAACATTGGTGATGGATGTTTTAGGTCATTGGCGATGTCCATAACTGCTTTCATGCCGTTCTTCCTCGACTTTTTTTTTTTTCCAGAATATCATCCATTTCCTATGATTGGTAACCCACTGCGGAAAGCAACTTGAACATCGAAAGTGGAAAATTAAACAAACTTAAAAGAAAAATAATCGACTTCAAAGTCGCACTAAAAATCATTTTTTGAACCAACTTAAAAGCTCTAAAAATCAGAAATAATAATAGTAATAATAATAAGCATAGGTATTCTGCTACTACTGGTAGGTCACTTGCCGCAACTGAGAAGTTTCCGTGCTCCACGGTCTTCCGTCCGCTAACCTCTTCGTCCTCACTACGATTTCTCTGTTTTGATATCGTTCATTAATTGTAGTCTCCTTTGCCCCCTCTCTTTCCTGTCACCATACCCTCTAAAATGCTCCGCATGATACAGCTCCTTCGTAGCCAAGATACCAGCCAGTTTATCTTCCTCTTCTACTTCTTAATATCTAAAATTATTCTTTTCTCCCCCACCATTTCTAACACCCTCTCATTCGTTTTCCGCTCGACCCATTCTTCTTCACACCCACATTTCGGAAGCTTCCAGTCGTTTTTCATCATTTTTGAGTAATGTCCATGTTTCTAACCTATACAGCACAATACTCACACGAAGCATTTTATGAATCTTTTTCTGAAGTCGTTATTCAAGGTTCCACAAAATAGTATTTTCTTCCTCGTAAAGGCTTCTTTCACCATTCCTATCCTTGCTTTTGTTTCACGTTCACACTTCATATTATCATTAATAATACTACCCAGATATCGAAAACTAGTCATCTGTTCTATTTTCTCCCCTCCTACTTCTGCATTTGACACCGACCCGTTCGTTCTAATCATCATGGCTTTTTATCTTTCTAACATTTATTTTCATCCCATATTGTTCACATAATGCTTAAAAGCAGAAAATTAATTATTATTATTAATTTTTTTAGTCATTCCAAACCAAATATATTAGTGCCTCCATAAAATCATTATTTAATTAATTTTAAATTAGGCATTAATTTGTTCCGCTTTCCACGACTTCAAAAATGTGATATAGAAAGTGGTAATAGATTATTTTCTGTTTTTAAGCACACTATTATTTTTTGCCTTTTTAAAGTTTATTTGTTTATTTATTTATTTATTCCTTAGAGAATCGTTTCGCTTTTAACAAATTACCAGAACAACCACCACCTTTTTCACCGTATTGCAAGTAAACAGATGATTAGATGAATGCTTCTTTCATATATTGTGTTTTAATTTGCATTTAGTTCTCATAAAATAAATATTCTTAGAAGTACGTGGATTGTCGTTTTGGGGAAAAAAGGAAAGAAATTCATTATTAAATAAAATTTAAAGCGTGTTTGATACATTTTTTAGTACTGATAATTGTGATATTGAAAGTAATTGACAGTTAATAAGTAATTGATAAGCAAAATGAGCACTTGCGTAAGGCATCAAAGAAAGGGACACCAATGAAATTTTCCGTTATTCGAATTTACCGTGGCTCATGGACCATATGATACAATACTACAAATAGTGCAGCTGAAGCCAGATAATGCAAAAAGGAAGGGAGAGATTTAATCCCAACATTAAATAAATAAATTACATTCAAATATGTACCATAATAACAAGAGCACTGAGAGAGTGTAAACCTCCGCCAAGGGTTACGAAATCGTAGGGTAAAATCCCCCTCATTGCTTAAATAAAAGCAATGTAAACTTTGTATGCAGTTCGTGAAATTTGTATACATCCTGCGTGTCCGTGAAAAAAAACAAACACACACACACACACATACTACCATATGCCTAAAACAACCTCCTTGGACAAACTAATAATAGTAATAATTATAATGATAATGATTGATTAATAGTAATGATGAAGATCTGATCAAAGACTTTGCAATTTTATATATCCCAAATCTTATGCAGGGTATATGAGCCGCAACGGAACAGAATTAATGTTATTTGACAGCTGATAGCTGAAACTAGTAGATCTACAGTAAGGGAGATGTTGGAGCGAAGCCCTTCAAAATCAACAAGGCAGGCTGTAAGAGAGTGGCATTATACGCTATTCTGTGCATGCAATTCTCCACAAGAATTATAGTACAGACTATGTCCAAAACTTGTATCTAAACGATTGTGATAGCCATGTTGAATTTTGTGAACTGATGCCCACATGGCATGAAGATCATTCACACTTGTTTGAAAACATTCTGTAGAGTGATGAAGCTGTGTTGCATGTAGGGGGATTCCTTAATCGTCATAAAAGCCATTATTGCGCAGAAGGTGATCCCAAAGAGATAATTCAAAAAATGCAGGGCAAGCCGAAAGTAACAGTGTGGTGAGGATTAACTTCTTGCCACATTATTGGAACCAATCTGTAGAGAGACACTATGAACGCTGAAGGATACTTGGAAATTTAGAAAATTTTGTGTGGCCTACAGTTTCTGAATGAGACTAGTTACATGAACTGTTATTTATGCAAGATGGAGTTCCTTCTCATTACGTGTTGCCTATAAGTCAATGGCTTCTTGACGAACGCTTCGCAGCACGTTTTATAGATCACCGGAGTCCCACAGAATGGCCAACGCAGAATCTAGACCTCTCCTCCATGCAATTTATTTATATTGGGGTGGGCTGAGGAAGGAGTGTATCACAGCAAACCTCAAATTATTGGCCAACTTGAGAAGGCCGTAAGGTTATAAATGGTGTTCCTGCTGAGTTCTTGAGGTAGGTCGTAGCAAACGTGTTTGTTCGTTTGAGACAGTGTCTAGAAAATACTGGAGTACACATTGAGTTGTAACTTTTGAAAAGATAATGGTATGTAATAAACTACATGTGTGCAAAAAAATTAAGTTTATACTTACAATATGCTAGGAGGGAAAATATTAAAAATAGGGAGTTACTTTCCGCTCACAGTTTAGTGAGTGACAAGGGGCCACCGTGGTTACTTTGTTGTTGTTGTCTAGGTCACCCCGATCTAGAGCTTGTTTCTCAAACCTCTAGTCCCGGAATCAGCTGTACAGCATTTTTGCAAAATCTTATAGTGCAAAATAATATTGTCTTGTGTTACACAAGACAAGGATTTCTCGTCTTGCTGTATAAATATGTGTACAAAATTTATGCCTTGATTTTGTTTCTCTTAATTTCATCTATAAATTATTAGAATCCTTTCGTGTCACGAAAGATCCACGAAGGGTGTACGCAACATTTAAAGCATATTTCTTATTGGAGAACGTTGTGTAATGACTTGCAGATTTTTGACGTCGATAAATGATCTCCATTGTGTTCATGTAATCAATTTATCAATTTATAGTTTTTATACTATGAATTGTGTAACACTAACATAGTATTTTGACATCTAAGGCTTGAGTGAACTATCATGTTAACCAAACAACTCGTAAATTTTTTTCTTCTTCTCTCGTCTCGATTAAAAAAAAAAAAAAAAAACTTCTCTCAACCCTCGTCTCGTTTCCGAGGCGAAACGAGACATTTCTCATTTCGTGCACAAAACTAATAGTGTGATATTATCATTGATTACTCGAGCTCGAATAGCCACGTTTCTGTGACACTTCTTAATCATATAGGGGCTGCGGTGGTTCAGTGGTAGAGCGTTCACTTCTGGTGCTTGGGGTCCCGGGTTCGATCCCAGCCCCCGCCAAGTGAACTTTGTGCTGGACAAACACCGTGTGCATGGGTTTCCTCGGAGTTCTCCCACTTTCTTCATTTCACCATTTCATTCATTACTCATCATCACCGTCTCCTTTAGCCTAACCGGCATAATCCTGGGACGTAAAACTCAAAGATTTCATTTCATTTCATTTTACTTCTTAATCATGATAAATTTTAATTTAGTTGTTCGGAGCTCCTCTTTCAGAACCGATTTCATTAACGTATGGACTTATACCTTAACGTGATATGCATTACCAAAAATTGAACCCTGGTCTACTGTGCATAGTGGATAATACAAATATATCACTTATAGGTAGTTTATAAAAGGTTAAATTCTTAATTGAATCCAATATGTTCGGAGAAGAGAGAAAGAAAATAATAATTTAGTGAGAAAAGGAAACCGCGATTTTGTTGTTTCCACAGTTAATGTAAAAGGTATTCTTTCTTTCAAACAACATATTCAACATTCAAACGTATTCCCATGATAAATTGAAGACTGTGTGTTTATTCTGTGCAGCAACCATGTAATCTGCAAGGTTATTTCCATCAAGCGGCTACCGTTTAATTATAACCTTTAAATGAAAACTACCGTTACCCCTTTTAAAATGCATGTTATTAGATATTAGAATAAGGAATTAACTGAATGAGTAATTTCTTATAAATTATCAGTTTTCTTCAATGGAAGAAGCTTTAAGAGTAAATAAAGCAAGTAGAAATCTCAGTTAGGTGATTTTATGTCTAGATGACCTTGGAAGCAATAAGTTAATGAGAGTATTTGTTTTCAACCACTGCCTTCTTGAGTCATCCTTTTTGTTCTGTACTTAGCAATAATCTGGGAAAACATGACTTCAAGTTAAAACAAAACTAATTCATGATAATACAATTTACTTTCCCCTAAGATTTTGTAAAAACCTTATCTTGTGTTTATTGATTTATTACAACATTCTATGGGTAATGTTATAGCTACTATTTCCACAGGAATGATTATATAATTAATATTCTGATTACGGAAGTGAAATTAATTATGTTAATGAGTGTAGAAATTACGGTATCTAAGAATGAATTTTCTCACATTTACTTTATTATTATTATTAGTATTATTTACGAATTATTAACAAAATTCCACGCAATGATGACGCCAGCTTTCATTTATTGTAGGGACAAACGGAGAAGAGTTTTTTTTTTTTTTGTGGAGAGAGGCAGCTATTTTTTATATACCGATAGATTTACACTACGTGATGTACTTACAACTTGTCTGAGGGGTAGACGTTAGCCACCGAGGGGCACGCGCCCCCTTGTCTCCTCTAGCGTTATCATTGGCTCCAGGTACTACTATGAAGCCATTTTATGCTATAAACAATGAATGAACATTAAAATATGGAAGAAATTGTTGGTGTTCTATATGTTAATCTTCCATCATAGCATGCGTCTCGGAAAACCTCATTCAATATGACTGGCTGCGGGATTTTAACCTGTGACCACCAGACTGCAAAGCAAGACCTTACCGTTCGCTAACTCTCGTTCGGGTATTGGTAATTATTTAATTTCCTTTTTTAACATATAAATGATATTTATAGATTTTTGAAGTGGTAGCGGTATTTCGAAAGTACTTTTGGCCACCGCGCGTGCTCGATTTGAAGCCGGCAATACTTATTTTTGATGGGAATATCTGAAGGAAAGGTTTTCAAAAATTGCAAACCATAGATGCCTTGAAAGCAGTGGCGGCGATTGGACATTAAAAGTGGGGGAGGGCAAGACATGATCTAAGTGTTTGTATATCAATGTTAGTTTTCTTGGTTATTTCTAATACTTTGACGAAAAGTTGTATAACTAATACGATAATGTCTTTTTCAGTTAAAATATCGTATGTCGTATTTCATATTTTATTAAGTAAATTGGCAAGAGCAACGCAAGTAGGTACTACAGGCAAGTAGGCCCTTTGTATTCTTAAACAACGAAAGTGTAAGAAGAGATTTGATTTCTTGCTCATGAGCATCTTAAAATTCTATCTGAAAAAATGTGTGATCCGATTAGATCCAAATAAATAGAAAGGGTAATATTAATCATAGTAATGAATAATAAGACTTGTTTTGTAGAAGTTATATTGAAACTGGGAATTAATGAACAATTTACATTTTTTTATTACACATGCCATTAATTGTGCGTTATTACTCTTAGAAAATGAAAGACAGTACAAGTATATGCTACAACATTTAAAGAAATACGCCATTGCAATATTAATTGCTTTGAATTGCAATTCAAACGCAATTCCAGTAGCATTCTTGTCTCCACGGGAAGACAAATAAACCAATACGTACTCACTCAACGGCAGATATTATATTGCACCATTTTTCTATAAACCAGTAATATATGCAAAAAACTTTACATTCCCAAGTGAAAGTATATACATTAAGGGGTCACTTCAAAAAAGTGGGGGCAACGGCCCCCTCTTGCTCCCCTAATCGCCGCCCCTGCTTGAAAGCAAACATAAGTGAAGGAATTAAGCGCTGAGAGAGGACGTAAAGGCTAGGGCGTTCCAAAATGTGGTGCGCCTTGCCCAGTGTTGTCTGGCTGGAAGTAGTAGCCATTTCCAGCATTTGTTAGTTCTTGTATTTCTTGCAAAATAAGATATATCTGCAAATCTTCATTATTGCCAAAATTATTAAAGAAATACTGATTCAGTAACGAATGGGACACCTTATGCCTAACATAATGGTTATGTGGAGGGGAATCGCATTTGGCTCGTTGATTGATTGAGTTCATTTTCAGCATCGTAATTCAGCACCAAGGAATGAGACATGGACTTGGTGCAACCCAAACCACTGTAATGTATTGAAAGCCCAAGACTCGCCCGCCGAGAATAGAACCCGGATCCTACGGTTGTAGCCACGTGAGGAATGGGTAAATGGGAGCCCGTCCACTTCCTGGCCCCCCATTTGTTATAGTTCGTCTGAAAGAAGACTTTTGGTTTGCTTACAGTAAGTGAAAAGTCTTAACCGCAGAAAAATACATGGGTCCCCAACAGGGCTGGATTAGCCCATATGGAAGCCCGGTGCTTAAAAAAAAAAAAAAAAAAAGTGGTTCTTGCTGACCTAATACATTTCTGTGAAACTACAGTAGGAAACTTGGGGAATGTTTTTTTTTTTTTTGTCATATTTTATTTTATGATGATTATTGTATCTTTGATTCTTTTTAGATAGCCAGTTGAGATTTTGATCAGAGTGGAGGCCTGAGGCTATAGCCCCCTAAGCCCCCCTTAATCCGGTCCTGGTCTACGAGAAGCTGGTCAGAACGCTGACTCCACCTTATACCAAAAGCACGTCCGCTAGCCACTAGACCAAAGGAGAGTTCGGAGCCCTCCACTGATTGGCAGTTAAACTTCATAGATACCGCAACACACTCGGGTTTGCTTCCCCCGTTACCGATACACCCGTATGCGTCTTGAGTGTGGGAGACCCGGGTTCGATACCCGGTGGGAGTTCATGTGCTTCGGATCCTACATTAAGCTGTAGATCTACGTCTCATATGTCATTGTTGCTGAAAGGGACAATAAACGTTAATCCATCCAATCAATTCGTTATTCCACTACACGATTACGAAAACCCTCCTCTACTTATATAAGTTAGCATGTACCCAATAGCATCGCTAAAACAATGTTGTTCCGTTTGAATGAACCCAACGACACAATTCAAACATTTGTATGTTATTTTCCATGAGCTATGAATATTAAAATGTTGTTCGAGATATCTTTTCTGCAATTCAAGTGAGCGAAATTAAAAAAAAAAAAAAAAAAAAAAAAAACATACTTTAACTAGTATGTGAAGAATTAACTAATTGTCAGAGTAAAGCTATATTAAAGTTTAAAAGATAAAAATAAGACATCTGTATAAACATGTTTTCCTAAGACGATCCATCATAATTAAAAACATGGTCTTAATTGAGCTGGTGCTGATGTGTAGAAGAGCTTCTGTAAATGAATGTCTCACGTTTACAAAAACAGCAAACGTCATGTTTGTCTTTCATGTGTATATATCATGCAAATAAAAAGTTGCGTCTAGTTGAGCAATGATCAACATCAATACACAAGCAGTGCATTGCCGTGCTTCCCGCTGTTACGTATGGATTCACCTTAAGTGATGAATAATGCTTTCTCTTTGACTACACGGCAAGCGGCCATTCTCCAATGCAATAAACACTTGTTAGCAGCCCGGCAACTTCCAACAAGGTCGTAAACACGCTCTCATCTCGTTTTCCTTTCTACAGCTGATGCCGTGATGGATGAAACTACAGGTGGACTTCTTATTTTTTTCTTTCTTTGCTTTTCCATGAGAGGTATTCTTGAGGTTGGTATAGTGTACGGAGAATGAAGGTTTTTACTAGATTAAAGTTTAACTATCCTCTTCAGCACCGAGGCAATATGAGACTTGGACCGATAGTTTAATGTGAAATTCATACAGTGGCGCAGCTAGATTGATTTTTCATGAAAACAGCTTAGGACAACGGTATAGGGTGACTCAAAAGTAGGTATACACCCCTGCATTTATCTAGTATAACATTCTAGTTTATGGGTTTACTTGCTTCGGCTGTTCCGAGCATAAGGTATAAGTAAATGGACATTAAGAACAAATAATAAAGAAACTGTCTACCTGGTGGTTAACAATAAGAAATTATATAAAATGTAATGAGCTGATCGGTACGGTACTGTATACCTTCTTTTGGGCCACCCTGTATAAATTTTACCGTGGCCAATAGTATTATATTTTGCCTACTATTTACTATTGTAATGCACTGTTAGAGCAGTTAGAAATTCAAAGTATTTACAAATCAAGAACTTTAAATAATATAAATGAACTAATCATTTAGAAATGACGTCAAAAAAAGAAATAAAAATGATTACAATCAAAATTCGCAAGGTACTTAGTTTTCAAGGAAACAGGCATATGTCCTAAATTTGAAACATATTAATCTGTAATTAATCCTTTTGGGATTTCCACTTTTTGAGGTAAATTTTAGACTTTCACTCAAACAGCTACTGTTTCCTTACTATATATTGTAGGATCATAGTTCATATCTATATTTTCTTTCTTTTCTTTTTTTTTTTTTTTTAACAGCATCCTTACCACTCGCTTGTCCGTATTTATAAACTAGAAACGGGAAAAACGGGGAAAACTGGGATTTTTTCGATTTCTTTCAAAGCTGAAACGTTTGAAAAAGACCATTTGTCACTCACTATATGTTTCCATTTTCGTTCTGTGACGATAAGATCCGAAACCGGAAATAGTTAAAACCACTTTCGGTTTGAGTAGGGTTTGACGGAGAAGATAAAACGTATTCTAGAGATCTTAAATCGATTGCAAAAATAGCGCTTTGATATCTTTTATCGTTTTTGCTCTATGAAAATCAATATTGAAATCAAAAATTAATAGTAAATTTCAACCACTTCCGGTTTTGACTGAGTGTTGCGAATAGCCATGGTATGTTGTCTTGAGATGCTGACTTGTTTGCAAAAGTATAATTTTTCTCTACCTGACACCATTTTCGTTTTATAACAATAAAAGTTGAAACCAAAAATTGTTAATTTAAATCACTTTCGTTTCTAATAGAGGGATAAAGGAGAAGATTAATCAATCCTTAAGGCCTTAAATCTATTGCAAAATCCGTTCATTGATCTTTTTAAACCGTTTTTGCTCTATGGCAATCAGTATTATAACTGGAAGAAATTTGAAGCATTTTCGGTTTTGGTAGAATGATGCGGAGCGCAAGTTCAGCTAGTGTTATGCTATTCAGCTTGATGTCTTCTAACGACCGAGTACAGCATTGAACATTATTTCAGTTAAATGGAAATTAGTTTCAGAAAGAAAATGAAATGAAATGAAATCTTACGTCCCACGATTATGCCGGTTAGGCTAAAGGAGACGTGATGATGAGTAATGAATGAAATGGTGGAATGAGGAAACGGGAGAACCCCGAGAAAAACCCACACACACGGTATTTGTCCATCACAAAGTTCACTTGGCGGGGGCTTTGATCGAACCCGGGACCCCAAGCACCAGGGGTGAACGCTCTACCACTGAGCCACCGCGACCCCAAATTAGTTTCAGAGTTACTGATCATTTGGGGCTATATCTCATTAACGATAGAATAGAATAGAATTTATTAATATTTATCGTCTATATGATTATAAGACAGTTACTTAACGATCTTTATAAATGATTATGGGAGAGCCGTGCTCTTGCTGTTTATGGCTCTGACTTTCAGAATTTCTTTCACATATTATAAGATGGCGGAAAAAATGAAATGAAATCTTTTAGTGTAACGTCCCATGATTATGCCCGTTAGGCTAAGGGAGACAGTGATTAAAGTAAATGAACGATGACGGAAGAATTGATGGAATGAAAATGTGGGAGAGAAGGGGAGTACTCTATGAAAACTCACGGAGTGTTGATGATGTGTGTGTTGTCAACCACAAACTTACTTGGCCGGGGTTCGAACCAGGAACCTCACGCACCAGAGATAAGTGCTTTACCATTAAACTACCGTGCATCCCATATAAGATGGTGGGTAAATGCTTAATATAGGTAGCTAACAATCAATACCTCAGGTTTATAAATACTTAATAATAATAATAATAATAATAATAATAATAATAATATTAATAATAATAATATTATTAATAATAATAATAATAATGACACACTAAGATGGCAGTGTCTCAATTTCCAAATACTCTTTCAGCTGTTTTTAATTTGCTAAAAAAATTGTAGTTCTCTGACACTTACGAGTGGTACGGCGTTCCAGGCCTTAATACATTGGTGCCTGATATTTTTGATAATATAATTTAACCGTGGTCTTAATTTTTCAAATTCTTTGCTTGTCTTTGCACGTGTACTAACTGAGTACTTTATTTCAACAAATTGTGGTGAAAATATAATTGTAACTTTCTTGAGAATTTTGTGTATTAGGGGAATTTTTGTTCTATAAAAATAAAGTTAATCTAAATTTAACATGTTCGGTTCGTGGAAGAGCGGTTATGAATGCACAAGGAAATGTTCATTTATTATTATTATTATTACCTTCTTCTGGAGAACGAAGAGCTTATAGTTAAGCTGGGATAGAATGTATTATCATCTTGTTATATCTTAACGAAGAACATGATGAAGGTGTACTTCACTACAACTTCCTTTTAATCGATAGCGTGGTTCTGGTACGAGTGCAGTATCAGTTTTTAGGTTTGCAGTATCGATGTTTTTTTTTCTTTCTTTCTTTCTTGACTTTCGCGAAAACTACTCATTGTGAGCTCTTACACTTCCTCATACCATTTTTTACTTTTATTATTTTATTTTTATTTGTTTATTTATTTATTAGCTTAACGAGATCTATCAAATTGTGTATGACTCATGTTTGGTCTTACTTTTTTCTGTTAAATGCTAATTATACAGCGTGATTCAAAATGATGTGAACGATAAGGAAACGTTCTATAAGTGATAATACCAGGGACGTCATTTAGGGGGGCAGGGAGGGGCATTTGCCCCCCCTGGGTTTGAGATTTATATAGATTTTATCAATAGAGTAGTAGTAAATGAGTGAAAAACGCGAAATTTTACTTATATCGAGGGGTTTTGCCCCCCCCCCCAAGCAAAATCTGAAATGACGCTCCTGGATAATACTCTATCAACAAAGAAATCTCTATGGAAATACTTTCAATATTATCCTCAAGTTTTGTTTGGAACGATCGTAGTACTTTAAAATTTATCCGCTAGGTGGCAGTGATTAGTTCCAAGATGGCTGCCTGTGGTGCAGAGAGAGCATTTTGCGTTTTACAGTTTCGCGTTTGTCGGTCTGTTGTTAGTGTTCAACGCGAGTTCCGCACAAAATTTCATAAAGAACTCCATACGTAAGTGGTATGACAAATTCAACGGAACGGGATGCATTTGTAAAGAAAAATCGCCCGGTAGGCCGTCCACTTCTGAGGCAGATGTCGAAAGGGTTCGAACCAGTTTTCAACGCAGCCCATAAAAGTCAACAAGAAGAGTTAGCAAAGAGCTTCAAATGCCTCAAACAACTGTTTGGCGTGTAGTGCGTAAACATTTAAAGATGTATCCGCATCGAGTGCAGATGTTACAACACTTAACACCTAATGATCACACGTGTTGCAAGACTTTTTGTGAGTCATTTCAAGAGTTGTGCAGTGTTGATGATGATTTTTTTTGGGCAAACTTTGTTTCAATGATGAGACTACGTTTCATGCGACAGGAAGAGTGAATAAACAAAATGTTCGCATTTGGGGAACTGAGAAGTCTCACCAAATCTGTGAAATTGTGCTTGATTCATCGAAGACGAATGTGTGTTGTGCAATTTCATCTTCAAAAGTTTATGGTCCGTACTTGGAACTGTGACTGGACAAACATTTCTACAAATGCTTACTACGTGGCTTACGCCACAGCTCGAACATGACAGTGCAAACTTCATCTATCAATTGGATGCAGCTCCATGTTATTTTCATCACAATGTCAGAAATTTCCTCAACAACAGACTACCACACCGCTGGATTGGGCAGTCAGGTAGAAATGATCATCAGCTTTTACGTTGGCCACCAAGATCACCGGACTTAACCCCCTGCGATTTTTTTTCTGTGGGGACATCTGAAAGAAATTATCTACAATTCCCCTCTACCCCAAGATGTGAATGAACTGAAAGAGCGCATCACTGCTGCAGTGCAAACTGTTGATGCAAACATGTTGAAACGGGTCTAGGCGGAATTGGAATACCGAATAGATGTATTCAGGGTAACAAAGGGAGCCCACATAGAACATTTGTGATGTACTATTTTCATTTTTTTTTATCACAAAAACTTGGAGAGTTTTATCATTTAACTGTAAGATTTGAAGCTATTTGGATGATTAATAAAAAAGTTATAAGGAATTGTAATCGTTCACATTATTTTGAATCACGCTGTATTGTAAAATTAAATTATGAGTGACTTAATGGGAAGAGATATTTAAAAAAAAAAAGAATCGTGTTGATTCTAGCGGAGAAAGAAAGACTTCCAAATGCTCTTTTTCAGTGAGTCGTTGTGACAGCGGACAGTTAGTTGTTGAGGGGGGTCGAAAGTCAATTGAAATTGTCCGGCTTCTCTCTCACTGTAGATTGAAGTGCCCTCGAAGGGTGACACAGGGCAGGATGCACACTTCACAATATGTCACATGTAAAAGAGACCGTTTCGGCAATTTTCTATTTCTCTTCATCACATGACTAACTACTAATAATCGCTACATCGTTACGGCTATAAAAAGAGGGCACAACGATTTTTTTCTTTCTTTCTTGGCTCCTTTTAAAGAGCAAGCAACCAATTTAAAAGTTGAGTTAATGTACTTCGATGCAGATCTGTATTCAGGATAACAGGACAAATAATTTGATGCTTAAATTGCTAATTGTTTTAAGCTACACTACTTTTTAAAAAAAGAAGAAAGAGAAAACTAAGAAAAACTAGAAATTCCAAAGATTTTAATTTCTTCATGCGTTATGTGTCCTCAAAAATATTGCAGTCGGAAACAACACCAAATAACTTAGGGAAATAAAAAAAATGAAATGAAATATTTGAATTTTACTTCCCATGGTTATGCTGGCTAAGGTAAAGGAGACGGTGATGATGAGAAATGAATCAAATGGTGGAATGAATAAAGTGTGAGGAAGCAGGAGAACTCCGATAATAGCCCACGCACACGGTGTTTGTCCACCACAAAGTTCACTTGGCATGAGCTGGGGTCGAAACAGGGACCCCACACACCAGAGGTGAACGCTCTACCACTGAGCCACCGCGGCCCCAACTTAGGGAAATGAGTACTTAAAAAAAATCTACATGACCACACAAATGCATCATTGTGGGGTGCAATGTCTCACTAGTAGAACGCTTATCTTTGGTGCATAAGATCTCTTGTTCGATCCCTGCTGGCGTCAAGTGGGATTTGTGGTAGTGGTGGGCACAAAAGCCAGGTTTCGATTTTTGGTATTTAGGAAAACCGAAACCGGTTTTTGAGAATTAATAAAAACTGTTTTTTTTTATCGAAACCGATCTCTGTTTTCTCCAAAACCGGTTCGGTTTTTCACAGAGTCCGATTTCAGTGTTCTTCAAAACCGGTTCCAGTTTTTTCCAAAATTGGTTCTATTTCTGATCAGAATAGTGCTTCGTTGTTCTCCAGAAACCGATTCCGTTTCCACAGAAATAGTATCGTTTTCCAAAAGTTTTCACCGAACCAGTTTCGGTGAAAACCGAACTAATTTTTGGAGAACATCGAACCGGTTTTGGGGGAAACCGAACCGGTTTTGAGAAAACCGAAACCGGTTTCGGTGAAAACCGAACCGATTTTTGGAGAAAACCGAAATGTCGATTTTTCTGGTTTCGGTTTTTCTAAAAACCGGTTTCCGGTTGTTATAAAAACCGATTTTGCCCATCCCTAATTTGTGGTAGGCAATCACTGTGTGTGTTGGTTTTCTCGAGTTCTGTTTCTTCTCATTGTCTTCAATTCCACTATTTCATTCATCATCATCATCACCGTCTCCCTTATAGCCTCGGAACATAATTATAGAATATTAAGAAAAAAAAATTCATTTCGAAGCTTTACCCTACCTGAAAGGTAGTCGAAAGGATATAATAGTCACAACTGCAGAAAGAAATGTCAGATGAAGGTCGGATAAAAGAAGATAGCGTTTATTTTGACCCTAGATTCCATTAATGCCCCAGTGAATAGGGTATGACATAGAAACGATGGAAGGGTTACGCACAAAACAGAAGAAAATTCAAGAAGTCTTTTGCAAACGGAAAGTGATAAGTCAGAAATCGAAAACCAGTACACTTTCCATGTCCACTGTTGCATTGGTGGATTTAATTTAATTTGATTTCTCATTAAAAAAAAAAAAATGTGTACTTGCGTCTTCAAGGAGGATCAGATTAGGAAAGACGAAGTTTACTCTTATAATCTGCTCGGAGCGTTATTCGAGATATATCCAAGCAGGATTTGAATCTGCAACTATGCACACCAATACAAACGCACCAATCATGAGATTACGTATCAGAATAATAATTGTGTTTGTGATGTTCCATATTAATAATAATTTTTGCATTAATATTGCAATGGCGGCTCTTGAGGGAAGACACATTGGTAAAACCTAAAATTTTATCGGTAAAAGCTAAGAAGGGAAAGCCTTTATGTAGCTTCATATAATTGTATACAAGTACATTATGTAAGCTTGTAGCGATAAAATCTAATGATCTATCGACTTGACTTCCTTCAAGAGCCGCTATTGGATGGTTGTAAAATCGTTTATTGAGTTGGGATTGAGACATTTGTGGTTCAATTTGATTTTCGTTGGGTTCGATCCATAGCTATACGAAGAACCGCTGAGCTATTACCGTATTTTAAGAACTATAACATGCATCTTAATTTTTAAGCATTTTTTTTAAAAATAACATTTTTACCATTTTTATGACTAGATTGAAAAGCCAAACTAAAAAAAAAAAAAAAATCAGTTTATAAAACCGAACTTACCTTTAAAATCCCTGAAAATCATCTGAACTTTCTTCTTCCTCTTCGTCGTCCTTGTTGTCCTCTTCATATACAGGGTGGCCCAAAAGTAGGTATACAGTACCGTATTGCATTTTATATCATTTCTTATTGTTATCCATTAGGTAGATTTAGTTTCTTTATTATTTGTTCTTAATGTGTTTTTACTTACATCTTAAGCTCGGAAGAGCAGAAGCAAATAAACCCATAAACTAGAATGTTATACTTGATCAATGCAGGAGTGTATACGTACTTTTGGGCGATCCATGGTCTTCACTGCCATCGAGAGCGTTACTTATGCTGCACTTGTTGAAAGATTATTAATTTCGGGTATAAGAAGCATCTGATTTAGGAGGCAATTTTTCGGAGAAAAAAAAGTACGTCTTTATAGTCCGTAAAATACGGTAGTGCCGGATCCACGCTAGTGTTGCTCAAGAGATGAGACGAGAAACTTTTTTCTTGTCTCGTCTCGATTCTCGAAAGACTTTCCTCGTCTTATTGTGTACATTTATATGCAAGATCTATGCGGTTTTTTTTTATTATTTTCTCAATTTCATCTACAAGTTTATCAGAATCCTTTCGCGTCAAGAGATATTCCCGAAGAGTGTAATATAACAATATTTAAACATTTGTTATTGAAATATATTGTGTAATGACTTGCGCATCTTTAAACGTTAGTAAATGTTCATTCATTGTGCTCGTAGAATAACTTCAGAAATTTATAGTTTTGTACTCTGAATCTTGCAACACTGATCAGCGTTCGAGATCGAAAATTTGGGTGAACAAACGTTTTCCATGAGGGTCGAGAAATTTCTCATCTTGACACGATTCTATTCTCGAAAACGAGTCCAGAATTTTCCTGTTTTTAGTCTCTTCTCGAATTTTAAAATGCATTTCTCGTGTCGTTGGGAACACTAATTTCTCATCTCGAATCGAACCCACGAACATCTTTTCCAACGTTGAAAGTACCAAACAGAAAATTTTACCGATTTCTTATTTGAAAACGTAACGAGATCTTGCATATACGGACCTTATACTTAGATAATGAACAAAGTCCTTCGTGTCTTGTAATGATTTCGGGGTCAGGAGGGATACTCCCGGAGATAATTTTACCTCCGGATCCTATCTCTGTTCATGCTCCATTGAAGTTACTAGTATTACCGTGTATCGCAATGATCGCCAAACCGTTGATCGTGAGCTACTAGTAGCGCGCGATGACATTTTCGGTAGATCCCATTAAGAGTCTTCATCCCGGCGAAATTAAAATACCGCTAATTTTACATTAATTATGTGATATCTTCAAAGAGATAAAAGATAATCGAAATGTGGAACAAGAGCGCCCTAGACAATATCATTTTACACGAGAAACCGTAGTCACGATTCACTTATCTGCTTTCGATTTCGAGCCATTTTGAAAATCGGCATTTATTTTCGCGTTTCTAAACAGCTGAAAACATAAAGCCACTAGGTGACTTGTGATAACGGTACCTCACGCAAAATAATATTGTCTAGGGCGCTCTTGTTCCATATTTCAATTATCTTTTATCTATTTGAAGATATCACATAATTACTGTAAAATTAACGGTATTTTAATTTCGCTGGGATGAAGACTCTTAACTAATAAGCTGGGTAAATTTTGAAGTAGGAGTTCCGTGTTTGATTCTCGGTGGTGTATACGTAGCTCACATTTCAAGTAAAACTGTTGCATGTATATTTCGTATGGCATTGATGTGGAAAAGAATCTTAAACAACTTGTGTTTTTTTATGTTCTTCCTTCTACATACTTAGTGTCTTTAGGTTTTCTTATTTAGTGCAGTCGCTCTTTTGCATCGATATTCAGATCAGAGTTTCTTTAATATTCTTAATGGGTTATGATTTATTCTTTGTGTCTTTTGTTAATATATAACAAGTGTGCAAGAAGATTAAATTAAGGAAACTCGTATGTAGGCTGTGAGAAACTGGATCTTGTAGGTGAGAGTGCTTAGCTATCATGAAGAATATCTGGGCAATAGTCAAGAAGAAAAGGATGTTCTGGCTGACTTCATCTTTATTTGTGGTCCCTGCCACTAGCAACGCCCTGCCCCTGACTGACACGTGCGTTGGACGCATACTGCAAGCAAAGTGACACAGTAATGTTCGTTTGTTATTCAGACAAGTGGTTTCCAGCAAGTTCCATTTCAGTGCACGTACTAAAGAATGAGCTTCCTTCACTTGGTGCATTGTATGACATGCATGTATGAACAACTTTCCATATGCTTCTAAATGTATTGCCGACTGACTGACTTCAACTTTGGTCCGGTGAATTTGTGCGCGGAGTTGTAACATCGGTGTTTCCAGTAACATTAATGAAATATTGAAGATTCTCAGCAGTGGCGTACGCACAAGTTCAAGGGAGAGGGTCTCAAGCTTCCAAGTTCATACAGGCGTTTCAGGCGTTCGTATACATATCTTAATATGGTAAATGTTAATTTTTGCGTATATTGTTCAAGGAGAGATTAAAACTCCGAATCCTCCCTTGCTTACGTCACTGATCCTTATATTGAAGTTGAGGTTAAATCTGAAAACTTACAAGGAGAAAGCAGACTTCGGTACAGAAAATGAACTTCGGGGCCATTTTTTCAACGTGATAGTGCACCTGTAGCATAGAAAAAGCGTCTTAAAGTTTTAGACTCGTTCCATATGTCGTACGTTGCGCAAATTTATAAAGTTACGGCGTGGCAGAATCAGTAGCATCTGTGACTCACATGCCAAGGGACCTGGGTTCTATTCCCTTGGAGTCAACTTTTTTTTGTTTTTTGCTTGAACCAATAAAGTAACCACTTGTAGCCAGAGGCGGATCCAGGGGGGGGCGATCGGGGCGATCGCTCCTCCCAGAAGAGGAAACTTTCTTACTTTATATATATAAATAAAATCTATCCCAGAGTTTGGAGCCCTTAAAAGTTGCATTATGACAACCCACCGCTTCCTCCAGAAGTCGGTCCTGGATCCGCCCCTGCTTGTAGCTACAAGTAAAATGTTAATTCACCATATGTTTATAATGAATTAAAACAATAGAAATATTCAAGTCAGTTATAAAATATTTCAATGTTTCATGTTAGCTACCAACGAAATGTAATCTATTTCGTAAATATTTTGATATCACGAGTTTTATTATGGTTACCACAGTCGTTTTGTAAAAATGTTCTTAACGTAAAAATGGCAATTATCTTTCTATTTCCGGTGGGAGCTGATATGGTTCGGATCTATAGAAGAGGAAGAGTTCTTCCAGATATGTGCCCCAGTCTGACAGCAGAGCAAAAAAGAAGACCGGGTGTCGTCGTGTCAGAAGTGGGTCCAACTGGTCGAAAATGACCGAGAATAATTTAAGAAAACCATAATTGGTGATGAATCACTTTCCCACGCGTACGATCTTGCCAGAAAGAGACAATCAACAGCACGGGTGGGGAAGAATTACCACGACCAAAAAACTCCGCATCCAGAAGTCATGTGAGTGGTATTTTTTTCGATTGGCAAGATATTGTGCATAAAGAATTCATTCTAGGACAAACTGTGAATGCTTTGATTAGCAGAGACATTTTAGCACGCTTAATGCAGAGAATGCAACGGGTTCGTCCAGAAATGGTTCATTCGGATGACTTGCTCTTGTTGCACGACAATGCACTGTGCCACAGAGCCATTGAGGTAGACATTTTTGGCACAAAGCAGGTAACATGTTTCAGCCATCCGCCCTATTCACTTGACCTGGCTCCTGCGCACTATTTTTTTTTCAAAGGTCAAAATGACATCTTGACCCAATTTCGGACATCCAAAGGGCTGTGACGAAGGAACTTAACACAACAGCCGTGCAATAGCCTGTATACAACAATGAGGGACGTAACATATATTGTAGATTAGCAGCCAATCAAAGTATTTCTCTTCTGCATTATTTTCTGATAATGCCAGTCTTAAAATTTAGTACACACAGTGTATTTTATCCTGAAATAAAATGTTAGCCCCAAATATCCTATCGTTCTCTTGCGAATATCTGCATGCTTTTAATATTAATTCATGTTTATTTTATTTTGCAGCCCAATCGAAGATGGAATCTCGTCATGTAGTAGTTACACGGAATCCATAGATGAGCGGGGGACTTACCGACTGCCAAGAAGACAACACTGGACCAACAAAGCCGAGTTTGTTCTTGCGTGTATTGGTTACAGCGTAGGCTTAGGGAATGTTTGGCGGTTTCCCTACCTTTGTTACAAGAGCGGGGGTGGTAAGTATCTCATATGACTTCATTATTTGCTAATGTTCTTTCTTAACCTTTAAGCTAATACAATACCTGTGTTATTTATGTCTTCATGAAGTAAGAAAAAAAGTCATGTACATTGTCATCATTAACAAAGCTTGTAAGATGGATTAAAGTTTTATTCAAAGATTGTTGGATCGCGCCTTTATTTTTTAAAGGTTCACGTAGGTAGAAAAATAACCACAGCATAACAAGTGGTAACATTAGTTCGAAATTCATGATAAGGACAGAAGAAGAAAAGAAAGTTGAGTACATATAAGTACAATGTTGTTACTCATTAAAGCGGATATTCATTTCTTTTGTTTTCTTAAATACTAAGTGCTTGTTTTCAGTAGTTTAGAATTTACCCAAATTTGGTTTACCTAGCGAAGAAGTTCGTTGGTTAGCAGAACACAGAAATCCGTCAACAAACAACCTAAACGACATACAGCACGAAGTCAGTGTTAAGAGGGAAATTGTCTAAGAATCAAGAAGTGGTTGATCCAACTGCTCACATTTGTACTTCGTAACGTTCTATTTGATTTAGAAATAAAACAGTTATGTAGATTAATATGGCAATGCAAATGTAAGTTTCTCAGTTGCCAAAAGAAGGATCGTTCTTCATTGATTTCTTAACCAAATCTAACGGTATATAGAGTTATTTTGCGAAAATGTTACTAAGCTTCCCCGCCCCACATTCGATAGCCTATAATTCAGGAAGTATCTACCTAACTAACTAACTCTATGGCCTATGGAACCCGGAGGTTCAATGCCGCGTTCACAAAAGCTCTCCACTGACTTCTATCCTTAGCTAATTGCATCCAGTTTCTACTTTGTATTCCAATCTCTGCGAGATACATCTTAATATTGTCCTCCCATCTGGGCCTAGGTCTTCCTAATGGTCGTTTTCCGATGGGTCTTCCATTCAAGACTTTGAAAGCGTTTCTACTTTCTTCCATTCTAGCTACATGACCTGCCCACCTAAGCCTCCTAGACTTGACGACCCTAACAATGTTGGGTAAACTGTATAAATTATGTAGTTCCTCGTTATGAAGTTTCCGCCATTCCTCATTCCCGTTCCTCTTGAGTCCGAATATTCGTCTCAGGATCTTGTTCTCAAATACTTTCAATCTATGTTCTTCCCTCAGAGTAAGCTACTATGTTTCGCAACCATACAGAACAACAGGCATGATTATCGTTTTGTATATTTTAAGCTTCAAATTCTTCGACAGAATTCGCGACGATAAGAGATTTTCAACCGAATAGTAATACGAATTCCCTGCTTTTAGTCGACATTTAATTTCTTCGTGAATCTTATTTTCATCTGTTAATGTCGATCCTAAATATTTGAAAGTATGCACTTTATCAAAAGTATTATTTAAGATTTTAACACATCCAGGAAGTACCAGGTAACCAAAAAATTCTTGCCGTTCTAGAGCAGGGCTAAACAAACAGCAATACAGTGGACGGTATGTGCCTTTAGGCTTCGAAGTAATCTCCATCAACATCCAACACCTTTTGACAGCGTTCCTGCAGCTGTACAATACCCTGGTCATAAAACTCGGCGGTCGTGGATGCAAAGAAGTCCGTGAGTGCATTCCGCAGGTCTCCCTCATTTGCGAAGGATCTTTGACAGAGGTGGTTGTCGAGGGAATGAAAGAGGTGGTAATCTGTTGGCGTAAGGTTCGGTGAATATGGTGCATGGCACAGTCTTTCCAAACCAAGGTGCTGAACGATCACTCAGGTCCTCTTTGCCACATGTAGCTTGGTATTGTCGTGCAGGGAAATTCAGACTCTTGCGATTCACCACGAATAACTGAACCGGTTTTTGGAGAAAACCGGAACCTTTTTCGGTGAAAAACCGTTTTTTTAATTTCCGGAAACCGGTTTCGGTTCTCCTAAAAACCGAAAACCTAAAATCTGGTTTTTGTGCCCGCTACTATTTAATATAGCAAGTCAAGGTATAGCCACATGCCAAGTTTGATCCAGATAGGATGAATTGGGTTGAAAATTTCTCAGTGAAAAATAAATGATAAAAACGATAAAAAAATAAATGAGAAAAGAAAAATGCACAAGCTGCACTTTACTTCTTCTCTGTAAAAGGTAAATAAAAAAGATTAAATAAACAGAAGTAATGAGTATCAATGTCACAGTTAAAGAATTAACATTTTTTTTTAATCCTTTTAGTAAATAAGTAAGCCTAGTTTTTCAGAAACGTTTCTTTCCCCGAGGAATGATCCTCTTATCTTGTTTGTTTCTCTCGGTCGTTGTATCGACAACTCACTCAGCAAAGAGAAAAGCGAAGGAAAATTTATTGCTAAGACGATAATTTTTAATTTTCTTTAAAACGTTTGATAACATCAGAGATAAAAGATTAGTTAAATCTGCAAAGATATATTTCCTTCGGTACAGTTGCCTGGAAAAATAAGTCCTTTCGTATTTTCAGTTCTTTTGCCGACAACTTCGGAACAAATTGGCAGAAGGTATTTTTGGTCACGTACAAGAGATTCTCCCTACATCAAATCAACCTAATAAAATTAGCAAATTTGTCTACATGTTATAAAAGCATCCTGGAGTTGAACTTGGGACAATACACTGTAAGATACCTTACAGCAGATCGATCGAAGATAATATATTCAATTAATGATTTGATAAAATCACATTTTAATCCAGTGCTTTCCAACTTTTTATTATTATTATTATTGAATAACGACATATTTTACTGTTGCCCCCACATCATGACAGGTTCGTTAGGTCTGGTTTGACTAGAATTAAGTGGGGCCGCGGTGGTTCAGTGATAGAGCCTTATACTTGATGCGTCAGTTTCCTGAATCAGTTTCAGCTTGCATCTGTGGCCCCGTGTAGCGTAGTGGCTAACGCTCTCGTCTTTGGTGCGAGCAATCTCAGGTTCGATTCCCGGCGGGGACACTCGGTCTAAAAGTAAAAGTTTTTTCAGGCCAATCATCCTGAGTGAGGTATTCCTTATTCACACCAGGCAAATGCAGGAATGGTACTTAATATACAGATCCCAGGCCACTTCCTTCGTTTCCCAACCCTTTCTTACTTCCCTTTCCTCGCATATTGTGATCGCTGAGAAATGTCAAACCTCATACGTGACAGGGTAGCATGGCCATGGATGCTGAAGGCCCAAAAATCTAACCTTTAATCGTAATCCTCAGCTCGCCTCTAGTGGCTTTGGGGTGAACAAACACCGTCTGCGTGGATTTTCTCGGGTTCTTACTTGCTTCATTTTACAGTTTCGTTCATATATATATATATATATATATATATATATATATATATATATATATATATATATATATATATATATATATATATATATATACTGTATATATATATATATATATATATATATATATATATATATATACTGTATATATATATATAAACTAGAATTAAGCACTGTGATTACCATTGCAGGCGTTGACTGACATAATCTGTCTCAAAATGTATTTAACTTATCAAGAACTTTATGGTATTAAAAAAAAAGTACTGCTCTTCTGAAGGGTAAAATAATTATTTTTTCATATAATGTTTTGCGACGTATCCTATGCTACTGGGGGATGTACTGGTAGAGAAAACCTGTTCCAATCTGTTATAGCAGGTTCAAAAAAGACCTCTTTCACTTAAAAATTACTATATTGTGAAATATTTCACTACATGCTTTTGTGATGGAGAAACATCATATGCATGGGTGTATATATACACTATCCTTTTGATTAATTAGGCACACGGTCTCTCAGTTGTAGAGCGCTGTCCTCTGTACGTGCGATCCGCGATTCGATCATCGGTGTGGTATTTTCTGATACGGGTTGTTACATGCGACGAAAAATTGGTCTTTTACCAAAATACGAATGTGCTAAAACAGTGGTTGAACAAGAGCCAACTTCCAGAACCAATCGTCAAACAGAACAATTTCGAGCTTAAAATCATGCTTTGTGTGTACTGAAACTACGAGGGGGTAATTCACTTCCAGTTCGTCCCTAACGTTCGTATCCTTAATGTCAACCTTTATTCCAAACAGTTGAAGCAGTGTCGTGCCGCGTGTGTGTGGGGGGGCAATAGCCCCGGGCGCCGAAGTAAGAGGGACCAAAATTCGGGAGGAAAAAAGAAAAGAAAGAAAGAAGAGGAAAATTACTTGGAATACTTTAGATTAACAACAGTGTTTCCAATCTAATTTGAATAGCAGTAGCGTAGCCCGGATATGTGTTGGGGGAAGGGGCAAGTGCTGTTATAGGTACATATAGAAAAATTACAAACAAAAAATTTATAAAAATAAAAATATATAAAAAATTACAAACATCAAAGTTCCAAAGTACATTGTCACACCTCTTTGGGAGGCCCGGCCCCTCTGGCTCCCCCTTCCCTACGCCACTGTTGACTAGGGTCAGATTTATACTTGTGCACATAGACCATAAAATGGAAAGAAAAAGTAATAATAAAATGCTCAAAATCAAGGAAAGCAGGGTTTATTTTTTAAAATTTCCTTAAGGGGCCCATAGACGATCCACGGTTTGTGCAAACACTGTGTTTGCGCAAACATTCGGCAATACACGGTTCAACTGTTTGCACAAACTTCAGTTCAATTTTGAGTTTGATCGTGTAAACATGTCCACTGAATAAGCTCGTTTAGCGATAGTAATTGCTTGTGCTTTGGAAGCGGAAAGACCTGCGAAACCAAAACGGAAGTAGAGGGTGTTGAAGAAAAAGTGGTTCAAGAAACGGTCTTAGTTTAGTCATCAAAATTTACCTAGGTAATATCCGAACTTGAGATAAGTTCGACTGTGAACTATAAAAAAATATTTACGAATGGATTCAACTACATGTGATGAAATACTGGAAAATTGATTTTAATCCTCACTGACTGTCTATCCACCTTCTAATCTATTTTCTTCACTTTATCCACCAATTTCTCATATGCTGCATGTTTCAGATTCCTGTTTTTATAATCTTCACTCTTTACCTTCCATAGTTCAGGTAAATTTCGATAAAGTTCAATAAATTCTCTCCAGAATTCTTGATTTCTATTCATTGACGTCATAGCGCAAGAAATAAGCGTCTGTACACTAGGGCTCTTACTCGGAAATAAAGCTCGTGTTTGCACAAACATCATGTTCGTGTAAACAATTTTTGAACGAGTTCGATGTGGAAAAAGTTTGCACAAACCGTGGACCGTGTATGGGTCCTATTACGCTTCGCGCCAACTATGGTGGCGCTTCGCAGGTGGTCTGTTGACCTCACTCACATGTATTGGGGACACCGTCGTGTACTCTCGCCCTGGGCGCTGATTTTTCACGGCACAGCACTGAGTTGAAGCGAACGTACGCTGCTATACGCAAAAATATCTTGCAGCGGTGAACCGAAAGCACAACAGGATAACTAAAAATACACTCGGGGGAGGGGGGAGACAACAATAAAAATGCAGGAACTTGATGGCGTCGAACTTACGCCACATACAGCATATATTCTTGACCTTGCCCTTTCAGATTACAACCTATTTAGATCCATGGCACACATCCTAAAATCACGATGCTTTGCAACAAGCGACAGGAATGACCGACTTATTTCACTCTAAGTAGGCGGCTTTTTGAAGCGTTCGCAAAGCGTTTTTATTGCTCATGTATACGCTTGGAATACGCTGACCATGTATTTAAATGTGGATGACTAATTAGAATGCGCTGCAAACGGGAACGCAATAAACACGCGGAGAAAACGTCAGCTCGAGCGTACGTATTCGAAGCATACGATGACCAATAAAAACACTTTGTGAACGCTTCAAATAGCCACCTACTAAGACGATATCGACGTGGAATCGAAGAACTGGCAGGATGGTGACTGTAGACAGTCCAACACGAAGGGACTATACTTTGAGTGTTAACCTGCTTTCATTATACTTTATAAATACAGGTATATTGTGTACTAAAACATTGCAGATCTTATGGCTGACTCTTGTATTTTACAAATATGTTCGTGCACACTTCAATTAACATCATATTTATCCTGTAGTATAAATCAATCTGACTTCTTATAATTTCGTGTTACGAAACCACATCCTGACAGAAGTAAAACAAACAATAAAAATCTTAAATCACTTACAGCAATACTTAACTGTCATTAACCCGTGCTGGACGACGAGTGTAAAGGTTCATTTGCTTATTAAAAAGTATTTGCAATTGTGTAAGCTGTTAATATATTATTCTTGTGACAGTTGAAGTAATGTTGGTGAAGTTTCAAGTCATTGATTCTGTCTCGTGACGTATCAGGTAAACTGAAGAAGTTAGGAAATTTAGCTCTCGTAACAACCGAAAAAAAAAAAGATAATTTCTGTTTATTGTTTGTCGTTGATTTCTGGTTTCTTTTGCTTAATAATGTTTAGAAACTCATTGAGTCAAAGAAGAATGCAAATAATAACTATTAGCACTAAAATTGCATGTAAAAACAATAATAACAAGATATGTACACTCAGGTACAAAATTATTGTCGCATATCTATAAATATGTTGTAGGAATATAATTTGATAATGATTTTGCAGGGTACTTTTAATACTGATACTATGTGTAATCGGGAAATGTATATTTGTGGTAAATTTCGTACGAAAAGAATTATAAATACGAAAATTATAGGGAGTAAAACAAAATGTTACTAAATGGACAAGAAATTTTTATTTTCGTTTTATTGTTCTTATTTACTGCTCTTTTGACATGAAATTTGCCACATACATGTCTTTGCCGATTATACACATTCTAACATTACAAGAAATACCAGTCGAATTCATTATCAAATTATATTTCTACAACATATTTATAGACATGCGACAATAATTTTGGACATGAGTGTACATATCTTGTTAATATAATTTGTAACATCTTATTAACGTTTTAAGGATATTTAACAAAGTTGCTAGTAACTTTGGTATTAGTTGTTTCTATCGGGGAGTTACAGACAGTGGAAATCAACTGGAAGACTATGGCTGGAAATGCAATGTCAGATGTACTAGCAAGTTTTTTTTTTATTACGAAAAAGTTTTTTTTTAACGTATAAATGAAAATGAATGGGCCTGGTTACTCATCGTACTGTTGGGGGGCACAGTGGCTTAGTGGTAGAGCGTTCATCTCTGATGCGTGGTTCAATGCCAGCTCGCTCTTGTGGTAGACAAACACCGTGTTCGTGAGTTTTCTCGGGTTCTTTCGTTTCCACCCACTTTCTTCATTCCGCCATTGCATTAATTTCTCATAATCACCGTCTCCTTTAGCCTAACCGGCATAACCGTGGGACGTAAAACTCAAAGATTTCATTTCATTTTTTGCCTTTTACTGTTGAACTGCTTCACTTTTTTCTTTTTCATTTTTCTTTTTCTTTCTTTCTTTTTTTGGTACAGAGTTTGGACTTTGACTAACTTAAATTCTTTAATTTCCGGAAGAAAGAAGATTTTTATGGAATGGCACGTAAAAATCGAAACCGACTGATATTAATGTCCAATCCGTATATTTCGTCATCGCTGAGATGAATAGTGACACTTCGGATAAATTCAGAATCATTTCCTATCGACACGGAGAGGAGAAAGTGGGAATGAGTTGATATAATAATAATAATAATAATAATAATAATAATAATAATAATAATAATAATAATAATAATAATAATAATAATAATAATAATAATAATAATAATATTATTATTATTATTATTATTATTATTATTATTATTATTATTATTATTATTATATAATATAATATAATATAATATAATATAATATAATATGACTGATATTAGTTTCAAATCAATAGCTTTCGCGGTCGCTAAGATGAATAGTGACTCACCCCGATGTCGTTTAAATTCAGATTCATCCTCAATACGTATCCTATGGAAAGGGGTTCAGATACTTTCCATAAATCTATTCTCCTGTGCGAAGAACGGACATTTCACCTGGTCTTTATTATAAATACAGGTTGGTATTTGGTATATGCATTTACAACATTGCTAATCAACTGTCTCATTTACATTTTTCTTATGCGTTAACATTTAATCACATGTTTGTCCCATACATTTTTGATCTAAATACCGATTAAAGTTATTATAATTCGATCAATTATACAGATAACGATTAATTATTTGCACAATTTTAACAATATTAATCGTAATTTATTTATTTAACAATAACCAGATACGGCTCAGAGGCCATTTTATACTGGATATCTAACAACAATAACAATGATGTGGGAAGGTATCGGCCAGGGCCTGTTTAGTAGGTACCATCCCGACATTTGCCTGGTAGGACTGAGGAGAAACCCTTGAAAACCCCAGGCAAGGTGGTTGGCAACGGGAATCGAACCCGCAAACTCCGGAATGCCAACGCTCTACCACTTGAGCTACTTCTCTCGGTAAAGTGATGCCGGTGATGGTGATGACTATGAAAAACAAAATGATGTTTTAGAATTTGCTTAACATAAATAGAATCGAAACTAAATTAGACTTCATAGAGGAGGGACCAAAATGGCACTGGGATAAATACAATTTTTTAATTCACCATACACTTGACTTTTTTTTACTAGTTGTACAGTCAACGACTAAAGTTCTTTCCGTTTCTTAAAATTTATTTTGGGAATAACATTGGTATGGCTGAAACGTACAGAAAATTACACTCTTTCTAATTTACTGAAAACTGTACTCAAATTCTCCTTCCATTCTGAAGTTACTTACAAACTAATTTCATCAAACATACATAACTTTTGTTGCTGACTGTACCTGTTACAATTTGGACGGTTTTTATATTTAAATGATTTTTTTTTTAAATAATATGTAGACTAACTAGAATGTATCCAGTTCTGCTGTTGACATTTACTGTAATCCAGGCTTCGACTAGCTGGAGCAGGAGGGCAGGAATCCCTGCCGGGGCCCTGTATATATGAATAACATGGAGACATGGAATAGCATGGAATATTGAATAACATGGAAAGTAAGATAAAACATGTCTGCTGTGTTGGAGCATAGTTACTCGTTGTAGTTTGTTCCGTTCCCAAATTAGGTGGCCCCCAGCATTGAATGTAGTCTTGGGGCCTCATTATTGGAATGAAAATAACAGTGTTATAAAGTCTTGTTTGAGGCCCTTTGTTTGTGGCCTAGTAAGAGTACATTTCAACAATATGAAGAATGAGGCCCCAGCACCATATTGTCTAAATGTGTATGGGACCCCATGGGAAGGGAAGATGGGCCCTTCAAGTGAGGCTCCTGCCGGAGCCCTATACTCCCCAGTCCGAGACTGCTGAAATCAATAATTAAGTTAATCTACAACTTTAACAGTCACATTCAGACTTATGTCT
This sequence comes from Thermobia domestica, assembly GCF_964235325.1. Taxonomy (NCBI): domain Eukaryota; kingdom Metazoa; phylum Arthropoda; class Insecta; order Zygentoma; family Lepismatidae; genus Thermobia; species Thermobia domestica. The sequence continues at coordinate 37,377,959 of NC_137462.1, read as the reverse complement.
GTCCATGCAAACTTAGTTGTAGCATACGCTGTAGCTTATTTCTATCTAACACGATTTTAATTCATAACAAAGGCAGTGATGTAGAGGATTAGAATTGTAAGTTGCTGCTCAATTTTAATTATAACCTATAGACCAGTGGCGTATTTAGGGGGGGGGGGCTTTCGGGCTTAAGCTCCCCCGAAATCTTATTTACTATAGTAAAGTATATGAAATTTCTTGCAGAATTTTCACATTTTCAGGCAAAGCCCCCCCCCCCGAAAATTAGCAAAACCCCCGAAACAAAATCGTAAATACGCCACTGCTATAAAGGTTCAGAAGATATAGTATAACCACTAAAAACGAATGTAAACTTAAATAAGTCATCATTGATGAATTTAAATAAGTTACAACTATCCGATCAGGGCCAGTTCTATCATATGTGCAACATGTGCATTTATAGTATACGTGGCGGCAAGTTTTGAGGGGTGCAAAATGTGTCATAACTATATTATTGAAAACTAGCTGAATATACCCATTCTTCGCATGGGGGATGTATTTGGAAGTCAACGCCTGTGGGAGTATCACCATTCATTTCAGCGACCGAGAAAACTATGGATTTGACACTAATATCGATCATTTTGGGCCATTTTACATGTCTCGGTATATCCTCCCTCCCGCTGACCCCTGGCTGAGTAGATTTTGAGTTTAACGTCCCGTTCATCAGCGAGGCTATATGTGACGTGGACTTACTGATTAACGTGGAATCCGAACCACATGAACTCCCGCCGGGAATCGAACCCAGGTCTCCCACACCAAAGGCGCGTACGCTAACCACTTAGCCACGAAGGAACTCACAATGGTAGCTGAATTTGCAAGTCTGCGCTAATGGAAGTGTCACCATTGATCTCAGCGACCGCGAAAACTATGGATTTGACACTAATATCGGTTATTTTCTATTACTTTTACATGTCTTGGTATACCCCTCCTCGGTGATCCCCGGCCCGCATCCGAATAGAGTGAATTTGGAAGTTAATGATCGGAGTTTCACCACTGATCTCAGCGACCGCGAAAACTATGAATTTAACACTAATATCGGTCATTTCCTACTATTTTTATATGACCCAGTAAAAATCCCCCTGAAACCCCCTAGTTCAAATTTTGACAAAAACGCTTTGTTCTGGTCTGGGGCTGGGCCAAGGTATCCGTGACCAAAATTTGGTAACTCTCGGTCGTCCACTTGTCTGGTCCCTAAGCCGCCCACAAACAGACAAACAAACACACAAACAAACTCTTTATTTTATTTATATTAGATTAGATTAGATTAGATAAATATTTCTTGTTGGGAACAGAGTTCATGATGATCGTAATAACATTTACTAAGCTGACCTATTTGGATACTACATTTCTAAATGTTTAGGTCGCATTAGTTTGTCACATGGACAGTGCTAAAGGAAATGGTCAAACAAATCAAAGCATAAATTACTTGATTTTTGTCAATTACAAGAACTCAATTCTTGAACACTAGCCGAACACCTGTTCCATTTAGTTAGTTATCACAGTTTTGATATGAAAACTAGTCTCGTCTTTGTCACAAACAAGTTCCTCATCATTGAAGGTGGAAAAAAAATATTATTTTTTTAACATGTAGAAGGAAAATCAAAAAATAAAGATAAAAAACTGCACTAGATCTAGTTGCACTGAAATTGCAAACTGGTATAGAGATTGAAGATTGATATTGAACTCTATAAAAAGGTTTACCATCTTTTTTCTGCAGGTGTGTTTGCTTTACTTTTACTAACATAATAGATTATTTAAAAAGAAAAACAGACACAACTTGATTATATTTGTAGTGTTAGGCCTTTCTGAGTGCGAGTACATTTTCTCTCTCCCTTCGTTGTTCATGATAGAGCTGCATATTTTTTTTTTTTTTTTTTTTGGGATAAGGGGTTGACAAATGTTGCCATTGCACGGGTCGGCAAATTGCCTAGGGCTGGCGCTGATTCCGATGAGTCTGTTGTTGTGCTTTTTAGAAATAAACTTGTCATTTTACTGTGAAAATAGTTGATTTCCTTATTTTGTAACTTTCTTTTTGCTAGTATTTTTCCATTATTATATCCTTGATAGGCGTGGCTAATTTGTTAAACGTCACAGATTATTAAAAGAACATAGGGGCTTAATTACCTTCAGTATAATAATTTATGATGCAACAACTATGTCGTGCAATAATGTTATTTACAACGTTGCATATAAATGCACAGTATACACTGTAACCTTTCATGTCAGGGAGAGAGTGTGCATAAATGAGAGTGCGTGAAGTCGGTTCTCCTGTCTAACAACAGTTTGCACCCTTTCACCATTAGACAATAAGCTTCTCGCACACTCATATATGTGCATTCATAAATACACGCCCACATACCAGAACATAAAAGACCTTCCCAGAAGTTTTCATTTGTTTGTGCAAATGCTTGCCAGGCGCCATGATGTCCCACATAAGAATGTTGCAGCGAATGTTAATTAGAAGTTGAATGAATGCAGGTGTAGCAAGATTGACAGATCAATTTGTTTTGTGACATTGATCTAGATAAGTCGATAACAGAAACCATGATTAACTACAGTTGTTGCTTCCTTAAGCAGAGAAGCTTATTTCCACGGAGATAACTTCCAATGTTAATCTAGTTTAGCTTACTTGCTATGCAGCTCAATAACCGCCAAAAATATCTGAAGTTTCAGAAAGAAACACTGAGCTGAACGTAGGCTTCTCCTAGTTTATAATTTTTCAAGATTTTGTACGTGATGTCTTGAATCCGAATTGACAAAAATTCGTTTAACAATTCGTAGTTGTATAAGCATTCAGTATTATCTCCTCAAAATTAAAAGTATTTGTGGAATTCTCCAATATATTTTCTCATATAAAAATGAATATTGCATATGTGTACAATGGTGAAAACGCATTTAGGAACACCCCGTGTATTGTTCTATTCAAAGTAAATTTGTACCATAGAATGCGTTTCTGTAGAGATAATTTGTGGTAGGATATCTGTAGACATCATGCTACTAATAGTTTGAAGGTCCCAACGAATGCCTATTGTGTAATTTATTTTGAGCGTTGCCGTGTGGTGGAACTGTGATAGGTATTGTTGATCTTTCTTTAGAATTGGCAGTCGCACGTTCATTAACGTGTCCGTGGTTCATTGATGGTGTATATAATGACTCGATGGTACTCAGAGATTTCCCATATCAGATAGCATGCCGCTTTCAGTGTTCCCGCGACTCGTGGGACATAGTCTGGAAGTTTGGACAAAAGGTTCGTTCCATTCTGATCATCCTAATTGACAGGGCGTCGATTGATTGCTAGTGCAATCAGAGCCACCAAATAACTCTCCATGTGATCGTACAAACATTAAATAATCAATGTTGGAGCCAAATGTGCGTTCCAGCACTGTCGTCGCGTGATTATTCCTGACACTTGCGTATCGCTGAGAGTGTCTGCGGTAGTGTCGAAAGAGAATACAGTGGCAGGCGATTAGAGGCCGATGATATTAAGCTATAAGAGGACGTTTCTGCCTCTGACGGTGCTGTGCAGGTGAGTGGAAAGATCCACCGTGAGTTCGCATTCCCTATATAGGCTTTATATTAGGATCTACCTTCTGTAGATCTCTCTCTCTCCTATTTTCAGCAAGATGATAAAGGCGAAAGTGGAACCTATTTTTCGGACGCTGTACCCGTATCAGAACCCATTTATTACTATTTCTGGTTAAATCTACCAGTTTCGTTTTCAGTACATGGTTAAATTCAAAAATTTTAAACACATCATTAATTGAACTTTTTTTTTTTTTTTTTTTTACTAATTACCTTTTACAATTCAGACTATTTTTATATTAAATGGTTTTGATAATATGTAGATCAACTAGAATTCATCTGACGCTGTTATTGACATTTACTATGATCAATTAAGATAATTTAATTTAGACTTTTTAACAGACAAATTCAGACTTATGTATGTGTCATCTTAGTTGCAGCCTATGCTGTAACTTTGTAATTTATAAGAAACTCAGTTATAAAGACTTGGCCTAAGTTGATGCCTCATTACAATTCTAACCTATAGAGGTTCGGAATTAAGTTAGAAAGGGGTTTTAAAAAAATAGGAAATGAAGCCTATTCTTGAAATGCTGAGTCCATTTCAGAAAACCATTTTCGCTCTCTCTTACGGCTAATTGACACATTGAATGCCGTGCCCATTCTATGTCCCATCTGTGTTGTGGCCCACGAAGTTTCTTTACATATGTGATATTGAAAATTCATTGGGTTCTATTTTTTCTTGACATGCCGCGCCCGTGCGTTGCCCTTCGGCTGCGATTCTTCGGCCTTGCTCGGAGTAGTCGAAGCGACACATTTGCCCAGAACCAATAATAACTTCTCTTTCTCCTTGCAATCCATCTTTGGGAATGGTTTAGAAAGTAGTAGTGGCACGGCATGCTCACGGTACCCTATGGCTGAATTAGCCTTTACTGATTTTGCCCTTAGAGATCCTATATTGCAAACGGATACCACTTCGGTGCATCAGAGGGTTAATGGCGAGGATCGAAGCTATTCCAGGAACGATAAATTTATATAAAACATTTCTTGTTATCTCTTACTGTTTTAGTTCTCATGGCTGTCGACAAACGGACTCAGTTGTTCTGTAAGGTTTTTCTGTAGTCATGTATAGAACAGTTCGGAATCCTAATACTACAAGCAACGATTAAAAAAAATCTGTAAAAAGGTTGGAAGTTTTGTATTTAAATGTAATCTCTCTCTCTCTCTCTCTCTCTCTCTCTCTATATATATATATATATATATATATATATATATATATATATATATATATATATATATATATAATAAAGTGACTATGTGACTTATTAACTCTTGAACCACCCGAACAAGCTCGATGAAATTTTCAAACATAGATGATGTTTCGGCCTGGGATGGTTTTTATTATTTCACTTTGATAGTGTAACTAGGGGAGGGGATATACATGTGTGTATATATATAATTGAAAATGACCGAGATTAATGTCGAATCCATAGTTTTCGGCGTCGCTTGAGATGAACAGTACCACTTCTGATGCTGTTTAAATCCAAATTCAGCCCCACTCTTGGGGGGGAAGGAAATGGTGCCATATAAAAATATTTGAAAATTATCGATATTAATGTCGAATTCATAGTTTTTGGGGTCCTTAAGTTGATTGGTGACAGTTTTGTTGCCCTTTATGTCTAAAATGAAGCGTCGTTTCCCCGTGCGAAAAACATGTATTTTGCTAGTATTAAAATAATAGGAAACAAAACAAGGAAATCCGACTTTGTATTTACGAGACGAGAATTAAAGTCTGCGAGACGAAGAATTACTTTTGAAAGTGCGAGACGAGACGAAAACTTCTTCATTTTCTCGCTTCACATGGTCTCCATTACTAGAGCCTGTCCATCCAGTCCGGTAGCCAGCCCAAAAATGTAGGGAGGGCGGCAATAGAAGAATTCAGCCCCACTCTTGGGGGGGAAGGAAATGGTGCCATATAAAAATATTTGAAAATTATCGATATTAATGTCGAATTCATAGTTTTTGGGGTCCTTAAGTTGATTGGTGACAGTTTTGTTGCCCTTTATGTCTAAAATGAAGCGTCGTTTCCCCGTGCGAAAAACATGTATTTTGCTAGTATTAAAATAATAGGAAACAAAACAAGGAAATCCGACTTTGTATTTACGAGACGAGAATTAAAGTCTGCGAGACGAAGAATTACTTTTGAAAGTGCGAGACGAGACGAAAACTTCTTCATTTTCTCGCTTCACATGGTCTCCATTACTAGAGCCTGTCCATCCAGTCCGGTAGCCAGCCCAAAAATGTAGGGAGGGCGGCAATAGAAGTTAGGGGGAACGACCCAACCATATTATACTTCATCACCATATAGTTCGTTTGCAAGCCTACCATGAAAATTTTAGGGGGGGGGCAGCCTACCTAGCCCCCCGTTGATATTGGCCTGTGTCTATCTCAGGTGTGCCCTCGGAAAATATGCCAACTATAATTCGGCCCCACTGCCGCCACTCTGACGTAGGAACCCCTCTCTTTGCTTAGGGAAAAAGAAGTGAATGACCTCAGCTCTGTTGCCAATTTGTCATTGAGTCGTTTAGTCTTGACGAATGAAGATCGTAGGCAACTTAGAATGGCTAACAAGAGGGAGCACAGCGAAGCTCGTAAAATAATTCATTGTGGCAACGCTTCCGCATCAAACAATCTCAGCCGGAACAACTTGTCCCTCGTCTTTCGACGGAGGTACGGGAAATCACATAGCGACAGTAGCGACAGCAGGGGACTAGTTGAAATAGAAAGGGTGTAACAAATTTCTCGAGGGGGGCCACCTTAGTTCACCTACGTCTTAGATCTCAAACAGTGCTCTAATGTTACGTGATTCATGGCATAAAATCTGTAAATTGATAAACTGATCGTACGGACATAATGAAGAGAATTTATCAACGTTCAAAAATACGAGGCTAAGTCATTACACAATATTTTCCTAGAATAAATATCCTTTAAATATAGTTATATCACTCTTTTTGAACTCTCGTGACGAGGAAGGATTCTGATAAATTTTAGATGATTTTTTTTTTTAAAAAAAGAAGATAAATTTTGTACAGTACATACGAGGGTAAGTCAAAAATTATCCGCAATGTAGCTATAACTTTTCTTACATTCTTCATACTGATCTCTGTCCTTGTTTACTTTATTGTTATGCTGTTGTGGTAATGCTATGAAAGTTTGTTCCTAATTCCTCCGTTTGTCTATCTTTTGTTGCAGATAGATCATGGCCGCTCCATTAGAAGTGTTGCACCAGACAGGAACAACGAGCAGTGATCCGGTTTTTGAGGTTGGAAGTTGTATCAGGGGCCGCAATCCATTAAAGACTTTCGGCACAATACGGGCAACAGTGTCTTGACGCAACGGAGTGTCTACGAATGGATTGAAAAATTCAAAAAATGTCGCACAAGTGTTACGCACAAGGAAGGAGCTGGACGATCATCTACGGCCACAACTTATGACAACACTGAGCGTGCACGTGACATGGTTCTCTTAGACGAGTGACTATTGACTATTGTGCCGAAAGTCTTTGATGGATTGCGGCCCCTGATACGCCTTCTGACTAGAAAAACTGGATCACTGCTCGTTGTTCCTCTTTAGTTCAAACTTCTAATGGAGCGGCCATCATCTATCTGCAATAAAAGGAAGACAAAATGAAGGAATTAGGATCAAACTTTCATAGCATGACCACAACAGCATAACAATGAAATAAACGAGGACAGAGGTCAGGATGTAAGAAGAGTTATGTCAAAATTGCTGATAACTTTTTGACTTACCCTCGTAAATTTACCAAACGGGACGAGACGAGAAAAGGTTTTTAGATATTCGAGACAATACGAGAGCTCTACAAAAAAGTTGAAGCGAGACGAGGAAACGTTATTTCTCGTCTCGTCTCCTTGGCACCCTACTTACAGATGATCTATCAAATGTGCTGCTCACAGTTATTTAGTCATTTCATGGGTTATGTATGGTTTCAGTTTGGCATCGTTGTTATGGAAGTCTGCGTTAGTGTTTTTTTCTTCTTTCTTTTTGTACGTATTGGTAGCGAAGGGAAATGTTCTATTTTCCTTTCTAAAATACAATCAATGTAACATCAGTCCGGATGTGACGTCATGATTTAACTCGTTCATAAGTTGAAAATCGCTTTCTTCCTTATACCATTAGTATTCTTACATGATAGGAATAGTACCAAGACAAATAAAATACAATGAGCTTGATTTTGGAGCACATTTTTTATATGATGTATATTATTTCTGTATACAACGACCAACATACATGTCAGGAGTTTACATGTTCATTGACCCTTTCGAACCTATTGTGTAATATGTCACCCAACACTTTTCATTACTCACACCATGTAGAAACCCGTATCACTCCTGTGAACCATTAAATCCACATAAATTTCCCTGTCTCTCACCAACTTTTCTCAACCAGTGTTTCAGATGTGTGTTATTTAAAAAAGCAGGATCTGTACAAATGTCATGTTCTGAAGGAAAACACCCTCAAGTGGAGATGAGTTAATAATGGTGTGAGATATCACCCAATTACATCAACTAGGCGGAATGGATAAATTACTCGATTTTTACATTTCTTTTAAGGCGTTTCCCGTTTGACCAATTTCGCGTGACAGAACAGCTGGTTGTTGGACGCTAGAGACGGTTTCTGATGCTAAAAAGGAGCGACGAATGGCTGCTATTTATGTATTTGCAGCATGACCTTGAACCGTAAATGCTGGATTAACTCATTCATCTCTATCTAGTGAGGGAATCATACGACATTGAAATGCTACGCGCTAATACAAAGCTGTTGTAAAATCAATCCTAACATATGGTTACAAAATATACGTACGTATTCAATACAGAACATTAACTCCATTGCTTGTTGGGTGCACGGTGGCACAGTGGTAGAGTGTTTATCTCTGGTGTCTTGCACATTCTCATTCCACCAATTCTTCCATCATCATTCACTTGCTTTAATAATCGTCTCCCTTAGTCTAAACGGGCATACTCGTGGGACGTCAAACTTAAATATCTCATTTCATTTTCTATCACTTGTCACGGGATCGATTCCTGATGGGGGACACTCGATCGTAAAGCTTGAGAGATTTCATCCTGAGCGATGTTTTCCTGGGTTTTCCTCATTCATCCCAAGCAAATGCCGGGATGGTACGAACATAATCGTCCCAGACTGCTTCATTCCTTTCTTCCTTCCCAATTCCTCCGATAGTGTAGAGCTCCTTCGTGGCTAAGCAGTTAGCGTACGCGGCTTTAGCGTGGGAGACCTGGGTTCATTCCCGGCGGGAGCTCATGTGGTTCGGATTCTACGTTGATCAGTAGGTTCCGTCTCATATAACCTCGCTTCTGAAAGGGACGTTAAACTCCAAATCAACTCAACTCAACTCCTCGGATAGTGTGGTGGTCATTCCTCATACGTGACAGACTTGGAGAGGCCATAAATGCTGAATGTCCTGAAATCTATTTCCGAATCTAACCTAATTCCATCGCAAGTACGGAACGCTTCTAGATTAGCAAATCACTTATTTTTTTTTTCTAGAAAAGATCTCTATAGCTTCATCAGACTCCTATGAATGAATGAATTTGTGAAACAATTCAACAAGAACTCTGTAAGAATATTCTTCCAAGATAGTTATGAGGAGGAAGATACAACTGTAAAAGAATTGTAAAATGAATCTTTAAATCTTCCCATGTAACCTCAACCTTAGATCTATATTTTTCATATTTCTCAATTCTTACTTCATATTAGTCCTACACTCACACTTCTATATGATGAACGACACAACCCTGATTTGTGATCTCTCTGCTTTCTGCCGTTCCTATCGAAATCGTCTCTCGTCTTCACTGCTTATGGAATATACCACAAATTCTCCCTCATCGAACATATTCAGTTTCACTGGACAAACTACCTTTCAGTGGGCAAAATAGTTTCTTGCTAGATGTTGTTCTTATTCCTTTTACAAATAACTATTGGCTTGACTTGTGATTCTTCAGTAGGTGATGCCGATATAAAATCTGCGGTGACATCTTGTTCTCCTGAGCTCCTCCGTGTCTAAGCGGTTAGCGTACGCGCCTTTGGCGTGGAAGATCCGGGTTCGATTCCCGGCGGGAGATCATGTGGTTCGGACTCCACGTTAATCAGTAATTCCATGTCTCATATAGCTCGCTGCTGAAAGGGACGTTAAACTCAAAATCAACTCAACTCAACTCTTGTTCTCCTGTTCATTAACGAGAATTTCCCCAGGGAGTTATAATAGCTTGAGTTTAAGAACGTTCAAATACGGTGCGAAGAGCATCTTAGTCGATTCCAGGCCGTAGGCCTATAGATTTCTGATTGATTTCGTCATATGCTTGGTTGTTTTTGGCTTCTTTTCATTTTATCATTCCACGAATTCTTTCATTAGTGGAACATACCGGTACTCTGTATTGAGTTGCGTATCTTTAAACGTCGATAGGCCTAAATACTCTTGATTGTCTTCGTATAATCATTTTTATCAATTTATAATTTTATACTGTGAGTCACGTAACACCAAAATAGTGCTCGAGATCTAAGACTTGGATGAACTATTGTGCTGCCAAAATGTCTTGAGCCGTGGCAAAAATGCGAACTAAAGCTCACACTTTCACACACCCACGCGTTGAACCAATAAGGGTTCAGCTCTTGCTAAGCGAGAGAAAGCGAGTGGAGTTCCTTCAGCCGATAGCAGCGCTTGCAACGGAAGACTAGGGTTCAAGTCAATGTGGCATATCTTTAGTATTGCTCACGAGAAATGTCATCTTTCTTGTCTCGTTTCGAATTTACTTTTCTCCTGACTTCTCCTCCCAGAGAAATTTCCTCTCTCGTGGGCAAGATTAGGTGGAAGGAAAAAGAGGAAGGAGGCAAGAAAACTACAATAAATTGATGCTTTAAACTAAAAAAAAAAATGTATGGACAAAGAGATTAATTGTGGACTTTGGTGTGTGGAAGCTTTTCAGTTGCACCAAATAGCCTGCCATTGATGGCAAAATACCTATGATGCTGACAATGATTGTAATGTCTAGGGGATAAAGAAAGTTTCCTATCACCGATCTATTGCTCAGTCTTTCGCGTATTTCTTCGAAAAGCAGATATTCAATTTTGAGACAACGTCTAGAAGCAAATTCGGAGAGGAGAGGAGTTTGGAAAACTTCTTTTCATCGAGCCAAATCTTTCTCCACTAAAATTAATTGAGTGAATGTGCTTTATATTTGTAAACATCAACATGTGCTTTTTATTTATAAACAAAACCAGATGTTACAATTACTACATGAAACACACGACAGGAATCCTTGTCATTATCTGGTCATGTGACAGAAGAGGAACACCAGCGCCACTGCTGCAACTCCATGAATCGCCACAATCGACATCAGTTTCGGCTGGTCAACTCCTCTCTCTTAGTTTGCCTGGAGCTCTGAGAGATTCTAACCCAAACCTCCTAGCTTGCCTGGAGCTTCGAGGCCTTCTGCCCACTCAGCTTCTCTTGAGCTTTGTGGGGACTCAATTAATCTTCTAGCTTAAGTGTAGCTTTGAGAGATTCCTAACTGCAACCACCCAGCTTGCGTGGAGTTTCGTGGTTTTCCTTCCCACCTAGCTTGCCTGGAGCTTTCCGAAACTCCAGCCTCTCTTTGCTTACCTGGAGTACTGATAATTCTAACTCATTCCCACTCAGCTTACCTGGAGCTTTGTAGGAATCCTTCCCTTGGTTGTTTGGGTCTTGGGACAATTGTTTACCCTAAGTACTTATTGGATTTTGTATTGGTCTTAGGATCACACTTACAGTAGTTCTGGGTTACATTGTTTTATAACAGAAACTTTTGTAGTAAAAGGTTGTGGGAGAAAACCGAATCCCGTGTATAAATTGCTCTACCTTGTACCTTCTCAAGGTAATTTAACCGTAATTTAAAGTCCCTTTTCGGAACCGGGACTATATAAAATGGAATCTTCTGTTTCAAATGGGATCCTAACCCCTGTTTGGGTTTGTATCAGATCAGGAGAACAGAAAGCACGAGCGTAAGGCCGGCAGCACATTGAACAGAGATGGGACAATGAAATCGTGGTGGAGGAAGACCAGGGAGAATATGGAGAGTGAGCAGCTGAATACATTGACCATGAGTTCAATCGCAACGTTGTAGAGACGTTTGTCTAGCACATGCTGTAGTGAATATATGATATGAGGCTTTGCTGTATTGCTCTCAGTACTTGAACCTCAGCTCAGCTGTCCTGTCCTGTGGTCAGTGTGAGACCGGGCTTGGCCAGTTGTCACAAAGGTACAGCCATCGGTTGTTGGATAACTTTTACTTGGTGATGGTAAACTCGCTAAGTATAACTTTGCATCACAATGTCGCTGCATAATACATATCGTTCTGTGTGTTAAAGTCTGTAAGCAGTCTAACGGTTCATACCGAGAACACCTAATGAACTTCATTGCAAGAGTTTCCTTAACTCAAAGATTCTCTAGAACTTAATAGTTTTCCTTTCTGGACTGTACTATCTCATCTTCAAATACAGCTGCTTACTTATTACTATCTCATCCAGGTATAAAAGCGGATCTGGAAAGCTATGGGGACGCATGACGTCACACCGTCCCCCATGCCAATCTTTGCCAATTGTATATTTTTTAGGAACTTGGGGTACGCCGTAGATATTTTTGGAAGTGGGGTAACGGCGTCTCCACGCGTTCCCCCTCACTTTTACCTCCTGATCTCATCTTGAGATCTACAAGATTCCTGAGATCTTCAAGGATTCCTTTCTTCTACAGCTGCTTAGCATTTCAAATTTACTTATCTTAATTATGTAGTTAAAAAAAAATGTTTGCATACAGGGTGCTCTAACAGATCGTGACTCAGTGAGATGAATTAAAAGTGTGTGTTTGAAATGACTACCGTTGCTATTAATATACTCGGCTGATGATAATGAACAAGGCAGAGGGATGCATGATTCTAGTTTTGAGGCTGCTGGATACCGACAAATGAAGAAAGTCATTATATTTCCTAGTTTTTAAAAGCCATCCTGTATTTGCAAGAAAATTATTTGTGCTTAATAATTTTGACGGCTATAACATGTGATTTGTCACGTGTCTTATGATCATAATTGATTTTATCTATCTGTTAGTACACGTTTTAATTAATACTGTGAATTACTTATAATTTCAGGTGCGTTTCTAGTTCCTTACTTCATTATGCTGGTCGTGTGCGGGATCCCGCTTCTCTACATGGAGTTGGCCGTTGGACAGTACACACGACGGGGGCCGATTGGCGCTTTAGGGAAGATCTGCCCACTCTTTAAAGGTAATCTTATACGTATCTTGCTGTACTTTGTATGCAGAAAATGTCCAAGAAATAAATTATATAAATGAAATGGAATTACAAGTCCACTTGCCGTATAGTAAAGAAGTTGTTCCTGATAAAAATCTGCATGTATATTCTCTCCTTTTATTTGTGTTCTTGTCAGATTGTCGTGTAAGGTAAATGATTAATGAAGTACTGAAGCGTGCGCTTTCCAGGTAATACTAGTATATTAACATGTATTTAAAAGGCGGTGGGCATTACTGTATGTTGAAACTGGGGGTGATATATAGTAAAAAACTGTTTGGTTTGGATAATAAATAATGTTTTCCTGAAGGAATTACTGCTACTACTTCCAGTATTTTAACAGGTCTGTTCCCAACATGAGCAGGAGAAAAAAGCTTTTTTTTAAATAAAAAAAATAATAATAAAAGGGAAATAAACAAGCTAATAAAATAACAAATATTCTCTAAAAGTAAACAGGTATATGAAATGAAGTTTTTGAATTTTACGTCCCACGCCGGTTAGGCTAAAGGAGACGGTGATGATGACAGATGAATGAAATGGTGGAATGAAGAAAGTGGGAGAACCCCGAGAAAACCCACGCACACGGTGTTTGTCCATCACAAAGTTCACTTGGCGGGAGCAGGGTTTGAACCCGGGACCCCAAGCACCATAGGTAAACGCTCTACCACTGAGCCACCGCGGTCCTCTAAACAGATATATGAAGGAGTTTTCAAAATAATATTGATAACGCACAATAATTAAAAAAATGCGAATATGAAAGTATCTATACGAAATGAAATGGAATCTTTGTTTAGACTCTGATGTCCCACGATTATGTCCTTTGAGTTAAGATGGGCGGATGATAAGGCAAGTGAACAATGATGAAGAATTGTTGGAATAATTATGTGGAAGGAAATGGAAGTACCCCGACAAAACCCACGGACAGGAGGCATCTATAGGACACCTTAATACGATTATTACTATTATTATTAATATTAATAATAACCACTAAACCACTTGGCGTAAACAACCCATTTTGAGAATCTGAGCCGCTTTGATGCCATCTGTCAGCGACCGGCTCAACTACGACGAGCGCGTGGTCAGCCCTGTCACTAACCGGCTTATCGGGAGGTGTTTTTGTATTTATCAGGAAAATGCAGAGCTTTTTCTGTCGATACGCAACCCTTTTCTCTGAAGAAGTAATTTTTCTACTCATTTTATGAGGAGTTGGGGTTTACCAAAACTGTCTGTCCGTGTGTTCGCCCGTCCGTCCGTTCGGCAGATTAAAAAAAATGTGTTTTCATGCATCCGGGAGACAAGAAACCTCAAGGACTACTTGATGAGTCACCCTAAATTTTGACCAGGGTGTAGAGGGGCAACAATTAGGAACCGAGTTTGTTGATGGAGGTTGTATTCAAACCGAAAAAAGTTACTGAATCTTTTATATATATATATATATATATATATATATATATATATATATATATATATATATATATATATATATATATATATATATATATATATATATATAGCTTAAATCAAAATCATTCGAATGTGTTGAAATATGATTGGTAATGGAGATACGATCATTTAAACAGCCCTATGTCTTACGACACGGCGGCCATTTTGATGACGTCACCACATGAGTTCATGACCTCTGATCAAATGTTTCCCGGCGTTTCTCTCTCTCTCTCTCTTTTTTTTTATTCTTTCATATATACATAACCACTGAACAAAAGTGCACACTGATGTCCAAAAGTGAAATATTTTGGCGATATTTGCATTAACTTCATCGACCCTGAAGAGATTCCGAGATACAGACATTTTATAATCTTTGAAACACTCGCCCTTCTTTCTTCTTTAATCTCTTCTTCTCTCCTGGGACAAATATCAAAATACATTGAGACACGTGTTAATTAATTTAAATAGGAAGTCCAAATACCAAATTCCATGTGTCTAAGGGATTCAAAATGTGGCTATCTTATTATAATAATCACCACCGCTTTTTCTTCTCATACCATTTTCTTCCCTTCTAGGTCAAATACTGAAACACCTTAAAACGCGTGTCGAAGTGTTTAAAATGATAACCTATCATGTCATACATTAAATTTCATGTCTTTAACCTTCAGGGATTGTTGATGATATTATAATAATAATTGCCACCCTTATTTTCCCCTACCCCGTCGAATTTCCAAAAATCCTTCCATACTGGTACGTTACGTCACAAATTCTATGCATTATCCGAAATTTTAAGTTTCTAGCTTAAGTGGTTTGGTCCGGGAGTTGATTAGTCAGACAGTCAGAACTTCTTTTCTATAACAAGGATTTAAGGGGAAACGGGGGATCTCCGAGAAAACCCAGTCACGGTGTTGTACCTCTCCATGGCTCCTCGTAGTAGAAATTAGCGCTCTGCATTAATCTACCCGTCTTATTATTAAAACTTTCAATGTACGTGATAGTAAATAAATAAATAAATAAATAAATAAATATATATATATATATATATATATATATATATATATATATATATATATATATATATATATATATATATATATCAGGGGTGCCCACAAGGGGGGACCATGACGCAAATTGGGTCATTGAAATATTTAGGGGGGTAAAAAAATCTGTATAAATATGTTTGAGGGAGTGTAAAAATTAATCGAAAGGAAGATTTTTTCATGGAAGAACACCTACGGGTAGACAATTGGGGGGGTGCGTCATGGACATAAGGGGGGGGGCACCACTATATATATATATATATATATATATATATATATATATATATATATATATATATATATATATATATATATATATATAATATGTGTAGGGTTGCAAATTGGCCGATATTTTCCCGGCAGACCGTTACTTTTGCCAGGCTCAACTATACTGTATGTGTTTAAAGGTTTTTATTGTTCATCTGCTTTGAGGATTATGAGTGGTTGCCGGTAATTTTATTTTTCAGAGTTGGCAACACTATGTATATTAGTTCCATATTAATTTTAATATCTCCTAAGTTAATTAGTTAATTTATTACAGATTCGTCTTTCTTAATGCGAAACGGAAGCGTTTATACTCATAGATTCAATACGGTACTAATTATATTGTATTTCTAGCAGTGGTAGATTAATTTGAACCTGTCCACGGCATTGGATAATAAAATAAGTGAAAGTTAAATATTACCATGCTTATCCATGTTGATACACGTCACTTATCTTCTGTAACAATACTGCATTGTATTTGGACGCCCAAGACCAACTAACTGGAAGACGCTGTACGAACAGAAAAGAAGAACAGTTTGTCAGAACAAAGACAGCAGTTCTTTAAATCAACTGAAAAAATAAAATTGTAGCTTCTTTTCTTTATTGTGCTTCGTAAGTTATTATAGAGTACATTCTTTTTTCTCACGCAGAGCAAAATGGGTGTGAGTTTAGTTCTGAAGCAATAAAACATTTTTATGGTCGTTTTGGTTATTTGGTCCTTGGAGTGGGAATTTTGGTTATGGTTCTTCTTGAAATCATGGTCTTTATGAGGGTTCTTTGTGAATCCTGTTTTATAGCTTTCTCTTTATATTAGATAAGATAGCAGAGTACAAAAGAAGCTCTATTCTATACTTTGAATCTTCAGCTGCTTTAACAGTTTCCTTTTCTTGTTTCTTACTAGTAAACTTAATCGTAGCAACTTATATCAGAAACTAGCTCGATGAAAATTAGGAAAATTATTTTTCCTTTTCAGTGGCAGATCTTGAGTGAAACTACATCGGCAATAATTACAGTGTTATCGTTCCAAGCTAAGACCTAATGTATTCTTGTATACAGAGTCCGCCAGATAAATGTATACACTGTTAGAAAAAATACTATATAACATTTTTAAATTACATTTAATTATTGTTCAAACATGTGTTACAAACCTTCAAGTAAGCATATGTTTACATTAGATGTTCAAAGTGTTTAAAACTTTTCCAACACGAGAGCTGACGAAGCAGGACTTGTTGCTGTAGGCGTTCTTCCAGACCTTCTTTTGTGAATATCGCAAATCGTTTAATGCGACTCGAACTCGTCAACAATGCGTTTGATTGCTTGACGGGTTGGTGATTCAGTACCAAACTCCCCTCTCCACTGATGCTGCACTTTGATGGCATACCCAAACCTGATAAAACACTTCAAAACGTACTTAAGCTGCTCGAACGTCAAGCGTACTCCCAACATTTTCTTATCTCACTAACTGTACTGACAGTACCGACATCTGTTGAACGAAAAACGTTACTACATCATAATTTTAACTGAAAACAATTGACAATGGCGACATCTGTTGGGTGAAAAACCATACAACAACATATTTAACCCTTAACGGTGGGTATCTGCTACGCAAGTGGTGTGGTACGGGTCAAAATTACCTAAACATTTTTTTTTAAAGCTAAACATACTAAGTATAAAAGACGAAGAATGTTAAAACATTTTTTAATGTTTATTCGCACCTTTCGCACCATTTGTATGTATTTATTGAATAGCAAATTACAATACAAATTTTAGGAAAATATACTAACCCGTACCGCAATGGAAAATAAACATACTAAGTCTTACTCGTTACAGCGATCTGACCCGTATCACACTAGTTAAGGGTTAAATTTCAGAACAGTTGTCAATCCCAGTATCCTGATACAGGTTGATAAAGAGTGCATACATTTTTCTGGCGGACTCTGTACAATAACATCGAAACTTTTCGAGGGTGAATGAGGGAAGTCCAAGTCACATCATTGGTGTACATTATAATGTGACTTCTCTAAAAAGTGCCCTTGTTTTAGTGTTTTCCAATCGTCGATCAGCAATATTATTTAAAGTATACAGTATGTGTAAAAAGCACAATCTAAAACAAAAGTTACTTAAATGTAGGAACTGAATAATATGATATGAAAGTAAATGTTGTAAGGACGAAAATAATTGCGATTTGGAATGGTTGTCGAGCGTGTATGTAAAATGAAATTAAATGAAATTATCAGTTTAACGTCCCACGATTATGTCCTTTAGGCTAAGGCAGGGGCGGATCCAGGGGGGGGGGCGATCGCCGCCCCCAGAAGAGGAAAATTTCTTGTTTTATATATATAAATAATATCCATCCCAGAGTTTAGAACCCTTAAAAGTAGCATTATGACAATCCACCGCCCCCCCCCAGAAGTCGGTCCTGAATCCGCCCCTGGGATAAGGGAAAGATGATTATGGCAAGTATATGATGATGTAATAATTGGTGTAATGAGAAAGTGGGAGGAAACGGGAGTACCCCGAGAAAAACCACAGACATGATGTTGTCTACCACAAAATTACTTAACCGGAGATCGAATCCGGGACCCCGCTGTCAAGCGTGAAACATCGCCGGAAGAAAAATCATCTTAGTTTTGAATTCTGTTGTGCGTGACAGCCGAATTGACTAATAGTTAACGTCGAGCGCTACTGTTACTTCGGCCAACGGTCTTCCAGCAACACTCCCAACGCTGTGATGTGGAAGTCTGATTCAGGCATCATCAGTGTTGCCAATCTAGGTAAAATATTGCTAATTCGACTTTCAAGATAATCGTATTTCTGATTGGCGACTTTTTTTTGTCACCCACGTGCTTTTTCAATGGACTGGAAACCATTCCAGATAACAACGACGTGTATTTCCAATTTTGACTGATCATTCCATTGACTCTCTCCACATCTGTCTTGCCAATATTGGCACCATATATTTCAACATGCTAGAGATGAATTTCTGCTGGTAAAGTATCCTTTAGATACAAAAATCTGTCCACACTATATATTTGAAGGTTGAGTTTGACAATATTTACTCAAGTGCAGCCATCTTTCAATCGATATTGTGAGAGTCTGTCGTAACATATACATATATCCTCCATGTAATGCCTGTATTGGTATGCGGTATTGGTAATGCCTGTATTGGTATTGTAATGCGGTGTATTGAGAAAATATTTATTTATTTATTTATGACTTCTTTTACGTGGCGAAGTTAAGGCTCTGCAGCCTTCTCCGAGCACTTAAACCACGTGCATACATTTTTCTTAAAAAAAAAAAAAAAAAAACAATACATAGAAAATATTAACAATTACAAAAGAAAAGTATTGAACCACATAACAAAAGGAATATACTACTTTTAAAAAAGTTAAACACTTCAAAAACAAAAATTGAAAATAATATACAATAGAGGAAACAAAATAACATGGAGAAACCTAAATTGCATATTGCATATAGCGATACTAGAAGTATGAATATATAAGCAGTACAAATTAAGATAGGTTACCTATTGGTTGTGTGTTCATATGTGGGTTATTAATAATCTGGTAAAACGAAGATGCCTCATGTGCTACCAGTATCCTTATCTTTACTTAAGAGAAGAGAATTTACAGATTTTTTAAATTTGGCAACTGTGGAAACGTTGTGTATTAATTGAGGTAAACTGTTCCAGAGACGTGTAGTACTTACTGTGAAGGATTTTGAGTATGAATCAGAATTGTGACTGGATATGGAGAGCAAGATATTATCTTGTGATCTTGTGCTTCTAGTATGAAAGTCTGATAAATATAAAAATCTACGGGCTAGGTACGATGGTTCTGACATAGTAAGTATTTTGTACAATAGGGTAAGATAATGGAAATTTCTTCTTCCAACTAACGTCAGCCATGACAGTTTTTTTTTATATAAAAAGATGTGAGATGTTCCCTGTAAGTTATATTGAAAATAAATCTAATGCAGGCATTTTGGACTCTTTGCAAGCGCTTTGATTGATTTTCTGTTAGATCAGAATAGACTGAGTCGCAATAGTCAAGATGTGGAAACACCAGTACCTTGACAAGTTTGATCTTCAGAGATATTGGTAAGAAATTTCTTAGTCGATTTAACGTATGCAGGGCACCAAATGCTCTCTTACAAACTCCATTTATTCGATCTGACCAGGAGAGATTTTGATTTAGTACGACTTTTAAATTTTTTACATTTGTAGAGAATGGAATAACAGTATTGGACAATTTTATATTTGGGAGCTGATAGATATTAATAGAAGAAAGAATTCTTGGGGAGCCAATTAAGATGCACTGCGATTTTGTGGCATTTAATTTTAACCCGTGAGCCGTAAACCAGTCGCTGATTTGTATTTATTTTCTCAATCGCATTATTATTATCTTGTTGGGGAAAAGAAGCATATAACTGAAAATCATCAGCGTAAATATGGTATTTACAATATGTGAGATTTTAGGGGGATCATTAATGTAAAGGGCAAAGAGAAGAAGACCTAGTACACTACCTTGCGGCACTCCACTGTTGATACAATGCCATGTCGATATGTGATCCTGATTGATCACTACTCTTTGTTTACGTTCATGAAGGTAAGAATGAAACCATTTAACCACTGATTCAGAAAAATTAAACAATAATGATAATTTCTGAAGTAATATGTCAAAATCAATCGTTTGAAATGCCTTACTATGGTTACCGGTTCGACCTGGTGGGAAAGTCGAACAATAGGAGAAATATGACACCCATGAGTTTAATTATGTTAGTGAAGATCCGTACAGATCCATGGTTAAATCCGGATAAAAATTCTGATTAAATAATACACAAATAATACTCACCCATTAGAATTTTTATACTAGCATAAATAGAGTACAATATAATAATAGTAATATAATGCTAGAAATAGAGGAGGCTAGGAATAGCTTAAGACGTAAATATTGACTCATCGTGATCCTTTTCTTTGTTTAGTAAAATAAAATTAATATTAAAAAAATTAAGGTGTTTATTACTGGTAAAAAAAAAAAAAATCCTATTAAAATATCTTTTTTCATTTTTGTTGCAGGTGCTGGTTTAGCGACTGTAGTAATCTCATTTTTGTTATCAACGTATTATAATGTGATCATTGCTTGGGCGTTGTATTATTTCTTCGCCTCCTTCAAACCGGAAGTTCCTTGGGGAGGTTGTCGGAACAAGTGGAATACTCCAAAATGCTGGCTACCAACAGAAAATAATGAGACCAGGCCCAACATGTCTCGGACTCCTACACAGGAATTTTACGAGTAAGTAAGATGCTTTATGGAGTTCAATTGTAAGTGTAAAACTGCCAATAGACTTGTACAATGTTAAGAACTGGTATGACAATAACAAAATTAAGTTGAACGTGAATAAAGCAAAACTTCTTTTATGCCACAAAGCAAACAATACAGGGTGGCCCAAAAGTAGGTATACAGTACCATACTGATCAGCTCATTGCATTTTAGATAATTTCTTATTGTTATCCATCAGGTAGACTTAGTTGCTTTATTATTTGTTCTTAATTTGTTTTTAAGCTCGGAAGTGCCAAAGCAAATAAACCTATAATCTAGAACGTTATACTTGATCAATCCAGGGATGTATACCTACTTTTGGGCCACTCTACATGACAACACTTTCAAAGGAACTATTTTAGAGACACCTAACTTAACCCTTTCAACAGATACCCTCATAATTGTGAGTGCAGAACACACTACTTATAAACGTTGTGATTTCCAATATACTCAACAGATGGCAATTCAGTACCTGACAACTTATCATTCAGACACTCACAATAATGTGCTTGTACCTAATTTGCGTACTAAAATCCTTTGATTGGCATTTTTGACAACTGAAAGTAGCATTCACAATTGTAAGGATATCTGCTGAAAGGGTTAATTAAAGATCTAGGAGTGCTATTCGATCCTAAATTAAGTTTTACGTATCATATTGGGACAATTATTAATAATTCATACAGAAATCTTGGCTTTATTATGAGAATAGGCAAAGAGTTTCTAAACGATGTGACAGCCCTAGCGATTTTGGACAGCCCTAGCTCTGAAACTATGCACTTTTCGCCATAGGTCCATATGAACTTTCCTCTTATTTTGATGTGAGGAATTACCTCTTACAGTTTGTCGGTATAGTTCATTAACACCCTATTTTATATATATATATATATATATATATATATATATATATATATATATATATATATATATATAAAATAGGGTAAACCTAAAAGATGTGTACATATTCCGGGAGGTGATTCGTAACATTAAAAGAAGAGAAAAAGTCCTTTTGCATGTTATCGAATTCCGCGTCGTGTACCAGTGACAGAGGTGCAAATTTGGAATCGAAACTCCAATCGTGACAATTGGAACGGAACAGAAAGGTATGCACATCTTTCAGGTTCATTCTATATACAGTATATATATATATATATATATATATATATATATATATATATATATATGACAATATTTCTTACGATATTTTTATACAAGAAAACGACTTGAAAGCCATCTTTACTCTATGTACACAGATCAGATTCGTTAGGAAACCAAATGTAGTAGTATTTTCTAAGAAAGAAAATACATAAAAATATGCTAATCAGCCTATGCAAAGCATGTGCTGAAAAACACGAAAGTAAAATAACAATATAGAACAAGAACATCATTAAAACCGGACCAACTGTACTTTTAAACTCAGCAACACCGCCAGCTAAAGAACTACTTGTTACTTCAATACAGAAAAACGAAGCTTAATCATTTGATGAACTGAGGGTTGTTCCTAAAACAGGGCGCAAAATTTCAAAGTCAGACGCACTCACCAGTCTAAAAGTGATGATCGCCCGTATCTCTTACGTACAAATTATGAGATGTACCCCCGTCCCCCACGAACTTCGGTTTGGCAGAGAGATTACATCGGGGCATAAAATTTCAAAACCAGACAATTACATTTAGGATAATTTTCAATTGGACAATTCATATATATGTTACAGTTTGTATAACAGTCTCTCTCTCTCCACTGAAGTACCAGTTGTGGATTGCAGTTTTCGGACCAAAGTCCTAAAGTCCTTAAGGAAAGGAGGGGCGAATTATAACGTTGTATAGACGTTACTTTCCATATACGTTGTGAAGACTTCACATTTTGTGTTTTCTCTTACTGAGTGATAATTATTTTCGTGCGAAACAAACTGCGCAGCCCTGTGAATTTAGGCAGAAACCATTCCCTACTAACACTGGTCGCCCGCTCTAAATTTCTAGTCACCAATGGCGACCTGGCGAACGGAAATTTTGCGTCCTGTCTAAACAATCCTTTAAAAGCTATTGGTTGGTGAAGAGTTTAGGCAGGGATCAAACTTCAAACAAATGATATATCGTATAAGTAGAATTATTTCCCGAAAAAGGAAATAAGATGGTTATCAATATAATTCTTACCTGAATC
This sequence comes from Thermobia domestica, assembly GCF_964235325.1. Taxonomy (NCBI): domain Eukaryota; kingdom Metazoa; phylum Arthropoda; class Insecta; order Zygentoma; family Lepismatidae; genus Thermobia; species Thermobia domestica. The sequence goes on along the minus strand of NC_137462.1, from coordinate 37,354,804 downwards.
ATTGAGAATTCAAGATAATACTTCAAGAACACTATAGCACTAGATTATTGAAAATAATCAATTAAAACTAGGTTGCCGATGTTTTGTGTACGATTTGATATCAGACTTATGTAAACTTTCCACTTTTTTCTTCTTTCAGCCATAAGGTGTTACAAATCACTGATGGGATAGAGGACCAGGGCCATATAAGATGGGAATTGGTAGCCTGTTTGCTAGTTGCGTGGATTCTAGTCTATTTTTCCATTTGGAAGAGCGTTAAGTCATCTGGTAAAGTAGTTTACTTTACTGCTACATTCCCTTATGTACTCATCGTAGCATTCCTTGCGCGAGCGCTTACTTTGGACGGAGCAGATGTGGGACTTCGATACTTTTTTAAGCCTCAGTGGAGTTTGCTGGGGGAAGCGCAGGTAAGATAGTGAAAATTACAAATTACTATTGTTCATGCAAATTTCGAATATCTATTCTTCATTCTGCCTAGAGTTAGTTTTGTAGTTCTTTACACTACAACTATATTGATGTAGGAATAAAATATTTATTGCTACAGAGTGATAAAAAAAAAAAAAGTCAGGCAATCAATGCAGGTTCTTCATTGCTGCATTGATATCCGCCAATGAGTCCTCGGTAAGAAGCGTCGCGGGTCCGTCTGCTATTTCGGAGGTCATTTGACATTCTTTTGTTTTCTTAAATTTATCGTGAAACGTTTAATGGTGGATTTATTCGAAGATACCTTGCCGGGATATGTTTCTGTATAGGATACTGCGGACGTTTCGTAACTCAAACTGGTTACCAGAATAACTTTTATTTTCCCTCCAGAATGTACATCATGCTGTTATGGACTGTACTACATGTTCCTTGCCTCAATTGTCACCACTTATCACACGCAACAATAGAAAAAAAGACTAAATATCTACATGACTTTTCGATCACCCTGTATTATTCGAAGTTAATGTATGTATACGAATATTTTTTTTTCAAATCAGTAACAACCCTGCTGGGCCATGTAATTTTCTGAACACAAAGCAGCAAATATAGCCACCAAACTAGGGAATTAACGTTAATCGGTTGCGGCCACACAACCAGCCGTTACAGGCTCTAAGAAAACATGTTGTATTTGGTTCCTCTTGTTCTCATAAAGCTCCAGACATTCCTTAATACGAGTCCTAGCTGTAGAAAAGTCGATCAGGGCCCTATGATAACGATATCAATATCTTGTGCCCAAGAAAGAAATACATAGCCAAATCCAAAATACTATGCAATTATTCAAACGACAGCAATGAAAAATTGCCTAATCAAATCTGCTTCGCATTCATCGTGTACATACGAAATAATAGATATCTGAAAATAACTGTAAGAAGTTTTTCATTTCCTGCGTCGAGGAAACCCCATATGTTGTGTCATATGAAATGTAAATAAAAGGCATATCTGAGATACATATTGTACACACAATCGTGTTAAAACTGAATGGAGAAGGTTCCTTCCAATTTTTAATATGTCGACATTAGGCTGCTGTTATGCCCAACTAACAAGAATAAAAGGACGAAGAAATTAAATTATATTCGAAGAACAAAATATGCTGTTCGTCTGCCATCACGCTTCTATATTCAGGGAATTTTTGGAGGAAAATGCAACCATCAATGCTAGTGAATATATCAACATACTTGCACAGGAAATAAAGAAATATAGTTCCTAAAAAGAGAAGTTTTTTAGAGACTTTTTTTGTACGTTAATGCTAAATCTCACATAGCCAACAGTATGCATGTTGCACTTTAAAAATTCCTTTGGGAGATCTTGATCCATTGATCTTACATCCCCAATATATTCCCATGCGATTGACATTGGGGAATCCTGACTCGCCTAGCCTACAGCCTTGATTTATCTCAATGCGATTTTCGTGTGTCTGGAGAAGATCAAGAACTGCAGGAGAAGATTTAATATTGGCTCTCCGCACACAGTCCGAAGAACTACTTAACAGAGGCCTTTGGCTCCTGGATCACACAGAGAGGAGGTTTAAGTGGTAGAGTGTGTTTCGTATCTGGTTTTATCTGATTGACTTTATAGGTTGTGTAATTGCTACTAAGTTAAAACTTATAGCAGCAATAAAATCATGTAATAACAAGTAATAAACTGAGACGCTTAATTATATGTTTCCATTGACTGATACGAATGTACACATAAAATAAGCTAGTAGCTAGAAGAAATAATTCATATTTCACGTTTTGATTTTTAAACAGTTAATGAGTAACAACTAGCATTTTCACCTTAATCATATTTAAAAGTGGCGTTTTGTACATGAGAAATGTTTTAGTGAATTCCTATTTTTATTTTCTTGCTTTTATACCTGTATATGTAGGTATTTCATCTTAGTACATGGTTTATTTGAAGATACCAAGCACTATCTTGGTGAAAATTGAGATAAAAATTAGTTTAAAAAAAAAAAAAAATCGAAAAAAAATGTTTATAAAAAATACCTAAAACAGTTTCATTTGTGTTAGTTCTCAACGCTTTCACATTGTATAATTCTCTACACGTCTTTCTTTCCAGGTGTGGGTGAATGCTGCCGCGCAAATCTTCAATTCCATAGGAATTGCATTTGGTTCCATAATAGCTTTTTCCAGTTATAATCGTTTCAATAATCAGATTATAGTGGATACTTTAGCTGTGTCTGTGATAAATGCCATCACTAGTATTCTTGTTGGTATCTTCGCATTTGCAACAATCGGAAATATAGCCGCAGAACAAATGACGACGGTAGAAGATGTAGTCACCGATGGTAAGTTGGATCAATGACATTTCTTTATCTTATAATCTTTCATATCATTTCTATTACTTTATGTCATAATCTTTGATAACATTTATTACCTTATAGTCTTATAATATTTGATGATATTTCTGTTACCTTATAATCTGATAATGTCTGATACTATTTGTTATCTTGTTGTAGTCTTAAATTCTTTGGTGACATTTCTGTTACCTTATAGTCTTATCTTTTTTTAATGCTCCACAATCTGATAATCTTTGATACCATTTGTTACTTTGTAGTCTTACATTCTTTGGTTATATTTCTGTTACGTTATAGTATTATAATCTTCAATTTATCTTACAGTCTGATAAACTTTCATACCATTTGTTACCTTGTAGTCTTACAATCTTTGGTGATATTTCTGATACCTTATCGTCATATACCGTAATCTTTGATGATATCTCTGTTACTTTTTAGCCTGATAATCTTTGATACCACTTGTTACCTTGTATTCTTACATTCTTTGGTGACATTTTTCTTACCTTATTATCTTATAATCTTTGATGATCCTTCGATCACCTTATAGTCTGATATTCTTTGATATTATTTATTACCTTGTAGTCTTTGTGACATTTCTGTTACCTAATAATCTTTGATGATATTTCTGTTACCTTGTAATCTTACATTCTTTGATGATATTTCTGTTACCGTATAGTCTTATAATCTCTGATGATATTTCTGTTACCTTATAGTCTTATAATCTTTGGTGATATTTCTATCACCTTATAGTCTGATATTTTTTAATATTATTTATTACCTTGTAGTCCCTGTGACATTTCTGTTACCTTATAATCTTTGATGCCATTCGTTACCTTGTAGACTTACATTCTTTGGTGACATTTCTCTTACCTTATAGTCTTTGATGATATTTCTATCACCTTATAGTCTGATATTTTTTGATATTATTTATTACCTTGTAGTCCCTGTGACATTTCTGTTACCTTATAATCTTTGATGCCATTCGTTACCTTGTAGTCTTACATTCTTTGGTGATATTTCTCTTACCTTATAGTCTTTGATGATATTTCTATCACCTTATAGTCTGATATTCTTTGATATTATTTATTACCTTGTAGTCTGTGACATTCCTGTTACTTTATAATCTTTGATGATATTTCTGTTACCGTATTATAATTTCATGATCTTTGATGATATTTGTTACCTTATAGTCTCATCATAATCTTTGACATTTATTATCTTATAATCCACAATCTTTGATGACGTTTTTGTTACCTTACAGTCTGGCAGTCTTGGATGACATTTCTGATACCTTACCTCTGTCCACAGTGCGGAAAGTGGTTTCAAAAGAGTTTTCGGTACAGGTCATAATTAATTTAATAGATTGAAATGCCACAAAGAATAATAGAAGATATTAATAAGTGTCTCTTGTTTAATATAATTATCATATTAAGATTGAGATTCATAACTGAATCAATACAACGTCTGTAGTACAGGAAATTGTAAATGACATCTTAACATATTCAAAACTATTATGTCTTATTTATGTACAGAGAAGTTTGTTTGTAAATTCAAGACAAATTAAATCATTTTTAATGTTGTTAGAGGTATCAATGAAATGTGGAATATGTTTTAGGAATGAGGCACCTATGTTACTGTAAAAGTTTAGTTGATACTACGGAAATAATAGAGAATTTAGGTGACATAAATATGGGCATGTCCACGGAAACAGGGCCAAAAATTTATGTAAGAAATATCATTATAATTTTTAGTCAAGTTTTTCTTTTGATAAAAATATAGTTGTATGTAGCTGGCATCATTAACTTTTTTTCATAGAATTACTATTTTCTTATTTTTTCTGTAGGTTACCTTTCATCTACTAAGTTTTAATGTTGATTATATTATACAAGCTTTATTTATTATTACATAGGTCTTATTTTTTTCTATGTCGGTGTCCCAAGTAAAATTTCATATAACTGATATATTAATATGAAACCTTTTCTTAAAATAAAGTTCAATGTTCAATTTAATTAAACTGTGCTTATTTCAAGTTATTATAAATGTATGTTGCTTATACTTAATAATAAAAGATTGTTGACAAATGTAACGTGAGTTACCCGATTCTGTGCATATTCCACTAAAATAAGTAGTCATAAAATGTAAATAAAAATTTAATATTTTTGCCATAATTAAATTATATATGTCCCTATCTTACATAGTAATTTCATGCACATAGCTATACCAGGACAAAAGAAAATGTACTGAAAAATCACAGGTTCTGAATGTAGGGAAAAATTTATAACGTGAGTTACTATAGTATATTCTTTTCTCCTAGGTTTGCCGTATCATATAAAATGACGATATTTGGTAATTATCTGTATAAATATGACAGCTTTTCTTTTTCTTTTTTCTTTTTTTTTAAAAAAAGCGGAGCTTTTAAGTTTATTTGTGGTTAGTATTCTTCAAAATATACGTCATTACGTAACGTGAGTTACCATGGACATACCCATATGGATGTTCATGGTGAAGATAGTTCCGAGATTTAGATGATAATTGTTGAAGATATTTCTCATAGCGAAGTATGGTTTCGTGGTATCCCCAAGAGATTTCAGAGTTCAGAGTTGCGAATAACCCCAGTAGTGAATGAATATAAAGCAAAATAAAGAGAGATTCAGAGATTACAGAATTTGATCATTCATGTGGTGCTGTAGGGTTCTGATCTGTTCTTGTTGATTGACATGTACCAGTAACAGTTAGTTTTTGAGATACACCAATAAATTCTTATCACTTACAACGAAAGTGTACCTAAATAAATAATATGTGGGTTTTCTTCTTTGTCTCATGTTTTAGATACATTGATGAAGTTTAAGAGCGATCATTCTATCGTGTATCAGTTAGTTTCAAGATTAAAGAAAGATTAGATCTGATCAATAGCACATGTTATTATTAAACTTGACAATATTCTAATTTGAACGAATTTTGAACAGCGTAGATGATTTTGATTGCAAAAATATACTGATGAGCTGTATTTTCTAACGAATCTGCGCATAATCGGCTTACATTGGTTCACTTGAAGCACAAATTGTTCGAAAATGAGAAATATTTCCAACATGCTCCTCCGCACCTAACCATGTTATTTGTCTTTCGTTCATCCAGTTAGCTTGGAAACTAATATTGTGGCTAACCAATCCCGAAAAAGTTTGTTGTACTACTTTATATGTCTATACGAGAATGATAAAACATGATATGTAATATTTTCCATAAGTAGAAGCTTTGCTTTGTATATACTTAAACACAAACCAACTATTTGCTGAGCAAAACAATATATTCACATAAAAAAACTACATACGTGTTACAGTTTCGCCAACTAACACTTTGGCTTCATGTGACTAGATAATGTCTGATGAAGCCAAAGTGTTAGTTGGCGAAACTGTAACACGTATGTAGTTTTTTATGTGAATATATTGTTTTGCTTAGCAAATAGTTTGTTTGTGTTTAAATGATATGTAGGCCTATATTTTGTACAGCGGGGGACACTTCTAAATGGTACAGCCATATGGAGATTTACGGCTAAGGTGTACCATTTAGAAGTGTCCCCCGCTGTACAAGGAAAGCAAAACAATCTTTTGAGTTAAACCTATACGAGGATGGCAAAACATAATATGCTACTTTATAGCCATTTTCTAGTTTTTCGCTTGGGTGGGACCGTGAATAAAGAGTTGAGAAAAAGACTCATAACACGCTTCGTGTGGAGTATTGTACTGTGGAACAGAAACATGGACATAACGCAAAAAATGATGAAAAACGAATGGAAGCTTTTGAAATGTGGGTGTGGAGAAAATGGAAATAATTAGCTGATTCGAACGGAAAACGACTGAGAAGGTGTTAGAAATAGTGGGGGGAAAAGAACATTTTTAGATATTATTAAAAAGAGAACAAGAGAAACTGGTTGGGACATTGACTAAGAAGGAACTGTATCATGAGGGACTTGCTAGAGGATATGGTGGCAGGAAAGAGAGAGAAAGGGCGAAGGAGATAACAATTAATGGACGATATTTAAACAGAAAAATCGTACGTGAAGACGAAAAATAGCGAAAGACCGTGGAGTATGAAAGCTTCTCAGTTGCGGCAAGTGAATTGCTAGTAATGACAGAATGCGTAAGATGATAAGTTAGTTACATTGAGATCTAACTATATACTAGAAAATATTAAGTGGCTTTGTCAACAATCCCTTATTTAGAAAGTATACCTGTATGTTTCGTTTTCACCAGTTATCTGAAAGTATTTTAAATTTAATTTATAAGGTTGTAATTTGTTCGCCTGTACAAATGTACAGTTGTATTAAATAAAATAAAAAAAAAAAATAAAAAAAAAAAAACTGGCCGCCCATCTTTCTTTCAAAAGCCCTGCACTCTTACTTACAGCTGAAATTAAATCAAACGAATGTACATTTTCTTTGAATAACTAAGATCTTTTTTTCAGAAAAAAGAATTAAGATTTCCTGCGTTCAGTTGCCTCAATACCGCCTTCTAAAGCAATATCGGTTCCCAAGATTTTTGATCAAGACTGTACTTATCATGTTTCGCCATCTTCGTATAGATATTTCTCGCATAACGTTCGGCTGCTTCAAATTAATATAAGAAAGGATATTAGATGGAAAACTGGACGAGAAACAAAAGTAGAAATGCAGAATCTTTAATGAAAGTAATTGCTGATGACGTTTCCTTTCCCTTTTTTACCTAATTAACCCACAAACTCTTTCGTGTGCGAGACCTATAATAATAATACCCCTGAAGAAGGTCGCAAATATAGATGAAATATAAAATAGGAAATTCAGGGGAAGCCGGTAGGGTTTGGAGTTTTCCACCCTAATGTAGTTAAGACGTGAAATTAGCTCAAATGTATAGGGCGGTTTCTAAAAAGAAGTTAATTTCGTCTATAAGCTTATGATTTTCGCTGTGAAAGTAAAATTGTTTAAAGATGTAAGGTGAAAACGTTTTATATAGTTTTTAAACAGGCATAGTCTAATATAAATAAAATAGAGTTTGTGTGTCTGCCTGTGTGCGGTCTGGGGACCAGACAAGTGGACCGAGAGTTACCAAATGTTGGTCACGGGTACCTTGGTACAGGCCCCAGATCGGAACGAAGCGTTTTTTTTAAATTCGTACCAGGGGATTTCAGGGGCATGTAAAAGTAGTAGAAAATGACCGATATTAGTGTCAAATTCATAATTTTCGCTGTCGCTGAGATCAATAGTGAAACTCCGATCGCATGAACTTCCAAATTCACCCCATTCGGCTGCGGGCCGGGGGTCACCGGGGGATACCGAGACATGTAAAAATAATCCAAAATGACTGATATAGTGTGAAATCCATAGATTTCGCGCTCGCTGAGGTCAGTGGTGATACTTCCATTAGCGATGACTTTCAATTTCAATTACCATTGTAGAACTCATTCGTGGCTAAGCGGTTAGGTACGCGCCCTTGGCGCGGAAGACCCAGGTTCAATTCCGGCGGGAGCTCATGTGGTTCGGATTCCACGTTAATCAGTAGGGTCTCGTCTCATATAGCCTCGCTATTGCAAGGGACATTAAACTCAAAATCAACTCATCTATCATTGTATGCGGGCCGGGGATCACCTACGGGGAGGAGGGCACCGAAATACGTAAAAATAATCCAAAATGACCGATATTAGTGTGAGATCCATCGCGGTCTCTGAGATGAATGGTGATACTTCCGTAGGCTTTGTCTTCCAAATACAGCCTCCATTGGCTTGGGGTCAGAGGCATTTTTTAAAAAAATTCGAACCAGGGGGTCTCAGGGGGCGTTCACCGGGATATGTAAAAGTAGTAGAAAATGACTGATATTTTCCCTTTCGTTCTTTACGTAGATATTTTATCTGACCCATGCGAAGAATGGGTATTTCAGCTGGTAGAAAGTGTAGTTATTAATATCATCTGTTAAAAATCGTGCAGAATTTTTTAATATGAGATGTCAGTAAACGTGATTACAAACTCTAAATAAATTGTATTTTCTTGTTACAGGTCCCGGCCTCGTGTTTGTAGTTTATCCCCAAGCTCTTGCGAAAATGCCTGTATCACAATTGTGGGCTGTGCTCTTTTTCTTCATGCTGTTATGTCTGGGTCTTGATAGCCAGGTAAGTTTTTCTTTTGATAATTTTACTTTAAGATAGTAACCCATAAATTACAATATGCCTTAACTAGTATTCATGCGTATATTTTCTGTACGACTGAACAAAGAATTCATAAGATTAACCAGAAATTTATTACCCATAATACATTTATTATAAGCCTACATGTATGCAAGATACCCTTTTTGATTTAAGATCAGTGACGTACGCAAAAGGGGATTTTGGTGTTTTAACTCCTCACTCCTGCAAAATAGTATGGAAAAATAAACATTTATGTATTAGGTAAGAATGTTAGATTAGGTTCTTGAGCCCCCTTGACGATATTCTGCGTATGCGTCTGAATAAAATACATATCTTATTGAACTTAAGTTATTAATTTTACTACATTCTGCAAATAGGAACCAGCTTATACGATACCTATTAAGAAAAAAGACTATGTTAATAGTAGGGATGGCCCAAATTTTCCGGAATCGGAAATTTCACTTTCCGATTCTTGGGCCGAGGTGACTTTTAGCACTATGCCCTCTAAATATGTTGTTCGTAAGTTTCTGCCTAGCGAAACTACTTTCTCGCACTCGAAAGCGGTTGATTCATTTCATTTTTTGAAAAAAAATGTTAGAATCTTGGTAATTTTAGCATTGTTAACTTGACCAATGTTAAAAAGTCTATCCTATTCTTTTGAACTGTAGTTTTTATTTTTTTTTTAATTTTTATTCTTCCCTTCTTTTATACTTGATAGAAAAAAAAAACTTTTTTGAAAAATAAACTCACGCATATACACACAAATTGAAATTTAACCTAAACTTGAAAATTTAAGTATTTATTATTTCTTTGTGGTTTCTAAATTTGTATCTGTTCTACATCAATGTCTGCAATTACCTATGCTAATACATAAAAAAATGTGTGTGTGTTTCTTTGAGCAGATTTTCACGAAGAAAGAAGTAATCTAAATTCACAAAATTTTTGTACAGCTAGATCTTCACCCGATCTAGTAGCGTACAAAGCCATTTTTCGATTTTCGTCTCGAGAGGGGAATGGGGTCAAAGTTTATGATAAAATTATGTATAATGAATCATTTTTGCCTGTGAAATAGGCAACTCAACAGTTTGCGCGTGTTTCAGGTTGTATATTTTTCAGATCTTTGACTTCTTTGAATTAACCATATTCTTCACATGCAAAGCCAAGCATTTCTATTATTATTAATAACAATAATAATAATAATAATAATAATAATAATAATAATAATAATAATAATAATAATAATAATAATAATAATAATAATAATAATAATAATAATGGCTTATATTATTTGATGTCTTAACTATTTTTTCTGTTTCAGTTCGCTACTGTCGAAGTTGTGGTGACCTCAATCCAAGATGGCTTCCCTAACTGGATAAAGAAGCACCTAAAATGCCATGAATTTTTAGTACTCATAGTCTGTATTGTGTCCTTTTTGTTTGGACTTCCAAATATAACTCAGGTACTGGGCCAATTCTATGTATATAATTTTATGCATTATGTAATTTGCGTACAACAAAGCTGGGATACATATGCGAGAGTGAATGCGTGACTTGTCCGGACAAGAAATTTATTCATTAATCAGTGCTCAAAGTGGGTAACTTTACAAAGAAGTATGTTTCTGTCTAAGGCAGGGAAACTATTCTCTCATTAGCTAAGCAATTCTTTGATATGTTTTAAGATCAGTGTGAATTCGATTGTTGATGCCATATTGTCCCATACATCTGCATTTGTAGTACTACTAATAATTTTCCGAGGATCATTTGAAAAATGATCATGTAATCAGATAATGTACATAACTTTTCTCTCACTAAGAGACAGTTTTACGATCTTCTATTAAAGTTAAAATGTATTAATGTTTATATCAAACTTAATTTTAGTATTATCAAATTATGATAGAACACATAATTACCACATATCTCCTACGTGGTTAAGCTGTTAGCGTACGCGCCTTTTGCATGGGAGACCCGGGTTCGACTTCATACTAACATCCGAAAGGTAATGCCAAGGTGGTGGAGGGCAGCGGCGGCATGGGCCTACACAGAAATTTTGAAAAGTATATAAACGCTAAAATATACAATAAAGAGTAAATATATTTGAGTTTCCACTATTTATATTAATGGTAGATAATTGTTTAACAAATAGCATCAACCCTACTGTAAAAGTAATTTCCTACTATCATTAATCAATCAAATGTTTTTATGTGTCCATAAGCGAGGGTGCGGGCCTACCCAAAATTAAAATCCTAAAGCTGCCTTTGGTGCAGGGATCATTAAACGAAGAAATTTGTCCGTAGACGAAACACCAGATTTATGAAAAAGTAAGAATAATAATGTGTATGCTGTAGTTGACTTGAATATTAAGTCACGAAAAATTTATAAAGCTTTAAACAAAAGCAGTACTTCTTTATTTCAAAACAATAGCACTCTGAAAAAGGCCGCCGGCGGGTAGAAGTTGAATATGAATGTAAAATAAGAACTGAAGGGAAAGTAGTCATAACTTGCAAATCCCTGTAGTTGGAAAAATTGTACAATCCGCGGCAAAAAAACCTGCAACATAAGCATATAAGTTTATAGTGAAATGACGAAGTCTTTTGCTCCAAAATAAGTGTGCACTGGAGGAGGCCAAGGTTTATCCTGGCGTGATTCGTTCCACTTAGACGTTATGTTCATTCCCTGTGTTGTTAGGCGTAGTTTCACAATAAACTTACATCCTCATGTTGCAGGTTTTTTTTTTTTTTTTTTTTTTTTGCCGCGGGTTGTACATAGACACAATTTATTCTTTCAAGATCGTGGAGCTGTTACGGAAGAATTGACAGCTTTATGTGCAAAATCAATAAAGTGTAATCATTAGAGCAACCCACATTATGCTTTTTTTTGTTTAATTATGCTTTATTTTTCTCCAAATTATGCTTTATTGTTAATTTCAATCATTGTTGTACATTAATCGTGTATAATGTATAATATTTACTGTACATTAAGTATTCTAAATATCTTGATCTATTTATTAATATTTTATGCAAGCAATTTCTTTCATATTTAATGAACTTTCTACTTAATGCACTGTAAAGAGGTATGCTTTACTCGAGTCAGTTTTTTCTATCACTTGTGTGCGCCTTAGCGGTGCATATATACAGAGAGGGAAAGTAAAAGATGCCACCAAAAAGTACAGAAAGTGCTCAAGTTCACGAGGTACACATAACAATATAGTGTGGAGCTCTTGTGTACTATTCATTGTTGCCGGAAAGTTTTATTCTTTTCTTTTTTTTTTCTTTCTTTTTTCCACATGAAAGGATTACAGCGAAAAGTTTACAGAAATAAAAATAAGCTTTTCATTGTTATTGTTATGTTCTCAATGATTTTGTATTGTAAATATTGATTTTAAAAAATATTAATACAGTATGTTAAACTTGCAGTTAAATAGAATTGTCCAAGAATTGTGCTATATATTTTAAATTATGCTTTATGCTTTGTTTTCTAAAATTATGCTTTTAAAATTAGTTTCTTCTGGACCCTTAGACGACCACAACCACGTTTAAAGTACCAACCATATGTCTAAATTGCTATTATGCTTTTTATGCTTTTGGGTTGCTCTAGTAATCATAGAATATGATACTTAATTTACAAAAATAAAACCAATGTATTGTATGTCTACAATTAATGCAGTTATTATTCATTTTTTTTTTCAGGGTGGAATATTTTTCTTTCAACTGATTGACCATTATGCAGCTTCCATTTCCATAATGTACCTCGCATTTTTTGAAGTGATAGCTGTTTCCTGGTTTTATGGAGCAGACCGTCTTGCAAGGAACGTGCAAGAAATGACGGGGAGATATCCTTCAATGTATTTTAGATTTTGCTGGTGGGTTGCAGCTCCAGTGCTTATTATGGTAAGAAAAAGAAGAAAAAGTTTATTTACGAAAAATGAAGTTTGTTGGTCTGGCCGTATGAAATATGAGGGTGATCAGTAGAGACCGGATGTGTAGGCACTAAAAACCTGTAAAATAGCAGCGGCGGCTGGTACTATATGTTGCTTGATTGTGCAACCGAATATTTTTTTTTAATACTAAAAATATTTTTAAATATTAAAGTAGTGTATCAGCAAAAAATAAACCTTTGCTCTTGAGCGTAAAAGAGTATTGATGCATTTCTTTAAAATATCAATTAAAAAACGGAAAGAAAGAGAGAGATTTACATTTCCAGTGGCAGCGAACGTTGCCACTGGAAGCAGTAACGTTGAGCATATGGCAATGAGCTCCTATCTCTTAACATGGGGAAGTGGATTTATTCTTGCATTGTTCATATTTTCCCGTATTGCCCGCTTGCAGTTGCACGTTCTCCGCAACTGGTCAGTTTCTGTAATAGTTACGAATTCCTCCGCTTAGCAGCGCTTGACTCAATTGATAGGGTGAAGGAGATACAGACGCTTGGAAGAAAGAAGTTATTCACAAAACACAAACTCGCAAAGAACAAATATAAGTCTGGTAGTAGCAGGGACGGATCCAGGCTGAAACTTTGGGGAGCGGTCGTTCGAAGTCAATAGATTTTATTTAACATTTATAATACAAAGGTGAAAATTCTTGGGATAAGATTTATTTTTTTAAAAAATTCAATTCTGTGGGGGGTCGATCGAGTCTCGAAGAAGAAAATGTCTTACTACTGGTCCAATTCCTAGCTCTGTGTCTTTCGTGCACATGATTCCATGTTCGATTTCCGGCGGAGAGCATAAATTAATATCAAATCATTCACTTCCAATACTCATCTGTCTTCTTTAGCCTTTGTTGGAATGTTAAACTATTTTTTTTTTTTTCATTTTCGAAAGAAAACATCTTAGATTTCATGGTTCTTTACACTAGAACAGCAGACAAAAATACGTGGTTTCTGAAAATGGATTTTTTTGTACAGTATATTTATTCAATGAAATGCTAACAAAATGCATATTGGAACAGGAGAGAGGTGTTTCTGGACTCTAAAGAAAATAAAGCGGAAAATATTTGCGGTAGCGATGCTTTCTATTCAGAAAAACTTTGGCGAGCAGCATTTCAAATTTCAATTAAGTCATAGAAAAATTTGAAGCCCAAAAGAACGAAGAAAGACCTTCCATTCTAAAATAATGCATAGTTTATATAATTAAATAATTTTGTTTAACTACGTGCATGCAATTTTCTTGCTTTTTTCTTCGTTTCGGATTAACGACATCATTCATGGCTTACAGCACATGCTATATATTCGATTTATCTCGTGTTAATTAACACGAGTGTAGAGGTTTTGTATATAAATAGTGTATAAACGTACATTGATAGTGGTTGTTTGAAAAAAAGGAAATAGCTTATATATTAAATCAATATTAGAGAAATAATTTAATCAATAATATACAAATTGAGCTTAAAAGACTTTCCTCTTCACATTTCCTGAATATTTTTTGGATAAGACTCAAGAATGCTTGGGGAGGGGGACACTTGCACGTACCTACATACCTTTGATATTGCAACTTTGCAACCGGTGCTTGTACAGACAACGAACCGCTACTGTAAAATAGGCAGGCAAATAGGCACTAAAAATTTTAAAAATAGGCAGTAAAATAGGCACTAAAATGTAACTCGAAATAATGAAGATAAATACTCAATACCATTAAAAAATAGGTTCAGGTCATAGATAATGTTCAAAGAATATAGAAACATACCTGTTTGTTAATATCTTCTTTTATTGTACATATAAAAACGAAGCTTGTTATGTATTTATACATACTGGGTGAACCTAAAAGATCTGCACATACTTCGGGAGGTGATTCGTGATATCAAAAGAAGACATGTTGCATGATGCATATCAAAAGAAGGCAAAAAGTCCTGTTGCATGTTGTGGAATTCTGCGTCGTGTACGAGTGACAGGGGTGCCATCTTAAAATTGAAAATCGTATCCTGACGATTGGAACGAGACATAAAAGTGTGCACATAGTTCGGGAGGTGTTTCCTGACATTCAAGAGGACTTTTTGTCTTCTTTACATGTCACGAATCATCTGTCGAAGTATGTGTACGATTTTCGATTCCAAGTTGGCACCTCTGTCACTCGTACACGACGAGGAATTCGACAACTTGCAACAGGACTTTTTGTCTTCTTTTCATGTCACGAATCACCTCCCAACGTATTGCACATCTATCTGATCCGTTCCAATTGTCAAGATTTGATTTTCGATTCCAAGTGGCACCACTGTCACTCGTACACGACACAGAATTCGACAAAATACAAGAGGACTTTTTGTCTTCTTTTGATGTCATTAATCATTTCCCAAAGTATATGCACATCTTTGAAGTTCACCCTGTATGTACATCGTAACGTAGCACGTGTTTGTATTTACAAACACTTATTATACGTATATATGCATCTTTATTTATGTTGTATAAATTATATATTTTCCCAATGAAGGCTTATTTTAAAGAAAATGCATAAAATAGGCAACATTAGGCACTAAAGCAATTATTTAGGCAGTAAAGGTCGAAATAGGCAAAATAGGCAAAATAAAATTGGCTGAAATCGAAACTATAACCCCCCACATAAACTTTGAAACGTTATTTTTGATCATATCTTTAATATTAAAGAATAGGCATTTTGCCTAACATCCGGTCTCTAGTGATCAGAAAGTAAGGTTACAAATCCTGCAGTGAAACGTGTATATATTATTTCATACAACCAATACAGCCAACGTATAGTACATAGATTAGGTTAATTTTCAACAGAGTTTGCATATTGGTTGAGGCATTTGTCGCATCATCGGATGAGTTTGACCATTCCCTCCTGATAAAAATCATATCCTTGCGTGTTCAGACAAGTTGTCACAAAGTGTTTCACCTCCTCATCTGAAGCAAAGCGATATCCTCCTAGGTGCTCCTTCAAGTGCAGGAACAGGTAAAAGTAATTTGGAGTGAGGTCTGGGGTGTAGGGAGGGTGGTCAATGATGTCCCAGCTGTGTTCAAGTCTGTTGATGTCGTGCTGGGTTGGCCACTGCGTTCCTCGTCCGTGACGTTTTCTCTACTAGCCGTAAACTTTCGACACCATTCTGCGAAATGATGACGAGACATTACAGTCTCTCCGTTAACCTCTACCAGCTGCCGGTAAATTTCAACCGTGTTACATGTTTCGCCCATAGAAATCGAATAACTAAGCGGACTTCCTCGCGAGATCAGTTTTCCAAAGGAGTCGCCATTTGTGTTTACCTACAACTAGCGCCGAAGGCGGAAAATGGCCGAAACTCTGCATAGTTGCCAACTAAATGAATTAAAATTACCACACACTCCTTATTCCTCTATAACAGTGGTTCTCAAACTATCCGATAACGCGGACCCCCTTTTCATTCGGGAAGTGATCTGCGGACTCCCTTGCAATTCCATCTGAAATTTCACATTTCATTAAAAATATATATACTAATCAGAATTATCACTGACAAGAAAAAGATCAAAAATTCTAATTTATTCTAAAGATGCATGATTGTTTCCTAGTGAACGAAATTTCAATTGTAAATACAGTAACTTTCAACGTTTTTTTTTTTTTTTTCTTTCCGCCACTTGAAGATGAAATCCATGAAATTCCGAGACATCGTGCAGTTATTGTACAATTGCTTTTGAAAAGGTGCCCTAACAAAGAAGAAACTTCTCACATGAAGTAGCTATATAACGATTGAGCAGCTTTATAGAAATTTAGTGAAGTAAGAAAACATTTAAATTTACAAACGTAGGTATCATTTCTAATTACTTTCTTTTTAGTAGCTGAAAAAAAATACTTTTTGCATAAAGCTGTGAGTTCCATTTTATTACAATACATTTCAATTTTTAAGCGTCGCGGACCGCCTGGCTAGGTCCCACGAACCCCTAAGGGTCCGCGGACACCACTTTGAGAACTATTGCTCTATAACAAACGAAACTCCAGAAATATCGACCTTGTAACTTTAGTTTCTGATCCTTCCTTGTACTCAATGTAGAGAATAGTCAAAGAAAATTTTTCTATTTTTAGATTTTATATTTTTAAGGAGATTGGTTTACCAAAAGCTCCTTTATATATTTATCCTGTCGGTCTGTGTTTTCCTCCGTCTGGGAGACAAGAAACCTCAAGAACCACTTGCTGGATCACCATCAATGTAGAGAATCAAAACTTAGGCCAGAATGTAGAGAATCAAAATTTAGACCAGAATGTAGAGAATCAAAACTTAGGCCAGAATGTAGAGAATCAAAACTTAGGCCAGAATATAGAGAATCAAAACTTAGGCCAGAATGTAGAGAATCAAAACTTAGGCCAGAATGTAGAGAATCAAAACTTAGGCCAGAATGTAGAGAATCAAAACTTAGGAAACAAGTTCGTTGATGGATGTGATTCATCCACTTGATCCAAAGAATATAGAAAACCAAAAAATCAATTCTCCATGTATTCATATGGAAGTAATTTTGGATATTATTTTTATTTGATAGACTACCTGCAGTGCTGTTGAGATTAGCGGATTAGTATAATGTTCAGGATGTAAAATGTTAATCTTGTTTGTTGGATGTGGATCTTGTTCGTGGAAATTAACAAATGTTCGTGGAATACAATGCTAAAATAAAACTAAATGACTTTTCTATTCGACAAACATTTAAATAATTTGTAGTTTCGGATATTCATTCATCTTACTTTGAGTTTTTGAGTGGAAAATGTAGAGTGAGGGGAAATGCTAAAATTCACACTTCATTTTCCATGTTGTGTACCCTGTGACAAACCAAATTTCTTCCCGTGATGTACCGTGTGATACTACAATTTTTATGGTATTACATATAATGTGTTATTTCTTCAGAAATAGGTTACATCGTTGGAAGCAGGGGCAGATCCAGGACGGACTTCTGGGGGGGGGGGGGGAGCGATGGGTTGTAATACTGCTACTTAGAGCTACTTTTAAGAGCTCCAAACTCTGGGATGGGTTTCATTTATATATAAAATAAGAAAGTATCCTCTTCTAGGGGGAAGGGGCGATTTCCCCGATCGCTCCCCGCCTGGATCCGCCCCTAGTTGGAAGAATCACGTATAATTGTATATGAGCATAAGGGATCTTCATCGTATTTGAAAGTTTATGATTTATATTAATAGATGTCTCGCTTTTTTACTTCGTAACAGTCAGTGAATATTAGAAGCTAAACACTCTGGCGCTACAGTCACAGAACGACTGTGACTGGACTGACGCTTTGTATGGCTAAAGACGAAACTTTTTCGCAACAATTTTGACATTTTGTAGCATTAATTACAAGTTTCGCATTTATGTTGTATTTTTTATAATGTGTAACAAGTTTTTTTTAAAAAAAAAACATTATGGTACTTTTAAACAGTATATTTTTGGTAGTAAGGTGTATCTAATACAAAAACGAGGATATACCTTAATTAAGTGCAAATTTAACTAATGTATTCACTGAAATGTAGAAATTAATGTAAAAATATAAACACTTCCTCTAACCTCATCCTTAGTTAAAGAATAACATGCAGCATGCAAGACGTTATCAATTCTTCTTTTAAGTTTGTTCTCCTGTCAGTAACAATCATATTACTATACTTGGAAAAGAATCTCTCGGCATCAACACTCGAGACTGGTAACCATATTGAACGTAACGAACTGACAACAAAAGACCTATGGTTAACTTTTAAACTGTTTAAAATTGATACTATATCAGCTTCCTTATCCTCACCGTTGAGAACTTCAATAACCTTACTTTTAAATTCACGGTACGCAACCAACAGATCATGAACATTTTCACCACAAAACACAGTCAACAATTAAAAATAAAAATAAATAAATAAATAAATAAATAAATAAATAAATAAAAACAGTCCAGTTTGGTTGATGTCTACATCTTTATTAAGTGAAACAGTTTCTGGATCAAATAGCTTGCAGAGCTTTTCGTAAACCCTCCACAGAATTGTCATCACATGCTTGCGTGTAATTTTTGATACGCAGGTTTTCAACTTTACTTCAACTTCAGTCTGGTGAGAAGCACTACCCTTTTTAATTAACTCTACAGTAGCAGACCCAAATTTTCCTGCTTGAGCTAACTAATTTATTTCGCAAGTTTTTCGTTTTACCACGATAAGGTGAGCATAAGAGTAACTCAGGGTGTCTATCGCTCACGAAAGTCACGAATGTCACGAAAAAGTCACGAAATCAGAAGATGGTCATGAAAGTCACGAAAAAGGTACGAAATTTAGCTTTTGGGTCACGATTTTTTAAAAACTGTACAAATGTAAGTACAGAAATTCCCACCAAAAATGTATATAGACGCTACCAAATCGCAAGCAAAGTACGTTTCTATCGCATTAATGAAAATTCGGTCTAATTCGTACCCAAATTCGCTCTTGAAAATGTTAGGAAATTTTATGATTTGGTAAAGAAAAGGTCACGAAAAAGTCACGAAATTTCATTTTGGAATTTTAGTAGACACTCTGTAAACTGGACCCTTCTGCTCCCTTAATCAGTTGAGCAACAGCCCTTCCATGTTCACTGACAAATGATGCTTCCACTTGAACCTCAAACGTATCTTTTCTGTTACTGCTAAAATTTTCTAGCCACTGACTTTAACTTAAATAATATTGGAAATGCACTTTTTAGTTATTATTAGCAATAATTAGCAAGAATTCCACTTTTTCGTTTTTATTCGCATTTATCGCAAGTAATGCCGAATTTCGCAAAAAAAAAAAAAAAAAAAAAAAAATCGCGATAATATGAACGTGATTTCTGGCTCTGAAACGAAAAGTTTGAGGTTTTCTGAAACATTTTTTTTAACGTTTCGCACATATCGCATTAGCGGAAAAGTTTCGTCTCTAAGTATGGCGTGATATTTTCTCGATTAATATTGAAACCGGGAGTGGTAGTCATATTTCTACTACTTTCCGTTTTAATGGAGGGATTAGAGTGAAAATGGAATATAATCTTTGAACGTTTTTTCGATTGAAGAAAACAGCTGCTTGAGATCTATAACCGTTTTCACTCTATAGCAATCAACGTTAAACTCTAAAGCATTTGATTTCTGACGCTTAAAGTTTGCATAGAAGGTTAACAGAGAATATGGTAGTTTTCTTAGAACGCTAAATCGATTTTAAAATATCTGTCTCGCTATTTCTCACCTTTTTTGCCCTATGTACAGGAGCGGACCCAGGCAAAATTTTCACCGGGTAAAGTGACTTTTTGGCGCCCTCCGTAGTCCTATATATTTTACATTTTATTACAGTGATTTTAATACTTTAAACATATTTTTCAAATAGAAAAATTAATGCTTAAATACATGTCTGGTTCAAGTAGCAAGTTAAGGACACGAAGTGTAGTATGCTTGACACGCTTACTCGATTCCAGCTAACTACTTACTGCTATTTATTATTGTTTTCCGTGTATAGTAATCAACGTTAAAACTGGAAATGGTTGATTTTTATCACTTCCGGTTTGAATATCACCATCAGCGAGCTCGATTCCTAACTTTTGACGCCCTACATCCTGGTCAAAATTGGTGCTGGTTCTCAAGTAGTTCATGAGACTTTGTCTCCCGGACGGATGAACACGCACTTTTGTCTTCCGAACAGACGAACACACGCTTTTGTCTTCCGACGGACGAACAGGTACTTTTGTCTCCCAGATAGACGAACATGCACTCTTGTCTTCCGACGGATGAACACGTACTTTTGTCTCCCGGACGGACGAACACACACTTTTGTCTTCCGATCAGACGAACATACACCTTTGTCTTCCGACGGACGAACACACACTTTTGTCTTCCGAACAGACGAACACCCACTTTTGTCTTCCGACGGACGAACACGTACTTTTGTCTCCCAGATAGACGAACATGCACTCTTGTCTTCCGACGGATGAACACGTACTTTTGTCTCCCGGACGGACGAACACACACTTCTGTCTTCCGATCAGACGAACATACACCTTTGTCTTCCGACGGACGAACACACACTTTTGTCTTCCGAACAGACGAACACACACTTTTGTCTCCCGGACGGACGAACACGCACTTTTATCTCCTGGACGGACGAACACGCACTTTTGTCTTCCGAACAGACAAACACACACTTTTGTCTTCCGACGAACGAACACACACTTTTGTCTCCCGGACGGACGAACACGTACTTTTATCTCCCGGACGGACGAACACGCACTTTTATCACCCGGACGGACGAACACGCACTTTTATCTCCCGGACGGACGAACACGTACTTTTGTCTTCCGAACAGACAAACACACAATTTTGTCTTCCGACGGACGAACACGTACTTTTGTCTTCCGAACAGACAAACACACAATTTTGTCTTCCGACGGACGAACACGCACTTTTGTCTTCCGAACAGACGAACACACACTTTTGTCTTCCGACGAACGAACACGCACTTTTATCTCCCGGACGGACGAACACGCACTTTTATCTCCCGGACGGACGAACACACACTTTTGTCTCCCGGACGGACGAACACGTACTTTTATCTCCCGGACGGACGAACACGTACTTTTGTCTTCCGAACAGACAAACACACACTTTTGTCTTCCGACGAACGAACACACACTTTTGTCTCCCGGACGGACGAACACGCACTTTTATCTCCCGGACGGACGAACACGCACTTTTGTCTTCCGAACAGACAAACACACAATTTTGTCTTTCGACGGACGAACACGTACTTTTGTCTTCCGAACAGACAAACACAATTTTGTCTTCCGATGGACGAACACGCACTTTTGTCTTCCGAACAGACGAACACACACTTTTGTCTTCCGACGAACGAACACGCACTTTTATCTCCCGGATGGACGAACACGCACTTTTATCTCCCGGACGGACGAACACACACTTTTGTCTTCCGAACAGACGAACACACACTTTTGTCTTCCGACGGATGAACACGTACTTTTGCCTCGGACAATCGATCACGCACTTTTATCTTCCGCACGGACGGACTGGTACAGTACAGATAAGGTAAATATATAAAGGACGTTTGGTAAACCACACTCCTTAATAAAAACAGAGAAAACTTTCTTATAAGATTTAATGGATATCATAATGGTGTGTGTTTGTAGTAGGGATGCGCAGGAGACAAGATTTGAGGCTGTCTCGTCTTGAAAATGTGCTGTAAAAGCGATGTCTCCACTCGAAGAATGTATATTTCTCAATTGGAAGAGCTGTGTCTCGACTCGAATTTTGTCAGGAAAATTCTGTCTCGACTTGTCTCGTCCGCATCCCAATTTGTAGCCTTAATTCTCAAGTAAATTACGCATTTTTGTATGTTTGTTCTGACTTTTAGCCTATTATACACTTTTTCTATATAACCAAAGCCTATTATACACTTTTTCCATATGACCAAATGATTACTGTGCGTATCTTTAGTGTGCGAAGTCTTAGGTCCGGTTCCTGATGAAAGCATAATTTTCTGTATGTGATATTAACTTACATATCTATCTTTTGCAGGCAGTGTGGGTATTCAGTTTGATTGACTACAAGCCTCCGACATACGACAATGGACAATATGTGTACCCCCGCTGGGCAGAGGGCTTGGGATGGGGCATTGCATCCCTTTCTCTTATCTGCATTCCCGCATTAGCTATTGTTGTACTCAGTCGAACGGAAGGCAAATCATTATGGGAGGTAAATATAAAAATACATCGTCTGAAAGCTTAGGGTTTATAGTATTGAAATTTAGATAGAGGTCATTTATTTCTTTGCGAGCCTCCTTTCTGACCCTGTTATGTTCCATTCTATTCCTTGTATTTATTTATTTATCATTCGCGGTGTGAGCAATTGAATCTTGTTCAAAATGTACAGTCTTGTTCAAAAAACCTAACCAACTAGCTTTCTTCGTAAAAGCCACATTTGAAATTACATCAAACAGATATTGATTTGTTTTCGGCGAATTGAGATCTTTATTTAGAGCCATAGTATTCGATTTTCCTACGTACAGTTGCCAGAATGTGGTCTTGTAAAAAAAGGTGGGTGGCTAAGATTTTTTGAACAAGACTGTACAGTCAGCGACAAAAGTTCTTCCCGTTTGATAAAATTAGTCTAGTAAATAACCTCAGAATGGAAGGACAATTTGAGTACAGTTTTCAGTAAATTATAAAGAATGTAATTTTCTAAACGTTTAACTATACCACCAGTGGTGCTATTCTAATTTTTTAACAACCGTATATATATACCGTCTCTCATAACCACATTAGTAAAGTTAACGTATTTCTCAGCTTTTAAAAAAGTATTAATACGGAAGTCTTTTTAATTTCATATCATTCACTTGCAAGATACGTCTTCTTTAACACCAACTTCACAGCACTTGAAACGAGGAAAATACAAGTAACCTTGACACTTTTAAACTGATTCAACTTTAGTGAATTTAATTAGACCCATAATTTAAATTAAGCCTTTTAAAACTCTGCGTAATTTAGCACTAAGTTTAGAAGCACAATTATAATTAAGGCACTCTTTCACAATATAATACGAAGCACCTCTACATCGAACACTTCGACCACGTTTTTTACTATTCCTTTTTTCTAAAAAGAACAACTTTTGGCGCGAAGTAAAGTAAATCAACTACTTGAGTCCAACTCGTGTTGGCTCAATAAACTACGAAAGTTACGAGGCGCAGCGGATTAGAATGGCATATATAAGAGTAAGACTCTCGCTACTGCGCAGGGCCCAACTCATTAGATACTGCGCTAAACTGAAGTGGTTGCGAATGTTAAAAAAAAGATTGATGCTCTGCCGTATTACAAGTATTACTAAGTTAACATATAGATATATAGGGCCTATACATCATTTTAAAGCTTTTTTTTTTTTTTTTTTTTTTAACGATTTTTACAATGAAAGTATTTTCAATTGAATATAACAAGATACAACAAAATATATCTTCAAAAACAAATTTTTAACCTTTCTTACTTTTAAAAAAAAGAAAAGAAAAAGAGTATTTTGAGAATAAAGATATTAACAAAAATGTAACGATTTTGCAATCGTTACAAGTGTCAAACAGTTCAACTATTTGGATACTTAATAACGACTGACCATGATGTAATGAAAACCATTAAGACACAGAATACAGGCTGGCAACAAATGTTCTTACAAATACGAAAAACTATTCAGGACCAAGACAGTATCTAAGGAAACAAAGGTGAGAATGTATAAAACTCTAATAAGACCGGTGGTGACCCATGGATGCAAATCGTGGAAATTCACATACGGATCTGCAGAGCAGCTGTTAATGTTTGAAAGGAAAATTTTAAGAATAATTTTCAGAGCAATTAAGAAGGATGATGACACACATAAGACAAAATTACAATCATGAAATGGACCAGTTAGTCAATAATAAAAACATAGTACGCATAGCAGTCACATAGAGTCAGGCGGATAGGGCATGTCATACGAATGAACGATACGGATCCCATTATCCCGGAATTCATATTCAAATCTCTGTCTGTTTATTGAAGTGAAACAACTCAAAGTTGCTTGTTTTCACAACAATGTAAGTGAGCAGAAAAGTACAGAGGTGTTCTCAGAAATTTGATTGGTTTCTTTCTTTTACTCTTGGCTAGGTAATGCGTGTGTATGTGTGTTTATGTCTGGGTATAACAAACGGTTCTGCGAACTCGAAATATTTTTACAACCGGTTCTGGAGAACCAGCACGAACCGGCTGAATAGCACCACTGCCTCCCACTTTCTTCATTACACCATTTCCTCCGTTTCTCTCTCATCACCGACTCCTTTAGCCTAGCCGGCATCATCGTGAGACGTAAAACTTAAAGGTTTCATTTTATTTCATTTCCAAAATTAAGGTATGGACAAAAGAGGAAGAAGGACTACATGTGTCGACGATTCTAAACAATAAGTTTCTGTAGATAAGTGGATCACATTCTTCAAATACAAGGAGTCAGAAATGTGTATCAAGTAACTAGGTATTTCATTGTGTCGTCGTTAAAGCAAGGGTTCCAGTTTCGGTTTCGCAGCTACTGGTTTGATTTCTCTGTAGTAATGTTTTTTTTTTTTTTTTTTTTTTTTTTTTTTTTTATCTGCCTCCCCAATTATTAGCAACTAGTTTGTAAACAATATACAATTGAAACTTAACAAAAAAAAACTTGTATTTTCCAGGAGCAGGAAATGTTTACTTGAACAAATAATGTATTTCAGTACTTCCGTATGGTTAATTTTAGTAGATTGCACAAGTTCAGAGTCTGAAAGTCACATTTTAGATGCCTAAAATAGGCGTAAATTGTAGTGCGTTCAAAAAGTCTTTCCAGTGGATATATAGGTCTTGCTATTGAGAGAAAAATTTCGCATTAACCACTTTTGCCTTTATGTATGTGTATATTATGTTATAGTAATTAGTGTACGAATTAGGTCAGTGACTTTGGGGGAGAGGGGGATAAAATGGAACACAGAAGTCTAAAGGTGGAATAATTCAAAATGATACAATGACGCACTCCTCTCTCCTCCTTCACATACACAAATATGATTTTTCTGACAGCTGTGATAAAGAAGAAATTTATTGGGATCACGCATTGAGACTTATAATATTTTTATTAGTACGTTTGTCTGTCAGTCGTTTCGTTATTTCGCACTATAACTCTTAAACGGATGCTATTTTTTATTTTATTTTATTCATTTTCTGTAGTAGCTATGAGCGTAAAATTAGAATCCAAAAGAAAATAGTTTATATTTTTCATTTCGGAATACAGCTAACAGATAAGAATTACATAAAAGTAGTGGAATTTGATAGCAAACTCAAACTTTGTTTTTTCTTAATCATTAATCATGGTTGCGGGAGGAGGCATCCCTGGTAGGGATGCTTCAGTTAGTTTCTTTGAGGGGGATCAAAATCTGATTGAGGAGGAACATTCGCGCTATCACCCTCTTCCTGGTAGTTCGCACCCTGATGGTAATATCTAGAACACATGAATAAGTCTGTACTTTAACTTTCAGACGTATATTGCGAAATAAATACGGCGCATGTCACATTTTAGTCAATTGCTGTGTTGTCCACTGCGGAAAGATTTTCTGAACGCACTATATATATATATATAATAACCCCTTCCGACTAGTACCGATATAGCTACCCTGTATTCGTCAAAAAAACAAATCTTCAACTTCCGCTTTTTTTTTTTTTTTTAAATTAAATTTGCATCTGTGAATACATAGTTTTTGTATAGAAATTAAATTCTTTATTTGTTTCAGAAACTTCGGAATTCAGTGAAATCGCAAATTATGGAATGTCCATTATGTGGCCAAGCAAAGAACTGTCTACATGAAGAAAGCAACGAAGTTATTCCAGAAACACTATTATTAAGCAAATTAGATTATCCAAACCAACAAATGAATTCAGCAACAACTCCAATAGATGCTTGAAGTATATTTGTCTTACAGTATACATATATTTTTTAAAGAGAAACAATGCAGCACCATTTTTATTATAATTATTATGCTGTGAATTCCAATGACTTCTAAATGTGGGATCTTATACAGTGTTTTAAAGAATTGAAAAGGAACAGTGATGTCGGATTATATGAAGGCATAAAAGACAAACTACGAATTTATATACGTGTGAATTTATGAGTGTTTGTGTGTTTGTGGCATTAAAGGAAAAGTGTGTTTACCGAAAGTATAATGGACATAATTCCAATTTCATAGCATTCCCCATGTTATACATTAATATTATTATTATTATTATTACAATTATTATATATAACAGTATATATAGAAACAAACAGCGAACCAATAGCATGAGAGAGAGAGAGAGTTTGTGTTTGATCATGACGCGTGAATGGAATCACCTGCTCAGTTATAACCTTGATGAGGCTGAATACATTCAAATGATGATGATGCACATGATATTTGTGTATGTACCAAAGTTAAAATATAAATACTACTGTACATCGATATTAACTTACTCATTCTTGTTATATTGTTAGTTGTTTTAATTAATTATTATTATTTTATTGTACAAGTGCTATTTTCATTGTTAACTCAGCTGTCAACTACTTTCGATCAATTTACATATTATATTATTCATGTCTGTTGTTTGAACACTTTTTATTTTCTTTCTTTTAGCTGAAAAAAAAGTGGGACCAAATATCAAGCACTCACTTCAATTTGACGTCATTATTTTACTCAGACTATGCAGGCATAGTAATAATAATATTTCAATCTGTGATTTTTAAGAAAATAAAAATCCATTTCTGTAGAGATAAGAAATATGTTGAACATGCATGTATTTATGTGTGGTGTATGACCTAAGACATTTTATCCATTACGAAATTCATGTGATATGGAATTTCATTTGTGATTATAGCTTGAAGGTCCATTCAAGACAATGAACTACATGATATATATTTATGCTATTTTTCATTATAAATAATGATCATAATATATTATTATCATTGTGTATCAAGAGAGAGGATGTTATATTTTAATTTTAGCCATTAAAGTTCCATACATCATATAGCTACGATCAATTTAATTCTAAATTTTCTGACAAGAGGCATTAAGATTTTTTTCCCTCATAAGATTAGCAACTCGACAAAAACAATTTCATTGTTCATGAAATATTGTATTAAAGAATAACATAAATAAAAGAAATTATATCATACAAGACTTTTTTATTGTAACTCTATTATTAGAAATGATAGAATTGGTCCAAGTTACAAATGCTACTTCTTGTCTTACTCACGAGCAAGGTCGCCGATCCTGGGGGGCCGGGCCCCCTATTGTATTTATGAATATACAATATTTGGCATAATTTGAATGCAATTTGTCTTAAAATCCTCATATATGTACCTTCCGCATCTGAATGGGCCCCCAAATTTACAGAGAAATCGGCGCCCTTGCTCACGAGTTTGTTTTATTTTCGATAAATAGTTAATTTCCTTTTCCACTGAAGAAGACCCGAGTTCGATTTCCACTGGAAGTAGTACTTCATGTAGCTTGAATTCCTGTTAAGTTTAGGTAACAGTCTTAGTGCTTAAAATGGATGTTAATCCGTCAACGTTCAATGTAGTATTTTTGCTACACGGTCATCTACATAATTATCTGATTATTGTGTGCAGTAACGAGCTGGTTGCCGACTATATCTTACCACCAGAAATTAAAAAAAAAAAAAAAAACTATGATTTCTTTATTCAATTAACATCTATAAGTAGAAATGAAATCTTTAAGTTTTACGTCCCACGGTTATACCGGTTAGGCTAAAGGAGACGGTGATGATGAAAGATGAATGAAATAGTGGAATAAAGAAAGTGGGAGGAAACGGAAGAACCATGAGATGAACGGGAGGTGATTCCTGTCACCAAGATAAGACAAAAAATATAGACTAACGTGGATGCAGAAATCAGATAAAAAAAAATGACCTTAAATATGTGAGCTCTTGCATCTCTATTCAATACTGTACATACTTTCCTGACAGTGTTGAATATTGTTTCTACGAAGGCTATCCAAAAAGTACCTGACGTTTTGGCCTAACGCAGCAGTGGGCGGGGCTAGAGTAGCCATCTAGGTGTCAGAGCTGCTACACTCAGTAATCCAGCTATGGTGGCGTGAGGACTGTGATGCTCTTACTGTGTTTTCTGTGACGAGTTACAACGTGCGTTGCAATAGAAAATCCTGCCTTTTGTGAGATGTGTTCTATGATTAAGTTTTTGTTGGCAAAGGAACCACAAGCCAATTAAAATCCATCGCCAACTGTGTGAAGTGTACGGACATAGAATAATGAATGACGACTGAGTGAGACAATAAAGGTGCATTGATTTTTAAAATGGCAGTTTCAATGTTCACGATGAGGACCGCAGTGGTAGGCCTAGCTTTGTGTTTGTGTCTGATGAACTGATGAGGCAAATGGACGACAAAATTCGTGCAAATTCGTCGTTTCACGATTACGGAACTTGCTGAACATTTTCTCCACAATACTGACGCCGAACTGCATGCCAGTGTAAGCACGCGACAGATTTCTACCGTGACGGTATTGAAAAACTTGTGCGACGTTATGATAAGTATCTTAATTTGCATGGCGATTATGTGGAAAAATAGCTTAGGGTGTACCTTTCAAATGTATATAATACAATTTGGTTTCTTCATTTGTTACTTTTATTTTTCAAAACGTCCGTTACTATTTGGACAGCCCTCGTATTACCACGAAGAAAAAGGAAGAATTATATGGAACTTTTTTTTATTTTAGTGTAGATATTAAATCTTTTATGGTACATTACGAATTGCGTAATAATGATTTATATTTTCTGTTGTTTCTTGCTTACGTACTCATGTTTATCGATGGATGATAGCGTCGGTAATGTTTATATAATAGCTTACTTTCCCAGAATCATCGTCATACCATTATTATTACCTTTTTACTGCAACTGAATAAAGCGTTATGTATGATAATCCTTCGCTTTGCAATTTCCTATTACCTTCCTATCTAACTTCATAAATAACTCGCTCTATCTAAAAAATATAGATTTTCTCGCTTTGTTACTTCTTTCCTCCCTATAACATGTTTCGTATGTTCTACAATTTATAGCCTAATTATTTTGCTTTTGCTCGTCCCTTTTCCCTTTAGCTATCTCTCTCAAATTCTTACTCTCTCTCATCTAAATATCTTTTGTCAAGACATCCTCTCTAAAATGCAAATACAATAAAATGCAAACACAACCACGGAATTTTGTCTTGCAGAAGACCATTGTCCATAGTTTTTCTCTCTGTCGACGCACTAGGGGGAAAAATAGTGTGGTAGTTCCCCTTTGATTTCCACAAGGATGTATTCTCACAGTTAATTCTTCTTATCACATCTAATTCTGGGACTATATTCAGGTTCTCATAACAATCACTACAATTTCTGGGAAATTGGCTACTGAAAGAACTGCAGCCTTTTCCCAGGATGTATTTTTTTTTTCCGTTTGGCTACTTCGTTAAGACCAATTCAGCATGGAGAACTTCGCTAATAGCAAGCCACCACGAACATAGGATCAACATTTCAGTTGCACAAAATCTCACATCTCGATAAAACAGAAATGCGAACGAAGATGTAGTGTTGATCGAAACGGACTGTTACACGTATTCTTCGTATGATTATAAGAATATATTCCAAAACATTTTACACATCTACTAGCTTCAACTATCAGCTCTCAAAAGAACGTTGCGTTTGACCCGCTGGGATTCATATATCCTGAGATTTGGAACACTAACGCCCAGTAAGTACGCCAGAAATTTTTACTTGGGGGTGTGTTCAAAATTAAAGGAGGAGTGTGCTCTCAGAATAGTGATATATTTTTTAAACAAAAACAAGAAATCAGTATATTTTGTTACGCAACTATTTCAATACTACTACCACTACTACTAGTAATAATAATAATAATAATAATAATAATAATAATAATAATAACATCAGCTCTTCGCAGTGGTAGGTTTAATAAAGTAAGTTCAAACATTTGAGCATTTAATACAGTGAAACCTCTCAAAACGGACATCGGTGGAACCGATTATTTGTCCGCAAATGAGAGTTGTCCCTAAAAGGAAGGGTTCTCTCTCATAACACCACACCACACATATTATGGCATGGAAGAATAAGAAAGCTTGTCCTCTTATGAAGATGTCAACTACTGAGAGATGCCCGTTAAGAGAGGTTTCACTGTATTACTAATTAACCTCCATTATTTTACCCAGTAATTACATGTGAATTGATTACATACGAATTATTGTAATTATTTTACAAAATTCTGCTATTATTTCAATTTATTCACCCCAGCAAGTTTTAGTGGGTGATTTTTTTTTTTTTTAAATATTAATTGGGAAAAAAATCCCTCGTCCCATGCTGAAATCACATTCGTTTAGTAATTAATACTGTACATAGTTCCAATATCATTATTTTAATATTCTAACTCTATTGTTAACGTTAATCGTTGTAATATTATTTGATCTCTTAATATCCGTTCCTGCCCCTTCCTGGCTACGTTATTGGCTCTGAATATCTTTCATAAGAAAATTATTCATTGATTTAGTTGTTTTCCAGAAATCCAGCTTTTCAATTTACAAATATTTTGTATCTTTCTGTTTTGTCTTCTTTAATATACCCTAATTTTAATAATCCCAGGACCCATAGTGGTCTAATCTCTTGTAAATAGTTGAAAAGTGACCAAAAATGGCAAAAAGCACACGAAAAAGTGACCAAAATCTCATCATGCCCCTTTTTTCCTTGGTCAATTTCTCCATCACCTCTCTTTATGTTTTTTGTTTTGCTTCTTCTTTACTTCTTCTTCTCCTTTCTTTGGTTTTCAGAGTAAGCTTTGTAGTTACGGTAAGCAGACTTAGCAGATGTAAAAAAGCTTCTGAGTAAGTGGAACCAGTTCTGGCCTATTTCCGAATTTCTTCATCCCAGATATTATATTTTACTTCGCATTACGAGTTCTCAAAAAAGTGAAATATTCAAATTCATCACCTACTCTTAAGAAGAACATACAAGAAGCATACCACAAGACGAACATGATGAACCACACAAACACACACACACAACTTTGAACGGAACGTTAACTATTACGAGAGAAAACTAAAAGATTATTATGATAGAAGAAAAGAATAGACACAGAAGGGTTCTCAGCCCCGCCTTGAGAGCTTAAGCATCCACCAACCGTCCACTGTGCTTTAGAAAGAATAAGCTGAAGTGAGAATAAAGCTGACTGTTTCACATGTGGCAGCAAGTACTGAAGCTTTCAGAAGAGTAATGAGTAACAAGTTTTTGCCTTTTTCCATTTACTTTTATAATATTTTTCTTAGAAAACTGCCAATGCAAAACATAAATCACACGAAAAAGTCACTTTACCTCTCAAAAAAGTAACTTTTAGTGACAAATTTGAAAAAAGTAACTTTTAGTGACCAATTTGAAGAAAAGTAAATTTTAGTTAAAAAAGTGACTCGCTATGAGCCCTGTTCTGCTCAATGAATTTACGTGAATAAATACATACTTTACAAAAAATTAAGCTAGCGCCAAATGCGTTCCTGTATAACACTAGATTCAGTCTAAAATATATATAATTCTTACTTCGATCGATCTCTTCATTTCTAAAAACGTTTTGACTACACCCTTCTAACGTCCGTCCGTTGATACACCACTTGCAGAGCAGGCTCGAAACCAGCCACAGACCTTTGGGGGGCCATGAATATATTAGGAGGGGCCAAGTCATTAAAAATTCTCTTACAAATATCTAAATTGTGCATTTTGTATTGAGGTCTGGAGGGGCAATGAAAAATTTAGGTAGGGCCAGGTCCTCCCTAGCCCTCCTCTGGTTGCGAGCCTGTTGCAGAGTAGCACTGAATCTGTTATAGGCTTATTACTATATTGTCACATTTTTCCTTATTGAGGAGGAGATAGGTGAATGACCGCTCAAGACGTTGCCAATTTCAGTCATCTGCATCTGTTTATCAATATCTTTTCTCGGAAACGACCGCAGAACCCAGGAGGATAGGTATCAGCGGTCTGTTTTGTCAATTGTTTCGATCAAAACACCGCCCGAAACAATGAGGTCATGTGATTCTCGAAGCCGTACATGAGAAAAAGGTCACTTCGTATTTTGAAGTGAAATAAATAAATAAGAATATTGCCTTCCTTCCTAAAGGCCTAAACCTTTTTTAACTTGATGTAATAAATAACCTATATGATACTGATTGATACAATTGGATTTGGCGGAGTATTCCTTTTCCATCCAGGGGTGTGTGTAAAGAAATTTGGAGGGGTGTTAGGGAGGTGTTGGGGGGGTGTAGATTACTCCCTGGTAAGAGATACCAAAAAGTGGTGCCTGGAACCTATTCAGGGTCCGAACATCTGTTAACCCTCTATTGAAACCAGAAGTTATTTCCGGTTTTAGCGGTCCAGAGCAAAAACTGAGACAGATAGCGAGCAATGGTCTATTGAAATCGATTCAGTGTCCTAAGGACAAATTCCATTCCCTCCTTATTCAGAATGGAAGTGGTAAAAATTAATAGTTTCCGATTTCAACATTTCTTGTCATAATACAAAAAAGGTAATACATAGCGACAAGCTTTTTCTTTTTTCAATCGATTCAACATCTGAAGAAAGAGTACCGTCTGCACCTGTAGCTCTTTATTAAAACCAGAAGTGGTAGAAATGTACTATTGTGCTGCCAAAATGTCTTGAGCCGTGGCAAAAATGCGAACTAAAGCTCACACACCCACGCGTTGAGCCAATAAGGGTTCAGCTGTTGCTAAGCGAGAGAAAGCGAGTGGAATTCCTTCAGCCGATGGCAGCGCTTGCAACGGAAGACTAGGGATCAAGTCAATGTGGTATATTTATACCACTACTTACACTTTCAAAACTTGATTTCTATACAGCAAAAACGGTACGAAACGGCAAGAAATGACTTTTTGATATAGATTGGGCGCCCAAAGAGTAACTTCCATCTCTACCTTTATTTCTCTATGTAAACCGGGAGTGATGCAAATATACAGTTTCCGACTCAACTCTGATCGCCATAGTCGAAACTGATAATAGCGTGGAAGAAAAAAATATATAAAAATTTCTGGCTGTCCGTCTATCCGTACGGTAGTTTTTTTTTCTCTCTCTGATCTCTATTGACAGAACTCTCTACAGCTCGAAGCTATACAACTAAATTTAAATATTTATTAGATATTTGGCTCAGCCTCCACTTGAGATTAAGTTACTGAGTAACCTTCACTTCCGTCAAGAAATTATACTATTATTTTTCTTCCAAATAAAATAAATTTGAAATAACGAAAAACTTCGCATTTACTACCATCTGCTCTACAAATATATATCTATACGTCCTGCTCGTTATGTCTAGGATTGGTTCAAATCAAAGAAATTAAATGAAAAGTTCGAGGAATTGGTATGGAAATTAATTATTTATTACAAATAAATATTCTAATTTAGGAGGTGGGATAATGGCTTCTAATTCATTACTTATTAAGTCTCTCTAATTAAGGAGGGACCTGTGGAAATACGAGTTACAGTAATCACTTAAATCTGGCCCACACTCCTTACAATTCAAAGACTGGACTTTGACTCACAGGACACAGTCTGGCCTAACCTTGAATCTAAGACTCCAAATCAAGTCTACCATAAGGAATCTATCTAAAATATATTTGTAGGATAGGTTGTCAGCCTTCACTTCACGGCTTTGAATAAATTTCCTTGCATTCAAGAAATGAGGAATTAGGTCTCCACTCACTCTCACCCTTTCCTGCACGAAAGTTGCAGTGAGAAAGTTTCTAATTATTCATAGCACCTAATTGTGCTAATAAATAAATACACAGGGGATCGAACTCAAACCAGGGTGTCTACTAAATGTTAGTTTTCAAATTCCAGGTTTTATCAAGGTTTTCAAGGTTTATTTTTCCTTTTTTTTCCAGGTCTATTCAGTAGAGTGACATTTATTGTAACACATGTAAGTTAATTCAATTTTATATAGTTCTTAACAAAAACTGGTTATAATTAGAAAATGCATATGGCAAGTGATAGTTTCTTTAAGTGACAAGATGAAAAGAAAAAAACTGACTGAAATGTAGGTTCTCAAAACATTTTACACAATAAAATGTTTAATTAAAATACCCCCTACCAGAAGGCCGCTTGAGAAAAATGTGCAGTAGCTTTAAATAGCCTAATGTAGGAATACTATACAGGGGTGAACCTTAATTAAACCGACTAACTTCGGGAAATGATTCTCGGCACCCAAACAAGAAAAAAAATCCTCTTTAACTCTTCTCCAGGGCGCATAGTTTCCGAGCTAAAAGGTGCCGAAAGTGTGGAAAATGAACTTCCGACGCCTATATTTCCAAAATTATCCAAAGTAGAGAGTGCTGCTTAAAATCTCACCAAGGAAATCATATGTTCAGAACAGATAAGACTTCCTTAAAAAGATATTAAGCTGCACTCTCTACATCTACATACCTACTTTCCAAAAACATTCACCGCTTGCACCCTGCTTACGTCTGTCTGTCTTTCTCAACTACGTCTCCACTGAATAAGTTATTACTGGCTTTTAACTTATGCTGTAGTATATATATTGGTGAGGTGAGGTGATTTTGAGTTTAACGTCCCGACCAGCAGCGAGGCTATATGAGACGTGGACCTACTGATTAACGTGGAATCCGAACCACATGAAGTATATATATTGGCTTTTAACATGCTGTAGTATATAACTTTCTTGCATTTTACAAAAATATACTTATTCCATAATAATCCCAAAAACAATATCGGGAAGTTTTAAAATCGTTTTTAAAATACGTATCCCAATAACACGTATTTTAAAAACAATTTTAAAACTTCCAGGTTCCTCATCCAATTCTAGGCTATTTCCAGGTTTTCCAGATCCAAAAGTAAATTCCAGGCTAATTCCAGGTTTTCAAGGTTTTCCAGGTCAGTAGACACCCTGCAAACGCATTCGGATTCAAATAAAAAGTTCCTCCACCACTAGAACGGAACCAATTCCTAAGTCTATTCGAGCCTCACTCACATCCGACATAGACCCCATAGGAAGCTTACATACTTCCATTCTAATCAACCAATAAATGACCCAAGTAGTCTCTGTTATAGGCGTAGGATCAAACTTCTAAAAAAAACAAACTTAATTCCTAATTCCCTAACTTGAATTAAACCATCTTACGGCCAAAGCTCAATTGCTTTAGCGGACATCTGTCTTGTAGCAGAATCTCTAATCTGACTACATACAGTAACTAACTAAAGGGGATTCTCTCCAAAACTGCACATTCACTAATAGTGCAGCGGACTGGCCGGCCGAGATTTTGAGCTCTCATTTGAATATTTCCAGATCACTTCCATAATACTGGGCCATAGGCTTCACAATGTTGTAATTTAGAAAGTTTTTACGTTTTGGATGTAGCGTGGTGATTGATCTAATGATTTTGCAATATGATCCAAAACGTTTTTCGTCAGTAATTGCCTTATCAATAGTAGGTAGAAAAATGTCTCTTAGTATATTATCTTTAGAAAATTCGTTTTCTGCCTCCAATGAAGGAAGAGATTCATCCAAAATGAATTTGTGATATTTCGATGGCGAATGTCTAGTTCGCCACGAGGAACCCCTATAGTCTATCTGTTTCCGGTTCTGGAATTTCAAAACCATTTTCTTTGTATATCTCCAAACATTCTTGATAAATTTGTTCGAATGTTGTTCGTTGAGAGTAATTTTCTCCAGACCTCATCTTTGTCAGCGTTTGAACTAGTGAATCTGCAAGAATCAAACCTTCCGACATGTTTGCATCTACTTGAGATAAGGCGAAGCTCAAAATTATAGCATACACCAGTCATCTCGAATTTTAGCAGCCCGAAAACATGCCGGGCTGCCGGATGGAATGATAGAAGTAAATAAATATCACAAGTTCCAGATTTGGTTTAATACCGCATAATAATATAAATAGTTGTTTGGTAGATAAACTGTATTATTATTAATGATAATAAAGTAAAAAGTAATGGACAAGGACAAATGTTCTTAAGAGACAAACGTCGTACAGAAACAGGAACTGAACTCTAACAACACGCTGATTTGCCGTTCCAACCCATTTTTAATTTTAAGCCTTGCTCTTGAAGCTTAAGAGTCTTCATCCCGGCGAAATTAAAATACCGCTAATTTTACAGTAATTATGTGATATCTTCAAATAGATAAAAGATAATCGAAATGTGGAACAAGAGCGCCCTACACAATATTACTTTACATGAGAAATCGTTATCACGACTCACTTCTGCTTTCGATTTCGAGCCATTTTGAAAATCGGCATTTATTTTCGCGTTTCTAAACAGCTGAAAACGGAAAGCCACTAGGTGACTTGTGATAACGGTACCTCACGCAAAATAATATTGTCTAGGGCGCTCTTGTTCCATATTTCAATTATCTCTTATCTATTTGAAGATATCACATAATTACTGTAAAATTAGCGGTATTTTAATTTCGCCGGGATGAAGACTCTTAAGTTTCACTTTAAAGTAAATTTCCAATAATTATAATGTATTCTTAATATTTCAGAAAAATGTCCCGATTTCACGCTCTAAAAATATGGTAGCCTAATCAGTCACGAAACTAGACATGTGGTGCCCAGGGCAAATTTTGCTATTAGCACCCCCTTCATCTACACCAATAAACACACAAATTAGTTTGCTGGCGTCCGGGACAACTGCCCCGGATACAGCATCTTGTTTTGATCTGGCCGTAGTTCAATTACTTTTGATTACATTTACCCTTGAGCTCTAAAACTGAGTAATGAGCCTGCCTTTACTTCATTAAAATGATAAAGTGAACATTCTTTGAAGCAAAATGAGGAAACGTGTTTTTCTTTCCCTAATATCAAACAGTCTTAAAACAGACGTTTCAATCGGGACTCCTTACAGCAAAAGAAATATACCTGGCCTTTTTTCTTTCTTTCGTTTGTTTACCTTCACTAGTTTTAGAATTTGACGTGAATTCAAATACGCAAATATTTCATACCCATACCGAATGGCCAAAGCTCAGCGGTAGAACATCGACTTCAGATTCGGAAAATGGTGTGGGTCGATCTCTCGTGGATAAATATTTCGACTGAGGGGTTTACCAAGGATTTTCCTCGGTGTCACTAGGGAAATTTTTATAGACCTATTGACTCATTTCCCTCATTTCTATCCTCTGAGTCTCGGATGTTTCAAAGCCTTAAAAGAAATTCAAATGTGGTTGAAATAACTTAATGCTACTATCTTGTAGTTGATGCTAAATTAATATTGTTAGTTTTGAGATTAGATTTGAAGGAGGGGCATTAATTAGTATATCCTGTTAAAAATTTATGTCAGCACTGATTTACTATTCTGCATAATTTCTGCAATGTAATTTTCTCAGAAATACTTAGTGCTTAATTTTCTCAGAAATGCATATTTTGACAAACAAAAAATATAAATCTATAATAAAAATGGGTATTCTTTGACTGAACATACTGAATTGAATATCTGTGGACCACTCCCACAAACTCCTGATACATATCTGATTACTAAACATCAGATAACTTGATGATACGAGAGTAATTACCACTTTTACACAAAATAGCATTACTGCCGCGACCAAGTTGTATCATCATGTATCTTACCTGATGGTTAGTAATCAGGAGATTATAGCACTAGCTCTGTGATAAACTTCGGAATTTCTCTAGTAGTGGCAGTTTTGGGATTAATCTAGTTAAAACCGTTTAAAAGAAAATACTTCTGAACGATTTATTTATAAAGGATTATTGATGTTTGTTAGCCTCAGTAGCGTTAGGAAACTAGACGTACTAGAGACAAGACCAGAAGATAGTCGAGAAGGAGAACCAGTATCAGTAGCAAATAGTGGTGTTGGTAGTATTTAGAATCTTAATTTTCTCGAACGATTGGGATTCAAACAACAGAGAGAATGACAGAATTAATAAGAACTTCTGCTCTCTTCTTTTAATGTATATTAAAGAAGACGGCTCGATATTATTTGATAATAATAATACCAAATTATTTAATGGATGCTATGCATTTGTTTTATGTTGGCATAATCAATAGAAATTAACTACTCAGTGTACGAAGATTTCTTTCGTCCAATACAAGCGTAATGATCTACAGCAGTGTAAGTAAGCATCTCTTATTTTAGTATGACTTTCAACATCGAAGCGAATGAGAATGTCGACTGATTTTCCTTTTTTTCTCTCTCTCGTTCTTTGTCGAAAACAAAGAAGATAAACAGATAAAGAACAGAGATTAAAAGGAACGTTCAGATGGTGAGGTCAATGCATGCACATTACAGATTTCGATGAATTAGATCTTGCTGTACTACAAACAAAAACGAGCCTGGAGTTTTTACTCGGAACGCAGTCTATTGCAATAAACGGTGTTTGCAGTTGGTAACTGTTGTTGAAAGATGTTTCGGTAGTAGTTTCACTTGTGACCACTATCAACTCACCGTATGTCGACCTATAGCAGTATCACTCTGTGTAGGGGGTGCACTAGGGGAGCCTGGCCCCCCAGGCCCTCCCTTGGCCCCGCCACTGATTATACTGTTAGTAGCTTGCGCATGTCAGTTAAAATTTCAGGAATGAACGACACAGTGAGTTCATATGGTTTCATGGCATATTCTTGGCAGAGGTTTCATAAGGTATTGCTAGCTTTTACATAAGTAAATAAAAATAAACTACCATGTCAAGGACTATTATGCCGATTTATTTACAAAGTATGTTCTTTTTTTTGTAGTTGTACAAAAAATGTAACCACTTATTTATTGATCCTTATCCCATTATTATTATTATGCTTATTATTATTATTATGCTTATTATTATTATAATGATTTATTAATAATTAACTTTCACATTACAATAATTCAAGAAGAAAGCTGCAAGTGATTTTGCATTTTTTCCATATCTATATTATTATTATTATTGGGTATTGAAGCAAACGCAAGGCACGGGAATATAGAATTTCGGATACCAAAAGAACAACTGCACTGCAGCGAAGATTTCAATGTGTTCTGCATATCTTAAATTACCAAATTGGCAAAGCCTTCGTTTAAAAACTAAATAATTATGCCTTTCTCAATTAGTTAAAAAAAATAAAGAAAGAAATTCCCAGCATAAATGCTACCAAAAAATATTTTAAGTAATATCAATGTAATTGTTGGAGAAGTATTACGTCTTTTGTTGCATTATTACAAATTAACCTGTATAGTCCAAAAAACATGTTGTATACAGTATATTAGCAACAATAGTACCTGAGAACAACCAGTAACAAAGTAATTTTTATTAGTGATTGAATTACAAAAATTATTTCACAGTACCATAGAAATAAATTATTACTATATAAATACGTATGAAACAACGAAAAAAGTTTTCATTTACAATGTTTACATTTCTTTTTTTTTTTTTAACCGTCTATGGAATAAAATTTTTTTACAAGTTCTTATCTTACTGAAAAAAAAATCAACAAAAACAAAAGAAGAATCATATACATACGTCGTAGTAAGCAGTAGAGAATTTACGTGTGTTCGCGGACTGTACAGTGTTAAATTGCACTTTTATCACTGAGGAATTAGCCAAGCAATATTGTACCTTCATCGGTCGCTGCTGAGACCTGCAACAACAACAATTCACTTTCCAACGAATGTCGTCATACAACGATCATTTCTCTGTCAGCGACAACTGAAGAACTTTCTCCAACATTTCTTCTTCTTCTTGTCGCTTCCGGTTCTCCTCTTCTTGCTCTTTCTCCGACAACGCGAGCGCCATCTGGAGTAAAGAGTCACCCGCGACGTCTGACGAGTCTGGCGGCAGGGTACTACACATATTATTGTGGTAATAGGCTAAACTGGCCTGGATTGCCCTAAAGGAAATAGTAGTAAAATGTAAGCAATAACAATAGCCATAGCCTACTGAATACAGGATATTTTTAACAAAGCTCTCTTTACAACAACAATATTAAAGGGATGCTAAAATATTGGAACAACTAGGAAGGGCCGGGAAATGGATTGCGTATGAAGAAAACAACTACTGCTCTATGATGCAACTCCGTATAATCTAAAAGTTAACAGTGCTGAATACGTACGCCATGTTTCTTTTTTCTCTTTTTTCTTTTTTTTTTTAGCCCATTGATCTTTATGAAGAATTATTTTCCTGTTTTCTTTGAAATGAAATAAGAGTTTTTAATGCTCTGATTTGACTGACTTCTTTTTTCGAATCTATCCAACTGTCCCTTGCTTCGTGAAAATTAAATGTTATTTTATATAATTTTAATATTTAATAAAACATATTTTGATTTTAAGTAATATTGAATTTATACATAATGCAAATTCACGTCGAAAACCAAGGTACGAGGGGCGTTCGGAAAATAACCTCCGATTGGTCACTGTACATAAAGTAGTGGGTGCAGCGCTACCAGTTTTGCACAAATGTGCGCGCTAGATCAGGCTGCATTCAGCCGCGGTAGAGTGAAAGTTGCCTTAAAACACTAGTTCCACTTTTGTAGCGTCTCAAAATGTGTGCTGCAACAGAAAATCCCGCCAAGTGCAATTTTACGTTTTCTTACGGCAAAACAATATCCGGCAGCAGCAGCTATTAATCGGGAACTGTGTGCCATGTATGAACCAAGTGTGACGAATGAAGGAGTTGTTTGTGAATGGGTTCGTTCATTGAAAAGTGGACGAACAAACATTCATGACGAAGAGAGGAGTGGCAGGCCATCAG
The DNA here is from genome assembly GCF_964235325.1 of Thermobia domestica. NCBI lineage: Eukaryota > Metazoa > Arthropoda > Insecta > Zygentoma > Lepismatidae > Thermobia > Thermobia domestica. The sequence goes on along the minus strand of NC_137462.1, from coordinate 37,313,661 downwards.
TGGTCACTGATGTAATCGTTCAGAAAATTGATGGAAAAGTTCATGAACATCAGTTTTTCAGTTTCACAATCTTGGAGCTTTCCGATGAATTTCCACAACTTGCAGGACTGTGTTATATGACGTAGTGACTCAGAGATTAGGCTACAGGAAGTACTGTGGATCAAGGAACAGGCGGGAGATTTTTATGCTAATGGAATTTCTAAGCTAGTGTAGAGACATGATAAGTGTTTGAATGCTTATGGAAACTATGTTGAAAAATAAGAGCAAAAAAGTAGTTTTCAGATGTATACAATAAATTTTTCTTATTTACTTTGGTGTTTCTTTTTTAACCAATCAGAGGTTACTTTCGGAACCGCCCTCGTACATTTAATTAAATTTGAATAAGATATTAATAAAATCACATCTTTAGAATTGCAGTTCATTTCAAAGAAAACTGAAAAATAATTCCCCGTATGAATCAATGAGAAAAAAAGAAGTCGTGAGTACTCAACAGAAGTCAAAAGAAAGGGCGAAAGAGATTACGTTAGTACTTTCTAAACCTTACTTCTTAAAAGTTACGGCACGATTGGGAGATAATTAAACAAACAAAATACACTTAAATATATATTACTACTAATCAATAATAGCATGCCACTATATATACATACATCTAACTTCTTTCTTCACTAATTGCAATACCCGACATAGGGACGGCAACTTACGGCTAATACTTCGCATGAAGGGGATTAGTTTGTGTTGGAAGCAGTATTCGGGCAAAAGCGATTCAAACGTTAAGTCACATGTTTAGATATTTGTGACAAGCGAATTTAGCCCATGCAAACAGAATATAGAACAATAAAATTAGATAAGATAGGATATGTTTCAGAGTTAGAGACTTAAGTACTTTGTTATATTCATCTGTAGATTTAGAGTGGTTATGAAGTTCTTTTATGTGGTGGGACAGAGATTTATTATAAGAAAAAGGAGTAAAACATGAGAAATAAAGTGAAATGAATAAAGGGTAAACAGAGGCACCCTAGTAAAATCGTAACAATCGTTAAATTACATACAGACATATACTATCCGTATTTCAATTGGTTTTACCCAAAGACTAACTTTTTACCGTTTGAAATTGGAAAAATTGGACTAAAATGAATAAATGATAGTATTCAGATCAATAACAAGAACAAATGCTTTACTAAGCGAAAATGCACAAACAATAAAAATAAGACCGTCAACAAAATGTTGAGAAGTAGGGCATTCCAAAGTTTCTATTAATAGATTGATGGAAAGTACAATGCCACACCGTAAGACGGCGCTTACTATTTGAAGGTTCAATATTGGACTTTCCTATAAATATGAAGTTGACATCGGGGCAAACATAAGAAGTGGAAGTACTCTACAATATGACTTTGTATGATGTAAATAACGCGTTCTCATCTCCCCTTACTCCTTTATACTTCACGGAATAGTTACATACAATGCCAAAAGGGTATATGGAAGGTGTTGAGTATCACATTATTTTTTCTTCAAATGTTTTCCCATTGATTAGAAGCAAAATGTGAATTTCTGAATAAGAAAGGTAAAAACATTTGTTTTAATGGGATAATTTAATGAAAAAACGTTTTCAAAAATTCGTTATGCCCAGTTTATAATTATTCTTAAAATAATTATTAATGACGAAGATAATAGTATACTTCTAGCAAGCGCTTAAATACAATACAATAACTTCAGCTAGTTAGCAAAATATTAATGAAGCAGAATGCTATAAGAATGCATACTTCAGTCTAGTAATAATTAATAAAACCGTACAAATTCTAAGGAGAAATATACATTGGTAAATACAGAACACTACCACGGATTTTTTTTTTTTTTTTTTTAATTTGAATAGCACACACATATTTTATGTTAATGCTGTAATGCATTTCTGTTATCTTCATAGTTTTTAATTAATTGTAAAACCCCTTCCATAAAATTGACACGAATAGCGATTATCTTATAAATATTTTCTATATACTGATTAACATTTATTAACACTGATTAAATAACAATACATGCACTAATAACTACGAGTGTGAATAAAGTAATACTTTAGAAAGCTTTCGAATTACTTTAGCTATCATATAACATAACAATAACATTTATTAAATACATGCATATATTAATAATCTGCAATAAGGTACCACATACTAGGTTATTGACAGAATTTTGATGATTATTTGCACAATTTATTGAACAGATGGAGATTGGGATATTACTTATACAAGGAATCTTATCCATAATAGACGATGCATTAGTTCTAATTAGCATTATGGCATATATATATATATATCACTTTAATTAAAAATTATTTTGTCCAACGTGGAAGAAAGAAAAAAAATCACGTCCCGATCTGAGAGCAAGTTTCTATACATATTAATTGATAGTAACTGCTCCATTTGTCGGATTTTTAACTGCCGTCCGCTAGATACAAAAATCTGTTATGTCAGACTATAACTGCATTGCAAATATATAGTATTATATTTAGATCAATTTTAGCCTAATGCAAGACGTTCTTTGAAAAACGAAGAAAGAAAAACGTGAAGGGTATGGATGAGACAAACAAAAAGTACTAAATATAGTAGTGAAATGATAAATTATTACGTAAACTTTTAGTGAAAATAGTTACGCTAAAAATTAGCAACTTTCATTTCCAGTTGGCAGAATTTAAAAAAAGACAGAAAGAAAAAATATTGACAAAATAAACAGTGTGACTCATGTAATAATGTCCAATTATTCTGAGAATAAAACAGTTTCCAAGATTTTGTTCCCATTTTAACTCTATCACAATTAAGGGTACATTTTTCCCTTCTTTCCAAACTCTCAATAATTTTTTCTGATAGTCAGCGCGTCACGTCCCCGTGCCTCTAACTGACGGATCAGGACAGGAGCTTTCTGAAGCTAGGGGCCGTCATATCTTTATTCATGTGTTTACCTCACGACGCTGTGGACGCCCAAAACTGGTGATTACCAGCCGGGAATTTAACTCAGGACCAAGCTGACATGAGTCCAACGTTCTAACCACTAAACTATGAAGCCCCGTAAATTTGACTTTATAGCAACCTACAATCAAAGACTACTATAATTTAATCGGGAATTACTCTTTTGAACTAATTACTGTAAAGCAAATGTAATAAAATTACATATTTAATACAAGTTTCGAGGAGACTGATAATAAATGCAAATGAAGGACGACAGAAGAATATGTAAAGGGAAGGACAGGAAGGAAACCCAAGAAAACAACATACATGCCCACAGACGCCGGATCGAACCAAACTCCTTGCCAGATGAGCGTTCTACCATTGAGCCACCACGCCTACACCAAACAATGGATATCTCAAAAGTTGTTTATGGCAAAATTGATAAGAAAGGAAAAATGTAACTTTTTCCACGCCACTTTCTAAACGAATAAATATACTATCGGATTAGATTTTCCGTGGAAAAAATGAAATTTTTGTTTTACGTCCCATGATTATCTCGTTTAAGCTAAAGGAGACTGCGCTACTTAGAATGAATGAATTGAAGAAAGTGTGAGGAAACGGGAGAACTCTTAAGAAAACCAACGCACATGGTGAACTGCTGGAGTCGAACCAGAGACCTCACGCATTAGAAGTAAAAACTGTACCACTGAGCCACCATGGCCCCTCAATTTTCGACAGAGGCACAGAATTTTCCTCCTCGTGATAACTTTGCATCATATGGCAACTGTAAAGCTATCCGGATTAAGAGAGGGTGGACTCCTGACTAGAAAGTCAGAAATAACAACGATGGGTGCTGATGTGCTGACCACACATCGCCTGACTAAAAGTCATCACTGTAACGCAGGAAAATTAGTTAAGTTTAAAGTGAACAGGTGACACTGTGTAAACAATTATCGCCATTAAATAATAATTACAACAAAAACTCCCCTACTCTTAATTTATAATTTTAAGATCACAAATAATAGTATGTCTACATAATATATACTTGTATATATAGTCCTAAATATATATGTATTTTTTTAAAGTTTCTTGAAATGAAAAAGCATTTCAAAATCAATATAACTCTTTCAATAAAATACATATGTTCAAAAACATTATTATATCATTTATAGAGGAAAATATATGGTTTCCATATGAATCATCCTTTTTTTTCTTCAGTTATTTTACCTTTGAAGTTGTCTTTCTTCTTCAGCTTGCATATTAGGAGTTGTAGGTCTTGATGGACGTTGCGCACGAAGAGCTTCCCAAATATCAACCTGTAATGGGGAAAATAATCTAATATATATGCATGTACGCAATTGATCGACAATAAAATATTTTTATCTCGTTTTATATTTCTATTTGTTTTTATTTATTTGTTTACTTTTTTAAAGGAGTAGGATGGGATGAATTTGATATTCTTGAAATACTGTATGCCAGGCTATGCAATTTAATCAATGTTGCCATGTTTTCCGGCTCGAACATTTGTATTAAAACTTAACAATTTTCGTATTTTTGATGAATTTTTATATTAAGGGTCTTCACTACAGCGAAATTGAACTACCGCTAATTTTAGAGTTTTTCTGTAACGTCTTCAAAACAAAAATATTTGAAAAGCAGAAACGTAGTGAACTAGACAATACGATTTTACATGTGATACCTTTATCACAATTCACCTATCTGCTTTTGGTATGCCGCTATTTACAGAACCTGCAAAAAATGCCAAATCTATCTACAGTGGCACATTGAAAGCAGATAGATGAGTTGTGATAACGGTATCATATACAAAATCGTATTGTCTAGTACACTATTTATTTATTTATTTCAACTTATTTTACATGTCGAGGTTAAGGCTATATGAAGCCTTCTCTAATACCTAAATATGATACAAAATTGAAAAATCAAAAAATATAGTAAACAATAGCAAAAGAAAAAAAATAAGATAGTAAAAAGAAACATACAAGAAACAGACGGTCACTTGAATACACACACACACACAGACACACGCACACATAACACACAAATATAATATAGTGCTACACGAAAGTACATACATGTTACAATATGTAATAAATGTTGAGTTTTACATCTTTGTGACAAGCTTCTCTATTGGCTCTTCTATGTGTGTGTCCATTCAACCCTGCTCCGATAATAATAAATTATAAACTGCTCTTCTGAAAGATGCTAGAGAGTTTGACTCACGTACCGAGGTTGGCAAAGTATTCCAATCACGACACGTTGAGATTATATATGATTTCGAGGAATAAGTTGATTTATGAATAGGAATTGAGAGCTGGCTATTAAAACGTGATCTTGTGTCCCTCTCATGGAAATCGCTTAAAAAATTAAGATGTTTTAGGAGATAGGAAGGTTCTGCAAAAGTAAGTGTTTTATGCAGAAGTACCAACGAGTGCAATTTTCGCCGTTGCTGCATCTTCAGCCATTGCAGCTTTTTAAAGAATGGCGTTACATGATCGGCGAATTTTAAGTTAAAAATAAAACGTACACAAGCATTTTGTACTCGCTGCAAACGCTCTTGTAAATGTATATCAGAGTCAGTCACTATGTTCCTGCTTTTCAAATATTTTTATTTGTTTTGAAGATATTACAGAAAAACTCTAAAATTAGCGTAGTTTAATTTCGCTGTAGTGAAGACCCTTAATACATATACCTATATCGGATTTATCTCCAACAATCAAATCCATAATTGAGCTAAGCGAAATAAAATGAAGTTCTAGTTTTACGTTCCATAATATGCTAAAGGAGACGGATAATTAATTCGTAAAGTAATTGGTGGATTGACAACATGGGGGAAAACGGCCGGATCACGAGAAAACCCTATACACGATGCTATCTATCACAACTTTGCTTGCTCTGGGATCAAACCAGCGACCTCTCGCGCTTGAGATGAGCGCTCTACTACTGAACTATTGCGCTTGGCTAAGCGAGTCTACAACTACGAACAAAATGAAATGAAATTTTTGAGTTTTACGTCCCACGGTTATGCCAGCTAGGCTAAAGGAGACGGTGATGATGAGAGATGAATGAAATGGTGGAATGAAGAAAGTGGGAGGAAACGGGAGAACCCCGAGAAAACCCACGCACACGGTGCTTGTCCATCACAAAGTTTACTTGGCGGGAGTAGGGTTTGAACCCGTGACCTCATGCACCAGAGGTGAACGCTCTATCACTGAGCCACCGCGGTCTAACTACGAACAAACATTACATCAATTTAGTTGATGGGCTCTCGGAAAATACCTTAGTTTTATACTAGCATACAAATCTCAAATATACATTTTAGTTCCAAATCTCTACGAAAGGGAGTATATCTTGCTTTTATGGGCTCATAAAAAGAATTAATACACTTACACGTTCTAAAACATATATACAAACGCATACGAATAAATAGAAGTAGATTAGATAGATGCTACCATGGTAATAAACTCTATTCTTCATATGCAAGATTATAAACGAAACTCACATCAATATAACATTTAACATTTCAAGACGTTCCTACAATAGAGAAGAAAATCTCTGAATAATTTCAGCTTCTGAAAGCGGTTGCTCATCTTCAGGAGTAAAGGATAAGGTTCAAAATAGTGAGCTATAATTAAACGACGAAACAGTAAGACGATCAAAATTTATACAAAACTGACACACACACGCAAGCATACATTAAAAGGAGAAAAGAAAAAAAACTAAAAAAAGTTTACAATTAAATAATTTTTAAAAATAACTCAGAAACCCGTAATTTTCGAATATTTAGCTCTGCAAAAAAAATCTTGTAACACTTTTGTCATTTACTCCCAAGTCACGTTTTTGAATATACTTTCCTTAGTCATTAGTCTCTGAAAGTAGTACTGGCTCTTAGTTACTGAAATCTTTGGACAAAGGTTTCTTGATTCTACAGAACTGAAAACAGCGTATTTTACATAATTTCATAAAAATAAATAAATAAATAAAATCCTGCGTTTTGTGAAATATTCGTACAGGATGCCTCGCAGTTGGCATGAAAATCCAAAATTCTCATGCATAATTAAGAAGACCAGCAATGTCTAATAATTTTACTGACCTGGGACAAACAATGCGTTTTATCCGCGATGTCTGGTAGTGGTTCAATAGCTAGACAATAATGTGTAAAAAAAAAATTTTTCTTTTTTTTTCTTTTTTTTTTTTTTTAATACGCTCAATACGCTTACAATAACAAATAAGCCTAATTCATTTAATAATACCTCATCTCTTTCACTTCCAGCTTCAATTAAACTCTGTTGAATTGCGAATTGCAATAATTCGTCCTCCTCTTCTACACTGAACTGTCTTCGAACTTCAGCACCTGAAACCATAAGAAACATACATTTTGAAAAACATCCGTTCTCTGATGAAATATACTGGCCATAATAATATAAGTTACTCTATTTTAAAATAGTGAAACTGTCGTATTAGAACTAATTCTATATGAATGAAGAACAAAGACTGGAACTGATATTCTGCGAATGTGTCAAATTAAGTTAAATAAAAGGAATGAGTAATGAGTAGCGAGCTTCGAAGAAAGGGGGAAAAAAAAGTAAGATGAAAAGAAGATTGTTTAATTCTCTTATATTTTTTGGCTAATATATAAGTGGTACGAAGGGACGCAAACAAAGTATAATAAATGATAATACCTGTACGTACAAAAATAAGCTGTTTGTGTGTGTTTTTTTTTAAAGGAAAAAAAGAGATTGTGCAGAAGTGCGATACCGGTATTTTATCGAGCGCATTCATCAACTGATTTTTTTATCTTTTTATGAAATGATTTATATATGTATTTTCTTTCGCTATATGCAGCACAGTCTCATAAGATCTAAATATATTTTAAATCCATTCGCTGACTTCTTACATTTATTATGCTTAACACAGAATGTTTTATGGTATTTTATATTTTCGTTTTAACAATAATTCATCAACCAATCAAGCCATCTTCGTTCTACGGAAGAATCTGAGTTTTAACAGTGTTGTGTTTGGTGTCCTATCTATTATATTGAATCTTACTTTTCAACCTATGGTAACTTTTGAAACTTACAAGAAAGAAAACAATGCCAACAGAAAGTACTGTTATAAAAGCCGTAAGTGGATAAAGATTTTTTTTTTTTTTGACAAATACGAGTTAGAATTGGAAAAATATGAATCGAAATATAAGTATTTAGGAGAGTTCGGCATCTAAGGCCATTTAGCCCGTCACATATGAGAGATGACGTCCCTCGGCGAGCATACTATCCGGGGAAAGGGAAGGAAAAAAGGCTTGGGGAAGGAAGGAAGCGGCCTGGGACCTATGTTAGGTACTACTCCGGCATTTGCCTGGTGTGAATGGGGTGAAACCCAGGAAAATCTCATTCAGGATGGCTGACCTGAAAAAACCTTTTTACACTTTTTTCGACCGAGTGCCCCCACCAGGAATCGAACCCGAGACCGCTCGAAAATGGATCTAACGAAGTATTTCGGTAAAAAGCTGACATGGTATGTTGCATACTTCTTGTTAATGAATCTGAATGAAACATCAAGAAAATGCTTATAAAAAAAAAAAAAAAAATCTGAGCAAAAGATTTAGAATATGGGATAAAAATCAAGTATTAAAAGTATGATTGTAACGCAGTGGTCTGATACCAACTATAAAAAACAGAGTATGAGAAAGTAGAACGAGTGGTATTTTCGATACCTAGGTAATGTTACTAGCCACGACATGACGTGAAAATGAGAAATGAAATCAAGAAGAGAAAGAAGTAAAATATAAAATGATATTTTTTAGTTTTACGTCCCATAGTTAGGCTAAAGGAGACGGATGATTGATGGAAGTGAATGATTGTGGAATTAAAAATCTTTTGTGTCCTCCATCGGAAATCGAACCCGGGATCATGAGCATCAAAGGCACACGCGCTAGCCACATTATGTGGGTTTTACAATAAGGAATTTAAAAAGATTCTGCATTGTATGGGGCAGAAACAACTCTGCCAAAAAGTTATGGGACTTTATGCAGATGTGAAGAAAATGAATAAGAATTTTGGAATATGGGTCTGGAGAAAACTACTTTGGTAGAGCTGACAAGAAATGAGAAAGTGCTAAGTAGTGAGAAAAAATATTAGAGGAAATTAAGAGCGGAAAAATGGTTAGAACAATAAGAAGAAATCATATTCTAAGTGATGCAACAGAAGGCATGATAGAAGATAACAAGAGTCGAAATACTACAACTTTGGACGGTATAAAAATGAACATTCCCTATGTTAAGAAGAAGACTGTGTCCAAACTTGCGAGCTCGGTTCTTGGGCTCAATTGGTCTTGAGCTCAATGACCGACTGCGAGTCCCATCTCCTGGGCTCAACTGGCTTTGAGCTCAATGATCGACTGCGAGCTCCATCTCTTGGGTTCAATTGGGCTTGAGCTCAATGATCGACCGCAAGCCGCATCTCTTTGGCTCTATTGGCCTTGAGCTCAATACTCGACTTCGTGCCCCATTTCTTGAACTTAATTGCCCTTGACCTCAATAATCGGCTGTGAGCCCCATCTCTTAGCCTTAATTGGCTTTGAGCTCAATAATCGACTGCGAGCCCCATCTCTTAGGCTCGATTGGCCTTGAGCTGAATGATCGATCGTGCGTCTAATAAAAGGTATAAGCGTGAGCACAAGAGAATAGAAACCCAAGATTAACGAGATAAATGAACACGGGGTAGAGCTAGCGCAAGCTCTTTTAAGGATAGCAATCCTGAGCTTCGACTGTAAAGCGGCCATCTCTGGAAGTCTCTTAATTTGCGACACTTGACCTGCCAAAAACGGTAGAATATTTATGATTAAGATTAGTTTTTCTGCTCCTAATTTCTAAATGAAGTTTCGGAATTCATTTAGAATCACCCTGCTACAAAATCACCTTGCTGAAAACTAATCCCGCAGTGATTTCTTTTTCAATAGATTCTATGTTATGATGTTTATGTTTGCAGTTAAATCGACACCCTACAAGGTACAATTTAGAGGAACTTTTTCAACATTCAGAAATGTAGCTCATAAATGAAATCTTAAAGAACTCACAATGTTTGATCTTTCTCTGTATCTGTGGATATTGTCGTGCTACACTCCATGTGCGCTATGCTGAATGTGCCGATCTTTCCATTTTCAGTGAAAGTTATATTTTATTAAACCACTGTTTCACTTTGTAAACACCTGAAATAATTTAAAGGGTGATCAAACGAAACCTGTTTGACCTCTGGTAAGAATAGTTGATGACATAGGCTTGCACTGTTGTAGTGGCATGTATACTTGTGGCATATGTGTAGTAATAATTGTGAAACGTTTCTTGTCTTCGCAGGAATAAGATTTGAACCATGGCATTCAACTATTCCAAATCCGTCCAAGTCGGATCAATAAGCAGTCATCCAGTTTCTGAGTGCAGAGGGATGTCAACCACCTGGCACGTTCTTTCGGATGAAGGACGTCTATGCAGGTTCATGTGTATCGAAGGCGATCATCGTGGATTGGGCACAATGTTTCGCAAAGGTAGAAGAAATGATTTCCCCCATCCCGTCCGCGTACATGTTGCCACAGATTACAACAGTACTGCGGTGTACGAATGAGTTAGCATTAATACAGACGAAAGCACTAAAGGGTCGTCAGTTGCACAGTGATGCAACGGTTCAGGATGCAATGAGTGGTACAGAAGGACATGTGTCTCAACGCATAAACGAACTTTTTCTGAACTGCAAACATCATAACAGTCATCACATATGAATGTTTCTCATGTACACGTTTTCTAACAATACTCCTACTGACAATGGATATATGGCCTCCGAATGCGTTTCATTTGACCCCCCTCCCTCCTGATAATTGTAAAGATTGAATTCTTGCGTTAAAGAGGCAGGATTTCAGCACAAAAATTTATGGGAAGTCTGACCATACCAGGTTCATGAACTCAGCACATCAATGTCCTGTTTTCACGTTCAATGACTCCTCAGAAGATATCCATAAAACCTCTTGGAAAAAAGATTTTCATGGATTAATGGAGTTACTTTAAATTTGCAAATATTTGCTGCTGTAGCTGTATTCTTCTCATGTTTTATTATTAATTTTTGCATGTTTCTTGCATTGTATTGTATGTATAAAATGAATAAGAAGAAATTATGAGCAGCGTACATAAATCTTCATCATACACAATAAACATGAAATATATGACATCTAGTGTTAGGTGATTACCTATAATGGATTGGGGCAGATATAGATGTTATATATATCTGCCCCAATCGATTATAGGTAATCACCTAACACTTTTAATTAAACCGAACACTTTCTGTCCATAAACCAATTAAAAATAAAACTTTTTCCTGTCAATCATTTTACGTAAGTATATGCAAACATACGAACTTGATATATCAATTAAACACATCTTACATAATTCGATTTTTCTTTTGGTCGCCTTTTTCTTTCTAATGAGAATTATACATTTAGTTTAAATTATATCAGATTTTAAATATTTAATTGAACTCAGAAACATTCTTTTCTTCAAATACTTCAGACTAATCCCGTTTTACAAAATAAATTAAAAATAAGAGGAAAAAATGACCTAGTTTAACGTAATTCACTGGAGGTACAAAGCAACTGTCGTCCACGATACACGATATCCTGTCATCCTCTGTCAACCTCGTGACTCCTGGGATTTCTTCATCGAGACCAAAGATATTCCCGAACGTTATCCTTGCGTTCAGTACGTGGAATAACGGAATTTCTGAAAAGAATTATCACAATTTTCAATATACGGTTAATTGTGCTACAAAAGACAAATAATGTCAATAATTAATAATCACTAACTTTCTAGATAGCTTGTGATTTCTATTCTGATGATTACTGGGATCATTTCAGTAACCAATCCTGTTATCATCGGCCAGATATTTAACTGAGAACGTTAGCTTTCTAAAGATTTTTACATATTCACCTTACTACAGTCAAGTGTTTTAAGTATTAATTACCTACTCAAGCTAAACACTTTGAAAATGACAGTGATAAACAAATAAAACAATGTAAGACGCAACTATGTACACACACTATTCTCATTTTAAAGGATGAAAATTGCGAAATATCCACATCTACTTTTGTTGCTAAATATGACATATACAAAAAGCTTCACCTTACAATTCCTGGATATAACCGGAAAATTGAGTTACTCATTCAATTTAACATTATTGAAACTAGTATTTTTTAATGACGCTGTTTATAACACTATCACAATTCTTATCGAGGTTGTCCTCATCGAAATTTAATGTTGGATATTTGGTTTTAACGAAATATGACTAAAAATGTCTTTTATTTGCGGTCTTGGCGTTTTGTTAACAATTAATTTTTGACCTCCTTAAGATTGTGGTTGGTTTAACTGAAGTTCTGTGTCCCTTTTAGCAGCGAGGCCACATGAGACATTCACCTTCAATTTAACATGGGACCCGAACCATGTGAGCTCCTACCGGGAAACGAGCTCTAAAGCATCGTTTTATTTAGGCTATAGGTTGTCCTAAATAATCCTTGCTTGAAAGTTTTCTATTATTTCTTACTTGTTAAGCCATTAATGTTAGAAGTATGAGATGTCAGAAGATCATACACTTTCACTGTTTCTGAAGTTTATATCACAATAGTGGATCAGATTTCGACCTTTCTTTACACAGAATTTTGAAATTTTGTTTTAATAAAACTATCTTCCAAAAGTTATATTAAGAATTTAGAAATATCCTGTTTGTTATTCACGTAAATCACTACAACACTTTTGTCACCTATCTGATTAAAGTTTAAAAGTAGAATCAGTATCATAAAATACTTCTCACTCAAATATAAGAAATCCTGACCAAAATATTACTTTGTCAAATATATAATTGATATTCCTACAGAGGTTCTGCACGAAATAAATAAATAAATAAATAAAATGTTCTTGCAGGTTTCGGGAGCTTCCTCCACACTATAGAGATTTTTTCCTTTTGTTTCTCTTGTCTCACCTATTTTCACTGGAAATCCTGCTGGAAGTTGCATCTGAATGAAGTCTTTCAACTTGGCAAAATGCGAACTGGAAATAGCCATAAGATCAACCACTGGCATTATTTGCTCTTGAAGACTCAATGGATAGTTCTCACACAGCCAAAGTGTTGCCTGCATTAGTGATGGTATATTCAATTAGAAAATATGATACAGAAAACCTTTTTTACAACACATACATACATACAAAATAAATAAAAATCTTTCCACCAGAATATAATTTAAAAGTCGTTTCAAAGATTCTTTTCGTTAAAATCAAATATATTTCTACAATTCGTGTATCTTGGTTATCCTATATATATATATGTGTGTGAGTGAGTGAGTGAGTGAGAGAGAGAGAGAGAGAGAGGTAACCTTAGCTTTTGTATAACGGTTGGGCAAACAAGACAATTTCAGCTTTATGGTAACGATTTTGGCACTCTCACTAGCTTAAAAATTACCAGCCGTTGTACCCAACGTGCAAGCCCTGTCTACTAACTATCGTTCTGCATCTCAGTTTCCACAGAAGAAGGCTGGGTTAAAACGCAGTTTGATTCACTCCTCTTGACAATCGTTTCAAAGACCGTCACGTCTGCGAGGCTGTTGACAACCCAACGCTCGTTTCAACAACAGAAACCTCAGAAATACGCGGGGAATATATCAAGGAATTTCACATGAATATCTGTAAAACGGATTGAATCAATTCCCTTTTCACGTGCTATGAGCTCTTTATGCGTCACCGCTGACTTTGTCGTATCACTGGTGAATTTCATCGCGAGATGTTTCGCTGCCATAAAGTGATGAATTATCATGGTGGAATAATGGCTGCAAAATATTCGCCTGGTAATAAACTGCTTTTTCGTCCACTCTCCGTAGCTAGCGTGAGTTCGCCATTATAGCAGTAACTATCAACCACGTGGAAAATTTCTATTTGATCCAATTCTACATAAGACAATGCTTAATGTCGTCAATGACAATTGTAATGTTAGTGTAGTTGTCTGTTACCATTAACCACTTATTTGCGTTTCGTTTTAATTACAAATACTTCATAGGAATCATTCAAAAACAAGAGGCATCACTACACGTTCTATCGCTTTACTTTCCATTAATGCCTTTATCTACAAAGAGTGAACAGGTCTACAAACCAGTACACTAACAACTTCTAATCAGCGATTTAAAAAAGAAAAATGAAAAAGAAAACGTACCAAACTCTTCTTTTATGTCCGTACAGCTACATTGGAAATGGCAACACCTCTGCAGCCTCTATAAGTTCTCACGGGTTTCGTTCTCCGAGACCCAAAAGGTTCTCTTATTGGACGTTTATTTGCGATGACGAAGCCTGCTTTAGACTGTTTAAATTCTCCATGTAAGGGATGTAAGGGATGCAGCATATGAACTCAAGCCTTATGTTTCTTTACTAGATATAAATCTTGCGCAATTATGTGGTTTGGCACATTGTACTACCCTTGGTATTGTCCTTTGAGAGGGTGGGTTCTCACGTCGTGGCAAGGAACACAGTTTTTACAACACATCGAGAATATTGTACGCTTGGGTCTCCGATATTTACGATGTCCAATACTGTAAAGCCCAATAACAGCAGAGGTGCCTGTTTTGTTGCGATCCAATGCACCATTGATCCCTGTCTTTGACACGCGGAAACCTTTTCTCATACACTGTTTACTTATTTGGCTCTAACACCCCTCACAGAAAGTCGCAATGTTTTGGGAGCCATATGACCACTCACATATATAACCGCCGTCCTGCAAGTCAATACACAGCACTTTCGAACTATCTGCAATTCGGGTGTGTTCACGTGTACTGCTACCTAGTGATCGAATTAGTTACCATAAAAGGAGTTCCTCTGTGGCTAAGCGGTTAGCATACGCGCCTTTGGCGTGGAAAACCCGGTTCGGTTCCCGGCGGGAGCTCATGTGGTTCGGATTCCACGTTAATCAGTAGGTCCACGTCTCATATAGCCTCGCTGCTGAACGGGACGTTAAACTCACAATTAACTCAACTCAGTTACCATAAATCAAAAATGACCTGTATTTAAGGTAGAAAGCTAAAGAAAACTGTATTCTGGAATTCAATCGATAGTGAAAGTATCACTTATGTTACTGTTTTTGGAAGTCAGTCAGTCAGAGCATATGTAATGAAGATATAATTTTGGCATACCCTTGGTAGCACTGAGAAAAGTGAAAAAATAATGAGGTCCCAGGATCAGAATCTGAGACCTTCCGACGGCTAGCTGTTTATCTAGACTGGAATGGTGAAATAACCGTTAACACTAACCAAATCGGATTCATACGAAGCATGATTCAGGTGTCTCACGTGCTAATTAGATTGTGCCTTCAAAAAGAACCCCCCCCCCTCCCACTTCTTTATTTAAAGAAGAAAAGGAAGCACAGAAAATGTTCTTTGCCAAGTTTTACCATCTTTTAAATTTCAGGGTTATTTCACCAGGGACTCAGGGTTATAATAAAGATAAATCCAGACAACGAAGTAAAATTGAAGTCTATTTAAAAATATGTTAAATTTAATTACTTTTCTCTTACATGATGCAAGTCAGAAAACCGTACCATAAAACACAAAAGTTTTCATTAACTGTCTAGTTATAAAATGAAATCTTAACATCACACGCCTAGTCTTATAAGCTAAAGAAGAAGAAGAAGAAATAGTGAAAGCGGAAAATAGGACAGATTCGGTCATTCTCATTCACACATGAGAATAGAACTTTTATACACACACACACACACAAAAGAAATATATATATATATTATATATATTGTTTTAACCTCCCTGTCCAATCAAAACAACTGATTTTAAAAACACACCCAAGCGTATTTAGTAATATACAAACAATAAAAGAATATACAATTGGAGCGGTAATCGAACACGTGTCTCCGACTTACCGAGCCGATACGTTAATCTCTACGCTACCTAGTCCATTCTCTGAATAGCCATACATTTAATCACTCTGGAGATCGGTGTTTGGTCACTCAATGGTAGAGCGCTCACATCTGTACATGAGGTTCCTAATTTTATTTTAGGTGGGTTTTCGGAAGTGGGTTTTCTAGTGGATAAACAACGTGTGAGTGGATTTTCTCGGGGTTCTCCCGCTTCCTTCCGCTTTTGTCATTCCACTATTATCATCCATCCCATCATTACCGCCTCCTTTAGCGTCGGTGCATAATCGTGGGGCGTTAAAGTAAAACAAACAAAAAAGACCACATGAACTGTATCATTTCCTTCATTATCATAATTCAATCACGAAAGATGTTCTGTAATGTTAGACATTGGGTTGTCTAAGCACAACTGGAGTTGTAGTACATGCGTTCTGTGTAGCTGAGCACCGACATCAAGACTTCAAAAGTGATAGAATGAAAGCCTGTTTTGGGAGCGGACGGTACAGCGTATCAGCACAGTATACTAGAGACTTAGGTTTCATGCTTGGTCCAGTCATGCATTTTTTCACAGTATATAATTGAAGTCGTACTTATAAAGGAACTAGTGTGTGATAACGTTGGTTATTTCCTTCACTT
Organism: Thermobia domestica; assembly: GCF_964235325.1. Classification (NCBI taxonomy): domain Eukaryota; kingdom Metazoa; phylum Arthropoda; class Insecta; order Zygentoma; family Lepismatidae; genus Thermobia; species Thermobia domestica. The sequence continues at coordinate 37,297,133 of NC_137462.1, read as the reverse complement.
ATCATACAGGAGATGGACAAAAATATGGAAACACCTGGTATAAAAGAGGTAGCCATTTCAAATACGATTTGGTAGGTATCGCTGTGGTCACCGGCACATCTTGTGAGGTATACAACCTGGCCAATCGATCAGATAGTCCAGTTACAGTTCAGCGACTTGTCCGTGCAGATTATCGTGAATCATATCTGAGCTGACAGAGTTTCAGTGAGGGCAAATTGTGGGTGCGTGTATGGTGGGAGCTTCCATGACGAAAGTGGAGGAAATGTTTGGTGTATTAAGAGACACAGTTTCGAAGATCATGACTGTCTACAAGTGTTCCGAAAAAACAGCATCAGCAAAGCAAAAGCGTGGACGGAAGTATGTGTTGCGTGACAGAGAAGGACGCCATGGTGCCAAAAGTCACAGCTGAGCTGAATACAATGCTTACAAACCCTGTTAGCGTCAAAACCATCAGAAGAAAACTGCACAAACAGGGAATTTATGGCAGATCCGCAATTCTCAAATCACTCGTGACTGTTGACCACTGACACGGAGACAGTGGTGCAATCCCCATAAAAACTGGACAATGGAGCTATGTAAGACTGTCATCTGGTTTACACTGTTTCCAACTGCTGGCCAAGTTTTCGTGTAGAGAACTCCAGCACAAGTGTACAATACAGGCTGTCTGTTACCAAGAGTGAAGCATGGCGGCGGTTCAGTGATGATTTGGGCAGCCATATCCTGGTATTCTACCGGACCCATCATCACCCTGCATGGACATGTCACTGCTAAGGACTGCGTAACCATTTTGAGTGACTAGCTGCATCCCATGGCGCAAACTTTATTCCCTGATGGTAATGTAATGTTTCAAGATGACACAGCCCCTTGTCATACAGCTCACACTGTCCAGGACTGGTTTGATGAGCACGAAGATGAAGTGTCACATCTGCCATGACCTCCACTATCGCCAGACCTCAATATCATTGCGCCCTTGTGGTCAGATTTGGAGACCAAGGTGAGAGCCCGCTACCTACCACTGTCGTCTCTACAACAACTTGCAGCTCCTTTGGCGGAAGAATTGTATAACATGCCTTTGGCAACCAAACGCGAACTGTATTTCTCCATTCCCCGTCGACTGTAGGCCGTTCTGCGTACCAAAAGTGGTTCTACTCGCTATTAATAAAGATAATGTGTAAGTTTTCAGGTGTTTCCATAGTTTTGTCCATCCACGGTATATAATGTATTTAGTAATACTCACTTACAGCTGCTGTTATACAAAATAAGTCAGCGCATTCTACTACTTCCGGTTATCATTATCTACTCCAACGAGTAAATGTTTTTTTTCCTTTCTTACCAATCCTTACTTTCAATTTCCTTACCTTTTGAAGTTGGATTAGAATTACAAGTGAACACACACTCATTCATAATTCTTAACACTGAAACTTATCACTAGTTATTTTGTGTTATTATTTTTGTACGCATTCCAATCTTTGACGAAATATACTTACTTTAAATTTTTGAATTTTAATATTAATTTCTTTTGGTCTCCCGATATCTCTTCCTTTTAGATCTAATGCACTAAAGTATTCTTCTGGTGTAATGTGACATGGATTACCAATACTAAAGGTTTCTTCCTGTAAAAGAAGATATACAAGAACCATAATTATTATTTGCGGTTGAGAGAATATGCACAAAACATTTATTTAAGAACGAGGAGTATTTACTTGGTACGTTCCGCTGCTGCAAAAAGTAATTTTCTTCATTGTAAATACTAGAGACGTTCAATATACAGGGTGTTTCAAAACAACACCAACAACTACTTCCGCAACAATTTTTATAGAGGTAGTTAGTGAGTACTTCAGGTTATATGCCCGTAACCAAACTGCCTGTACAAAAATTGTTGCGTGAGTACCTTAGGATTCTGAAACATGTATTTTTGGATAGAGCACATATTAGTTCCTAAGTAAGGTCGGTAGGTCCCATAGTCTTGAAGCTATGGACCTTTAAAGTTCATTTTTTCATGTTTTCGGCAGCCTATAACTCCGAAAGGAAGCATTTGTGCACCCAGGTTGGTCTATACTTTTCGTCTTATTTTGGTGTCCCAAACGTTGTCGGTGCTGTTTTGAAACACCCTATAGAAGTTTCCCTAAGCTATAAAAAAAAATATTTTTTTTGATACATTTGTAAGCTACGCATGCATGTATAGGTGAGTCCTTCCTCACTTCTCCACATAATCCCAATTGAGATTCAGGCATTTGTCCCACTGTTGCAGCAATTTGTCCAAAGAAAAAATCAGGGCTCTGACTATTTGGGTTAAAACATTGACAGGGTGGATGAACTAGCTCAAGAAAACCGTCGAATTAAGGCATGCAAAGTTGCAGAAAGGTTGTACATTTTTGTTGAAACAGTCCATCACATCATTCACGAGAAACTGCAATACCGCAAGGGGGTGCACAATGGGTTCCTCATCAAGTGACTGGCGATAATAGACAGTCTTGAAGGTTTAATGCGATATCAGCAAGGTGGCAATGCTTTCATTACACTTTCGATGGACAATGAACATTTTGGAACAGATGAAGAAGAGAAGCGGAATGTGAGGACAGTGCTAAATAGCTACAGCCCTGATTTTTTTTTGCAAAGGATTTGGACAAATTGGTACAACGGTGGGACAAATGCCTGAATTTCAATAGGGATTATATAGAGAAGTAAGGAAGGACTCACCTACACTACATCGTTTACAAATGTATCTTTAAAAATATTTTCTTTTCCAGCCCAGGGAAACATACTGAACGACCAACGTTTTTAGAAATCATTTGAATTTCATCACCTGGACAATTGACACAATGGCTTCTTCTCTGCATTCTTGAAGAATAAACTCTTAACTGCTATTAGAAAAATTAACCAGTGTTATAAAAAATGTCTTGTTAGCATGGGTATCTATCACAGTTTCTTGAAAACACGTACTTGCACTAACTCTGTTTGTATTCGAGTTCACTAAATACACAAACTCTGGCAACGAGTCAAACACACTTTAACAAAAGTAAATTTACATACGAATAATGAATGACTGAATTTCCCCGTTTCAAAAGTTGCCAACTAGCTACCTGTAAAATCTTTTTCAGTTGACATTTTTTTTTTTTTTAAGTAGTGGCTACATGGATAAATCTGTTATGTAATATTTACTAATGAAGTGGTCTACACTACCTTTCTCCGTATTCAACTTAAGGTTTAGCTCTCCTCGCTGGTGTGTGTGGTAGCTGGTGGCGGTATTTTTGAACAGTGATCCTGAGTTCGATTCCCAGTGAGAAAGTATCGAACGCACTGAAGTGGTGCAGATCAACTTTTTTATTTACTCTTACAGTTTCAATGTTCTCCTACACTTATTTCAGTGATGTCTAAAAACTGCTTAACTAGAAGCACTATTGAGGTCCCTTCTTTTCTCTGGAACTCTTCTGATAAAAAGAAAAAATAGATAAATTGATCACTTGAAAACAATAGATTTCTTTTTCTTTTTGGCAAAACGTGTATTACACAGATAATAATGTTCCTCGCAAGTGTTACGATCTTCATCTTTCGTATGAGTAAAACAGTGACGAAATTCCAAATAACTATTGATCATTTTCCGCTACTTAAATGAAAATATGCCTTTTAGAACTAATTTGATGCACAGATTAAATGCTGGGCACTGAATTTAAAAACATTTTCCATTTTGCGCGCCGAAATTACAAAGAATTTCTAGATAAATGTAAATTTGCTTTTGTGTTGGTTGTAGAAATTAATATACATTAATGTCTGAAGAGTATGTAGTTAATATGTTAGCTGACATTATGACGTTTTTCTTTCTTTCTTTTTTTTTTAAAGAAAGTAAAATAACTTACTATAGAAAAATAAAATTTTTGAGTTTTACTTCTCACGGTTATGCCGTGTGGGTTAGAGGAGACGGTGATGATGAGAAATTAATGTAATGGTGGAATGAAGAAAGTGAGAAGAAACGGGAGAACCCCGAGAAAACCCACGCACACGGTGTTTGTCCTCCACAAAGTCCACTTGGCGCGAGCTGAGATCGAACCAGGGACCCGACGCACCAGAGGTGAACGTTCTACCATTGAGCCACCGCGGCTCCAAATTTGCTATAGATTTTGAGGAGTGAGGCTTTCTTTTAAATAATAATTCCTGAGAGTTTCACAGAAAGGGAGGAAATTTAACGATTAGCAATTTCTAGACGTCACTGAAGAAAGTGTCAGAACATTTGAACCGTATGAACATAAATAAAATATCTAGATACAAGACTACTCTAATTTGAATTATGTACCTTATAGCATCTACCAACCAATACTCATCCTATATAGCGTTGCCAATGACAAAAGACGTAAATACAAATCAATCAACTATGGGTTTCTTTACCTTATACAGAATTATTCACAAATACACTTTTCTCAATTTATGACAGTCCTAAATATGGGAGTCCATCTGAGCCTCCAAAATGTTATATTTACTAAAATTTAGCTGCCTTGATAGTCTTGACATAATTACGGTACTTTCTTTGGAATCCCTAATATGCTCCTTCATTCTAGTTCCAATATTTGTTGTAGTCACACTTATGTAGGAATTTTTACAATCTAAATATTAACAGTGAAGGATTTTTTTTTTCTTTTGCAACATTGGAATATATCCAAGTACGTACATTTCAGTAAGCAAGTACTTCCATCATTTTAGTTAGTTTAAATTAATTCTGTGAGTCAAAAACAAGCTGATATATTACAACTCTTATCTGATAGTTTTATGTAATAGTCACTGTCCTGTTTTTACTATATGATGTATACTAAAGACGAATTAAAGATAATCAATATGTCATACATATGTTTGTAAACACAGGGAAATACATTTGGAAGGGAAATTGTAACTTGCCTCTCAACTGTTAGCAGAAGTTATATGGTGACATGTAATTTAGTTGGTATATGATATTAAATGTTTGAAATGAGTCTGTGCCGGCCAAAGGTTGCGATATACTGAAGTCAAAAATTTTGTCCAAAAAATTGAGCGTACCATTATTTTCATGTTTCATGGTGAACTTAATTCTAGGGTGTGTTTTGGATGTATTCATCAAACAGGGTTTTTAAAATCCAAAATTAGGATATTATCTGAATACTTTATCTCTAACGGATATACTTTATGTGAGGAAATTTAGGAAAAAACATTGGTTTTAATTTCAGACATGTCCAAAACCATATGAACCGTGCCCTTCATATTTTTTCACCTTAATTTTTAACTTCCTTCAGACATTTAAGTTGATGATGAGGACCACGATTCTCGAAAACGTTCCTTAGTGTTTATAAATACTGCGGTAACTACTAAGCTTTCTCCTTTTTGTTTATTACTCTATCATCAACACTCGCAATTCTGTACTTTTATATTGATCGTCCGATGCTGGTGGAAATGCGAAAGACTGAAAAAGTTAGCGACTTAAAATGTGTGCAATCTTGACAGTTCCAAAGAGGGACTAATCTCTAATTTCCTTAAAATCAAATTATCACAACTGGGGAAAAATTTTGTCGCACACATTTTAAAGATACGGCAACAATTATTACAAGCAGACATCGTATTAAGGCATAAAGAAATTGACATTTTAAGTCATAATTGTTACAAAAAATTTTTGGCCTTGGACTCTCAAACGGATTACCACTCTATGTGGATACCATTTTACTACTATTTTTCTTAGACTGAAATATATATATATATATATATATATATAATATTATAGACTCAAGACCATTAGGAAGACCTAGGCGCAGATGGAAGGACAATATTAAGATGGATTTCGCAGAAATAGGAATACAAAGTAGAAACTGGATACAGTTGGTTAAGGACAGAAGTTAATGGAGAGCTTCTGTGAGCACGTCATTGAACCTCTGGGTTCCATAAACCATAGAGTTAGTTTAGTCAGACTTAAGAAGAAAATCTAAGCTTTAGGTAGTTCTTGGACTCATTATACAAGGGAACAGTATGATGACAACCAAACTTCTGTTAGTCAACTTTTTAGTGAATCTCATTGATATTCCAAAAAAGTTTATAAAATTTTCAGACTCGGACTTACGGTTTCTAACCCACTCATATGTCAAGTCATGTGTTGTTGCAGTTGAAAAAGCGACATATTTTATTTTTCTAATCTGGAAGACGTAAATGAAATAAGGAAACAATGTGTCCTTGTAATATACCAGCATATTCAAAGAAAAGATTATTCTGGACACATTGAGAGACAAACAATTCAACTTCTTACGCAAGTACGATCTTTTTCTGTATGAAGGCTTACAAAGTCATCAAATATGGAATAAAATATTTGGTCTAGGAATTAATTCGTGCGGGTGGATAAGAGATGGCGCAACGAACGGAGCGTCCCACAGTTCCGTGTACCCACACATGTGTTGCAAACCCCTGTCATCGCGTATCGTTCGTAGTATAGGGCAGTGGATTAAAGCGTCAACAACACCAGTTTGTAGTTAAGTGAACATGGCGCAATTTGTACCTGATAAAGTGTTTTTGCGGGGTGTCCTGCTGCATTACTTTAACATGCAGAAAAGTGCGACTGAAAGTCATCGTATTTTGGTAGAAGTGTATGGTGACCATGCTCTAGCTGAGCGAACGTGTCAGAAGTGGTTTGCACGGTTTAGAAGTGGTGATTTCGGCTTGGCAGACCAAGAGCGAGCTGGACAGCCAAAAAATTTCAAGACGAAGAATTGACAGCATTGCTCGAGCAGGATTCGTGTCAAACGTAGGAACAACTTGCAGCAGCATTAGGCGTTGATCAAACAACAGTCTCCAAACGCTTGAAAGCCATGGGAATGATTCAAAAGATGTCACATTGGGTTCCACATGAATTGAAAGACAGAGACGTTGAAAGACGAAAAACCATTTGCGAATTGCTGCTTCAACGACAGAGCAGAAAGGGGTTTCTGCATCGAATTATTACGGGTGATGAGAAGTGGATCCATTACGAGAACCCTAAACGAAAAAAAGGCCTGGGTGAAACCAGGTGAACCAGGTCCATCACAACCAAAACGAGATATTCACTGTGCAAAGGTTATGCTGTGCATATGGTGGGATATGAAAGGTGTGGTGTACTATGAGCTGCTGCAACCGGGTGAAACTATGAATGGAGAACGTTATCGACGACAATTAATGCGTTTGAAGCAAGCTCTGGCCAGAACACGACCAGAATGGGAGAACAGACATGATAAACTTATTGTTCAACATGATAACGCTCGCTCACATGTCGCAAAACCGGTCAAAACCTATTTAGAAAATGTCGGATGGGAAGTTTTACCCCACCCGCCGTATTCACCAGACGTTGCTCCTTCGGACTACTACTTGTTCGATTGCATGAACAACGATTTGATTGGACAGCGGTTTACTTCTTCAGAAGATATCGAAACATGGGTCTCTGACTGGATCGCTTCCAAGGATGAGGACTTCTTTCGCCACGGAATCCGTACATTGCCTGACAGATGGGTGAAAGTGGTGGCTAGCGATGGACAATATTTTTCTTAAGGTATTTATGTATTTTGTGTTTGTACTACAGCTTCAATGTGTGCGTACCAACCGCACGAATTAATTCCTAGACCAAATATAACAACAGTATAGTGATACAATTCATGAATGTGCATGCAAGTTGTTTCACACTGTGCAAGGGCAATCCATTGTCCCCAAAATTTTCGCCAAGAATACCTAATGAGACTAAATCCAAATTCAATACCCAAGACTCGGCCTTACCCATTATATAAGTCTTATATTAAAATATATAAATCTGGCGTACCTTTGAGACCTATAATAACAGGTTTTCACAGTTTCACTTACATGTTCAAATACTTGTACCATAAGCTTCAATTATTCAATATACAGTGTAAATATATCATCAAAAACAGCCTAGAACCAAAAAATAGTTCGAATTTTTTTGTAGTTGCAGTTTCAACTTATTTGGCATATTGTATGCCTGAGTATCGGTAGGCTATCTGACTATCTGCTTTAGAACATTCTCTACATGAACGGAGAGTAAACCCACAGGCAAGTCAACTGATTCCACAAGTAACTGCCTTTCTAATTACTTATCTAATTACTTACTGAATGTATGGAACATTTGCAATAATAGACATCGCGCTTCGTTCGATTCAGTTCACTCTTTTGCGCGTTGCTCTGCTCGTGACATTTCAGGATCCATTCTTTACGTTACATTTATTTAGTGGTATGTATCCCTTGTCTTACATCTTTTATCTGCTATCCGTTTTTACTCTTGTTACCTTGTCACTGAAGAAGGAACCAGCTTGTCGTTCCGAAACGTATGGAAAATATTTAGGCTTCCCAAGAGAGGATTTATTGGTCAGTAGCCATTTTTTTTTTTTTTTTTGTTTGTTTATTTACTGCAATATTTGAATTTTGCAATATAATTCTCATGCAAGCGGAGTGTATAATAAATTGATATAAGATGACCTGAAACAGTATTTTATTTTGCTACGGACACCTCTTATTCAACGAAAACTATCATTTTTACTATTTTTAACTCAGTATTTGATTAAACAAATTATATATTATATCGACATATGTAGCTAGCTAGTTTTTACCAGTAGTACATACAAATTGATTCTGGTACTTATACAGGGTGGACGACCATTGACCTATCTTTGAAGAGTATACAATCCAGCTGAGGTGACATCTTTAAGTTTTACGTCTCACAGTTACGCCCGCTAGACTGAAGGAGACGATGATGATGAGAAATGAATGAAATAGTAGGATGAAGAAAGTGGGAGGAAACGAGAGAACCCCGAGAAAGCCCACGCACATAGCTGAAGTGACGTTACTTGTTACTTTAGATGTACTGCATTTTTCAAGAATCCCATGTACGCAGTATCTTATTTACAAATGCCGGACACACAGTTAAATTCTTCAGGTTCAAGGATCCCATCGAACAAGTATAGACGCAACACGAAAACCTACGCAACTTCGCACTTCTCGAAGTTCGTACGCAGACTCGTACAACCATATTTATTCACATATAACACACACTTTAAAAATAAAATTAAAAAAAAAATAAATAAAAAATAAATAAAAGAGGTACGTAATATACATGAGGAATTTATTTTATAGCCAGTTATAAGCTTAGCTGCAAGTGACATTTCTAAATGATATAAAGGAATCATTGAAATTACAATATCCAACTTGCAAACTTTACTCAAATACTCAATTGCTATTAATAATACATCTGTGCACACTTATAATACGGTAGCTGATCTAACCACCCTTCCTTTACGTATATGATCTTCTGAATTCCTTCCAAAATCTACGTGCGTAATATACGCGATTTAACATATCGTTCAAGACCATTTCAAGGGTTTTCTTGAAATTCTCCAAATATCGACTGGCATTATTAGTAGGGATGGCCTTTTTCGAAAAATCTGTTTTTCGATTTTCGGAAATTTCATTTTTCATTTTTTTGAAAAATTTTTCGTTTTCGAAAATATGAGGCCATCCCTAATTATCAGTATTATTATTATTATTTACAATGTGTACTTCAAACGTCCCTACACCTATTATTTTCCCATTTCCTATTTTAAAATATAATAATTTAATTTTTTTTAAATACAGGGTGTCTCAAAAGTCCCCTAAAATAGGGTAACTCCTGTTATTATTAAAGCTACAACAAAATGCATTTTTCTTCGTAAATAATTTATAGAACTTATTGCTGTAAGCAGTTGTATCTATTTCTATGCAGGGTGTCTCAAAAGTCCCCTGGCATAGGGTAACTGTTATCAGAGTTACAATAACATGTAAGATGGAAAACCGTTTCAAAATATGACGTTTTCAGTCTAAAGTGAAGAATTTTTTTTAAATCGGACGAGCCGTTTTGGCTGTACATCTTTATGTACCCAACGTTAAATGAAAATGAAACGTTGCCATTTACCTGGATCCACAACATAAGTGAATGAAGTTACTGTCTGTTATGCTAACGTTTCGATGGACAGCCTCTATTTCAAACATGCCCCCATTCACCATACTCTTACAAACATGCCCCCATTCACAACACTCTTATAAAATTTGTCCATCTCCCGTTCCGTCTCCAGACCCAAATAAATGGCAACGTTGCATTTTTTTTTTTTTACTTAACATTGGGCGCACAAAGAGTGTACAACAGCCCAAACGGCTCGTTCGATTTAAAAAATTCCTTCATTTTATATTGAAAACATCATATTTGGAGACGGTTTCCCATTTTACATTTTATTGTAACTCTGATAACAGAGTTACCCTATGTCAGGGGACTTTTGAGACACCCTGTATAGAAATAGATGCAACTGCTTAGAGCTAGTATCTAGTCGCAATAAGTTTTGTAAAATATTTACGAAAAAAATGCATTGTACTTTTTCTTAGCGATAATAAATACATGATGCAGTACAGTATATATGTTCTTGGTTTTCCGACATGCGCACGAACGATAAATTTCATAAATAGCGTGTACTTATATCTCGTATTGGCCGCAGTACTTTGACGTTGCCTTTTCCAATATCATGACTATTGAGAAGTTAAGGTCCTACCACACCGGACAAGTATACTACATCGGAAACTCTTCGTTCCATGTCACAAACGACATGAAGGTACCTTGCTTTCTGTGGAATTTTTACACATCCATTGGAGTATGGTAACTTTTCGTCCACCCTGTATATAAGGAAAAACTTTTACTAATATCCTTAGTTATACTAATAACCTTTTTATCCTTTTTAACTTGTCCATGTGGCTGTACTGAACTTGATGAGGTTGGGAGGTTTGGATTGAAAGGTACCAAGGAATCTAGTTTCGCTTTCAACTTCTCCTTGAAATTTTTAGAATCTGCAATTGCCTGACAAAGAATATGTTCAAAATATGCAAGAAAAGAATAAATAAATAATATAAATAAAAAGAACTAAAATAAATATAATTCTGTAAAATTCTCTCTCAATATTAGGGGAAAGCAGTTTTCTTAAGGAAGGCATTCACTTTAATGCTATGCTCCTCCATGGTATCGATATTCTCATTATACAAGTATACATGAAGTCCTAGAACATTTTTAAAATTTATTATAGATAAATGAGTCGCATTAGAAAACGAAATACATAATTTGGAAGAATATTTCGCAAAAGCTCAGCATTTAGTTTACGAACACACTATGTAGCATCCGACAAACGCCAACGCTATAATTGAGCTCTTGCCAGACACTGTACATCATATCCTCTGAAACTGTGGTTGTTCTACATCATGTGGAAGAGAAGGGATGTGTAACTTACGAAGTCTTTTAGAGAACTCCACAAAAAAAGCCACATGGAGTGATATCCAGGAACATAGCGTTAGCACACACAGTCGGTTGTTCTTACAGCGATAAAGCCAACGACTGGATAATTCTACGTTTAGATATGTCCTAACCCCATGGTTAAAATGTAGAAGAGCTCTGTCTAACTGAAGGACAAAAATTATCAGACTCCCTACCATGTACAACAACGAAGCTCAACTGTTGAATGACGTTCAACGTCAAGTCTCGATCACGTGGTGGATGAAGTAGGTTTAATCTTCAATAAACGATTTTCGGGGTTTATCTTCGTTGATTTTGGTTAGTCTTCAGTACTGAACTTAAGATCTCCTTAACCATGTTGGTCCTGGTGTCCCCCACAGGGGACATAAAATTACACGACATTATTATTTCTTTACAACTTTAAAATCAGATGCCAACATTGAAAACTGTTTACAAGGGATGATCCATCTATGATCATCTCCTGTAAACACTTTCCAATGTTGCCAGTCTGATTTCAAAGTTGTAAAGAAATAATAATGTCGTCTAATTTTATGTCCCCTGTGGGGTTGCCGGGACCGACATGGTTAATGATTATACTACAGATTTCGAAAATACTTATTACAATAAAAATGTTCCATTGTTCACCTATTATTTTACTTTTTTTTTTTTTTTTTTTTTTGGCCTTTTACCGACGAAGTTGCAGCTTGCTCTTTTTTTTTCTTTTTGAAATGAAAGCTATTATTATTATTAATTATTATTATTCTTGATATTCTAATTATTGTAGGTAACTGATTTGCAGTTTTTGTACACGAATCAAAGAAAATTTCTTTACACTTATCTCTCAAATATTTGGACAGTACATTCAATTAAGATTACTTTGTTTCCCATCGCATGTTAACAAGAAACAAAGTTAAGAGAGAAAATTTCATGACAGTGAGTTTAATTTTTTTTTTTTTTTAAGTAATTAAGTGTAAAGGTTCGATTATCACCGATAGATGGCACCACGTGTCCCCCTTTTTTTCAATGTATTTTGTAGGCAGCTACATTATTCAAAATAATTCAATCAAATTCAAGAGATATACAGTATGTCGGAAAAGTAACGGAACTTTTTTTTCTTTACAGATTACAACTAACTTCATCTAATGATGCAACATATCATCGGAAAACTGGATATCTGCTCAACAAAACGAGACCACAATCATGCGAACCAATAACGGAGTATCAAGTTATGGCAAGAAAAGTGAGTGGTATCTGGTGTCACCTCGTCAAAGAAACGCAATGGTGCAAAGAGCCAATATTAAATTTTGTTTCAAGCTAAGTAAAACATTTACACAAACAATTGAAATGATGAAACAAGGGTATGATGAGTGCTTACCTAGTACGTGTGTTCGAGTGGTATGCGATTCCGGGAGAGTCGTGAGTCCGTGGTAGATGACCCAAAGCTAGGCAGAACGAAACACAAGAATCGCGATGAGTTTGTAGAACAAGTGCGTGAAATGATTGCCCAAGATGCAAATTCAACTGTGAGATGGATGGCGAAGGAACTAAATACGACGAAAGACATGGTTCACGATATTTTGACAAAGGATTTAAAGAAACGGAAAGTATGTGCTCCATCTGTTCCGCACACCTTAACTGACGACCAAAAACTTGCTCGCGTTCAACATTGTAAGAACTTGATTAAAACAGCCATACGGAACAGAACATTCCTGGAATCGATTGTAACTGGTAATGAGACTTGGTGCTTCAAGTACGACGCACAAACACAACGTTGAAGAGCTACGTGGAAGTCCCCAGGTTCTACGAAAGCGAAAAAAATTGCGTTTCAAAAGTCACATGAGAAGAAAATGTTGATTTTTGTTTTACGATTCCAAAGGTATTATACTTCGGAAATTCATTCCACAGGGTCAAACTGTTAATGGTGATTATCTGGGTGTTATGGAGCGCTTGTGGAAGCGAATCGTTCAAGTAAGGCCCGAGTATCGAGCGCCAGTCAGTTGGACTTTATTGCATGACAATGCACCAAGCTACAGAACCGTCGCAGTTCGTGACTTTTTGGCTAAAAAAGCAAATCTGTGTGCTTCCACATCTTCCGTATTCGCCTGATTTATCACCGTGTGACTATTTCCTATTCCCAAAACTAAAATTGGACATGAAAGGAACATTTTATGACAATTATACACATCCAGTCTGCCGTGACAAGGGTCATTGAGTCTATTCCGATAAAGGGCATACAAAACTCTATGCTAGCATTGGTTGAACGTGTCCAGCGGTGTATTGATGCGGAAGAGATGTATTTTGAATGAAAAGAGCTACAGTTGGTAAAACACCTAATTCGTTTTGTTTAATTTAAAAAGTTCCGTTATTTTTTCGACATACTGTGTAAATGTTCGAATTTTGTCTACAGTCAAGTTGAACAAGTAATCAGAGAATAATCCGTGAAGTTCTTTGGTATTTTGTTTCTTTCGTCGTTGAGAGCACATTATTTTACTCACTGCAAACATGCTCCCAATAATGAAACACTCCCAACAATGAAAGGTACAAAATATCAAAACTTCATTATTATTCAATTTGTCTGTAGATAAAGTTTGAACATTTATCTCTTGAATTTGAATGAATTATTTTGAATGTTATATCTCTCTACAAAATACATTGGGAAGACAGTCTGTACGTGCTGCCATCTATTTATTGATTACACAGCCACACACAAAAAGTAAAAGTTCTGTGCACCGCACTCCAGGCTATGGATTCGATGTATGTTGTTACGCAGAATCCAAATATCGAACTCTAGGACGATCCATCATGTCAATTTTTTTATGGGCGAAAAACTTTAGCGATTTTGGATAGGAGGATACTCGTAAAACAGCCATATAGAAAAACAAACGTTCTGTGCGGCGGACCCCGGAGTATGGATTCGATGTATTTTGTTACACAGAATCCAAATTTCGAAACCCCAGGACGATCGATCGTGTCTTTTTTAATGAGCGAAAAACTATCGATTTTGGATAGGGAATATACACGTAACACAGTCATACGAGAAAACAGAAGTTCTGTGGGGCGGACCCCAGAGTATGGATTCGATGTATTTTGTTACACAGAATCCAAATTTCGAAACCCCAGGACGATCGATCGTGTCTTTTTTAATGAGCGAAAAACTATCGATTTTGGATAGGGAATATACACGTAACACAGTCATACGAGAAAACAGAAGTTCTGTGGGGCGGACCCCAGAGTATGGATTCGATGTATTTTGTTACACAGAATCCAAATTTCGAAACCCCAGGACGATCGATCGTGTCTTTTTTAATGAGCGAAAAACTATCGATTTTGGATAGGGAATATACACGTAACACAGTCATACGAGAAAACAGAAGTTCTGTGCGGTGGACCCCAAGGTATGGATTCGATGTATCTCTTTACGCCGAATCCAAATTTCGAAACCCCAGGACGATTGACCGTGTCAATTTTGTTTTATAGGAGAAAAACGTGTGTGCTCTCTATCCAAAATCGCTCACGATTTCGCTCATAAAACAAAACTGACACGGTCAATCGTCCTGGGTTTCGAAATTTGGATTCGGCGTAAAGAGATACATCGAATCCATGCCTTGGGGTCTGCCGCACAGAACTTCTGCTTTCTCGCATGACTGTGTTACGTGTATATTCCCTATCCAAAATCGCTAACGTTTCTCGTTATTAAAAAAAGATCGATCGTTCTGGAGTTCAGAAATTACGATTCTGTGTAACAAAATACATCGAATCCATACCCTGGGGTCCGGTGCATGGAACTTTTATTTATTTATTTATTGTGTGTGGCTGCGTTATTAACGATTCTTTAAACTCACCTTAAGATCGAGCATCGATCCTAGTTTGGACATACCTTACTTACCTACCTTAGCCACATTATTTGTATACCCTAGCTAAGAAGAAGTTGAAAAACTACTACTAATACAAAAATGGAAAAGTACATAGGAAGAACAAAGGATAACATAACATCTATTATATAAAAATGAAAAGGATCTTGTTTTTGACCGCATCATATTAAAATGGCTGAATCGTTCGAAATAATTTTTTGGATATAGATATTACCTACTTCGAACAGGGTTTCTATCACATTACTTCAATCAAAATTCAAAGCAAGTATCCTACTGGGAATCGAACCCGGGACTACCACGAGGTGACATGAACTGTTGTGATAAAAATGCACGTAAAGAGCAAGTTAGAAATCATGTAATGTATCAAAAACAGAACTGTTATATTTCCCCAGTGTGCATTAGCTTTTGTGGACTTCAAACGGTGTAATACAAACATAATTTAAATATGAACAAATGACGGTCGGCTTAAAAGTGGATTTTCGTGCGACACTCCTACTTATACAGGTCATACCGACATCAAATCTCATATTTCAGCTTTGTATGAATTGTTATTGATATATAAAACAATGAACAAAGCACTACAGTTGAATAGTTTAGACACTATAACAATGCTTTTACTAGATACAATCTAAAATTGTATTTGATGAAGACGTTGTTACATGCTGAAACTATTTTGCTAAGTACTCCTCTTATTCAACAAAACTAAAGAAACTACATGTTATATCGACATATGTAGCTAGTAGACTACATACTAATCGATTCTGGTACTTATACAGGGTGGACGATCACTGACCTATC
This sequence comes from Thermobia domestica, assembly GCF_964235325.1. Taxonomy (NCBI): domain Eukaryota; kingdom Metazoa; phylum Arthropoda; class Insecta; order Zygentoma; family Lepismatidae; genus Thermobia; species Thermobia domestica. The sequence goes on along the minus strand of NC_137462.1, from coordinate 37,281,179 downwards.
TTGGAAGAGTATACATTACAACTGAGGTGACATGTTATTTGTTATTTCAGGTGTAGTGTATTTTTCAAGAATCCCATGTACACAGTATCTTATTTACAAATGCCAGACACACAGTTAATTTATCAGATTCAAGAGTTTCATCGAACACGTACGGACGCAAGACGAAAACCCACACATTTCGCACTTCCCAGAGTTCGTATGCAGACTCGTACAATTACATTTACTCATGTATAACACGCACTTTTATACTCATGTATAAAAAATTAAAATAAAACATAAAAAAGGAGATACGTAATATACACGAGGAATTTATTTTTAGCTAGTTATAAGCTTACCTGCAATTGATCTTTACAAATGATATAAAGGAATCATTGAAATTACAACATACAACTTGAAAACTTTACTCTAATACGGTCTTGCTATTAATTTGTGCAGACTTACAACATGGTAACAGATCTAAACACCCTTCCAGTATTTGCAGAGATCGTATCGTAAATTTCGTCTTCATGTATATGATCTTCCCAATTTCCTCTAAAATATACATGTGTATTATATGCGACTTAACTCGATATTTTTCCAGAGCTTTTCAAGGGTTTTCTTGAAATTCTCCAAATAACGGTCGGCATTATTAGTACAGATAATACTATTCTTTACAAATTATTTACAATATGTACTTCGAACTTCCCTACCCCTAGTATTTCCACACTTCCTAGTTTAAAATGAAATGGATACTTGATTTTTCTAGAAATATAGAAATAGATAAAGCTGCTTGCTATTAACACCTAGTCGCAAAATGTTCTGGAAAATGTTTACAAAAAAAGATGCATTATACTTTTCTCTGAGCAATAATAAATACAAAATGCAGTATAGTGTACATGTTCTTTGTTTTCCGACATGCGCACGAGTTTCATAAATGGCGAGTACTTGTATCTCGTATTGGTCCAGTACTATGATGTTAACTATCCTAATATTATGTCCATTGAGAAGTTAAGATCCTACCACACTGAACAAGGGAATTACCAAGAGACAAGTATACAGTATACAGGTACAAGAGTAGAGGTATCTTGTTTTCTGTAGAATAAGATATAGTACTTATACATTCATTGGGCATGGTCTTTTCGTCCACCCTGTATATAAGGTAGAATTTGTACTAATATTCTTAGTTATACAAACAACCTTTTCATCCTTTTTAACTAGTTGCTGTGGCTGTACTGAACGTGATGTGCTTGGGAGGTTTGCATTGAAAGGTACCAAGGAATTTAGTAGTTTGTCTTTCAACTTCTTCTTGAAACTTTTAGAATCTGCAATTGTCTGACAAAGAATATGCTCAGAAATATGACAAGAAAAGAATAAATAAATAAATAAATAATATAAATAAAAAGAACTAAAATAAATATAATTCTATAAGTTTCTCTCAATATTAGTGGAAAGCAGTTCCCCTAAGGAAGGAATTTACTTTAATGATATGCTTTTCCATAGTATTGATATTCTCATTATACCAGTGTATACGAACGGCAGTCAATATATTTTTGCCCTCGTAATATTTTAGCTATTTGTATGCAAATTATGTACGAAATGCGGCAATATCTGATGAGACTAATGTGTAAATTTTACGTTTCTAGGTTCAAAACTGTTGAAGATATGGCGTCTGGAAAGAGTGAAAGTGCAGATGTGGCAAAAGTGGAATATCGCGCGGTCATGAAGTTCCTCCATCTAAAGGGGATGAAAGCCAAGGACATCTATGCAGACATGAAAACTGTTTATGATTAAAAATACCCATCCTTAAGCACTATTAAAATTTAAAAGAGACAGCTGAAATGTGGACGCAGAGTTTGGAGGACGAATCTAGAGAAGGAAGACCGTGCTCAGCTATTGATGACAACATGATTCTAAAAGTAGAACTCCTAGTGATGGACGACAGACGAAATAAGTTGAAGATTTCCCATGGCTCAGTATCCACTATCTTGCATGATCACCTGCACCTATCCAAAGTGTCCGCACTGTGGGTTCCCAGGTTACTCCTTTTCAAAAACAGCAACGCGCTGATTGTGCATGGGAAGTGTTGGCTCTCTGGGTACCCATTGAGAACGGCTTTTTCAATCGTTCCGTGACAATGGATGACTATTGGGTATATCACTTTGAGCCAGAGACTAAAGTGATGAGTAAACAGTGGAAACATAGCAGCTCCTCACTTCCTAAAAAGGCCGTATGCAGCCTTTTGCTAAGAAGGTCATGTTTTCATTTTTCTGGGATTGTAATGGCGTTATTCTTGTGGATTACGTAACTTACGGGCATAGTATGACTGGAGCATATTACAGACGCCTGCTGGAAAAACTTCACGGTGCTCTAAAGGAAAAGCGGCGTGGCATCCTCACCAGAGGTTCGCCTGTTTGATGACGATGCTCTCACCCACAAAGCACAGGACACCATAAATCTTGTCCAACGCCTAGGGTACCAATTACTTCCCCATCCTCCATATTCACCTGACCTCGCGCCGTTAATGTTTCCAAAAGAGTCTCTAAAAGGATGGCGTTTTTCTTCATATGCGGAGGTCATTGCTGCAGTGGAGCACTGTTTTTTCAGCCACTGTTTGACTTTCTACAAAGAGGGGCTGTGGAAGCTGAAAGACCGGTTGCAGAAATGTTACTTTGCTTAGTGAATATGTAGAGTAAGACTAAAGAATGTTTGCATTTGGCCCTTCCTTTATAGTGAGGACAAAAACTTATTGAGCGCCCCTCGTATTAAGCCCGGGAACATTTTCAAAATTTATTGTAGATAAAGGAATCGCATTAAAAAAATAACAAAATACATAATTTAGAAGAATAATTATTTTTAAGCTCAGCATTCACATTATGTATAACCCGAGAAATGTTAACGCTATAATTGAGCTCTCGCTAGACACTGCCAAGCATGTTCTCCGAGACCGTGGCTGATGCTTGTTCAATCCTCCTGAATTCTACATCATATGGGAGAGAAGAGATGTGGAACCTACGAAGTCTTTTATCTAACTTCACAAAAAAGTAATATAGAGTGATATTCGGGGACCTAGGAGCCCATGTTAGCGCACATGGTCGGTTGCTCCACCACGACAAATCTAATGATTGGATAATTCTACGTTTAGATATTCCTTAACATCGCGGTTAAAATATGGAGGCGCTCTGTCTAACGAAAGGCAAAAATTATCAGACTCACTACCGTGTACAGCAACAAAGCTCAATTGTTGAATGACGTTCAACGTTATAACGTGAATTTTCGTTCATCTCGAAGGAAAGAAAAAAAAAAGGTTAAATTATAAAGAGAAAAATGCACTATCATATTATAATGGCAATTCCTCGACTTTGATTAACTGGTTTGCGTTTTTAACGCTAGAGTAAAACGTTACTGGAACTTGCCTACCTTGTGACTGACTTGTATGCCCTCTGGTGGCTGGCCCGTGAATCTTGTGTAGCGGGTAAAATTTCGTCTGTTCTAATCTCCGGTAGGTTGGAAGTATATTGGCTTGTAATTTCTCTTCCATTGTGTAAAGTTAAATAGAGTTTGAAGTTTATTGGGCAAGTAATCCAAAGAAGAATTTTCACTTTTAAAGGGGACTAAGTTTTAGGCTAACGTAAACTAAATTGAAACCTGTTACTTTTCCCCTTTTAAATGGTGATAATTGTTATTTTAGTATTTGTAATTGAAATTTATGCATTCGCTACTTATTGGCTTACTACTAAATTTGACAAGTTGGAACATGTTTTGAAGGCAACTACATGTGAGCTAAGAATATTAAAGTATCCTTTCAATAGACAAATTGTTTTTGTATTTACCGTTTTCTTGGATTCTTTCTACATATATAAATGATGTTTTAAAACCAATTAATTTTAGTTTCGCAACAGCTGAAAATATTACTATCAAATTAACGCAGAGAATTGTTTCCTCCAGAAAATTACGTTGTGTCTTTTCATCTCTCTCTCTCTCTCTCTCTCTCTCTATATATATATATATATATATATGATCCGCGGTGTGTGTGTATACATAATCCTGCGGTACTTCCGCACCAATTTTTATAGAGTTAATTGGAGAGTGCTTCAAATTGTGCCCGTAGTCAAACTCCCTCTATAAAAATGCTTCGTGAGTACTTTAGGATTCTGAAACCTATATTTTTGGATAGTGCACATGTCAGTTCCTAAATGAAGTCTTGACCTGAGTACGGTAGGTCCCATACTTTTGGAACTATGAAACTTTAGAGTTCATTTTTTCATGTTTTCGGCAGCCTGTAACTCCGAAAGGAAGCATTTGTGCGCCCAGGTAAGTCTATATTTTTTTGTCTTATCTTGGTGTCAGGAATCACCTCTCAAACGTTCTCAGTGTTGTTTTGAAATACTCTGTATATAAACTGAATATAAAATCCGTGCAAAGTGCCAAAACGAAAATATTGAGTACACAGCCCAGATGTTACTTCAGAACTGATGGAACATATAGGCACGCGCATTCTTTCGGTCATTATTTGAACTACTTCCACAGTGAATACTAGAAAGTCAAGTTTACTGAGTAGTGTTAGGCACATAGGCCACGCGCATTCTTCTGGGGATTATTTGAACTACTTCCACAGTGAATACTAGAAAGTCAAGTTTACTGAGTAGTGTTAGGCACATAGGCCACGCGCATTCTTCTGGGGATTATTTGAACTACTTCCACAGTGAATACTAGAAAGTCAGTTTTTTTACTGAGTAGTGTTAGGCACATAGGCCACGCGCATTCTTCTGGGGATTATTTGAACTACTTCCACAGTGAATACTAGAAAGTCAGTTTTTTTACTGAGTAGTGTTAGGCACATAGGCCACGCGCATTCTTCTGGGGATTATTTGAACTACTTCCACAGTGAATACTAGAAAGTCAAGTTTACTGAGTAGTGTTAGGCACATAGGCCACGCGCATTCTTCTGGGGATTATTTGAACTACTTCCACAGTGAATACTAGAAAGTCAAGTTTACTGAGTAGTGTTAGGCACATAGGCCACGCGCATTCTTCTGGGGATTATTTGAACTACTTCCACAGTGAATACTAGAAAGTCAAGTTTACTGAGTAGTGTTAGGCACATAGGCCACGCGCATTCTTCTGGTGATTATTTGAACTACTTCCACAGTGAATACTAGAAAGTCAGTTTTTTTACTGAGTAGTGTTAGGCACATGCCACGCGCATTCTTCTGGGGATTATTTGAACTACTTCCACAGTGAATACTAGAAAGTCAGTTTTTTTACTGAGTAGTGTTAGGCACAGGCCACGCGCATTCTTCTGGGGATTATTTGAACTACTTCCACAGTGAATACTAGAAAGTCAGTTTTTTTACTGAGTAGTGTTAGGCACAGGCCACGCGCATTCTTCTGGTGATTATTTGAACTACTTCCACAGTGAATACTAGAAAGTCAGTTTTTTTACTGAGTAGTGTTAGGCACAGGCCACGCGCATTCTTCTGGTGATTATTTGAACTACTTCCACAGTGAATACTAGAAAGTCAGTTTTTTTACTGAGTAGTGTTAGGCACATAGGCCACGCGCATTCTTCTGGGGATTATTTGAACTACTTCCACAGTGAATACTAGAAAGTCAGTTTTTTTACTGAGTAGTGTTAGGCACATAGGCCACGCGCATTCTTCTGGGGATTATTTGAACTACTTCCACAGTGAATACTAGAAAGTCAGTTTTTTTACTGAGTAGTGTTAGGCACAGGCCACGCGCATTCTTCTGGGGATTATTTGAACTACTTCCAGAGTGAATACTAGAAAGTCAGTTTTTTTACTGAGTAGTGTTAGGCACAGGCCACGCGCATTCTTCTGGTGATTATTTGAACTACTTCCACAGTGAATACTAGAAAGTCAGTTTTTTTACTGAGTAGTGTTAGGCACAGGCCACGCGCATTCTTCTGGGGATTATTTGAACTACTTCCACAGTGAATACTAGAAAGTCAGTTTTTTTACTGAGTAGTGTTAGGCACAGGCCACGCGCATTCTTCTGGTGATTATTTGAACTACTTCCACAGTGAATACTAGAAAGTCAGTTTTTTTACTAAGTAGTGTTAGGCACAGGCCACGCGCATTCTTCTGGTGATTATTTGAACTACTTCCACAGTGAATACTAGAAAGTCAGTTTTTTTTACTGAGTAGTGTTAGGCACAGGCCACGCGCATTCTTCTGGGGATTATTTGAACTACTTCCAGAGTGAATACTAGAAAGTCAGTTTTTTTTACTGAGTAGTGTTAGGCACATAGGACACATTTTTGCATTTAACCGAACTTTTCCATTTTTGGTACTTAGCACGGATTTTATATTCAGTCTGCATATATATTTCACGTTTGCATTTTGCATGAGATATTTAGTTTTTAAAGTTGTTGTTTGGATATTCAATATATCAGAAAAAAACTCACAATGAAAATTAATTATACTTGGAGGTCTCATTGATCGAACCGAGGTTTTCCCTACGCAAGCATTAAAGTTACGCTGCAACGTCAAGTCCCAATCAAGTGGTGGATGAACTAGGTTTAACCTCAAATGGACGATTTTTGGGGTTTAACTTCGTTGACCTTGATTAGTCTACAGTACTGAATTTCAATGGTGCAATTATACTTCTTGAACTATGTTCAAGTTATAAAGTTCAGTTTCGAACTCATTTATTACGTACATGAACGCTCATTTGTACGTCACTGGTGCACACGACCGTCAATGTCCCAACAACGGTACTAAACCAGTTCTACAATATCTAAAGGAAGAATCATTGATTCTGTAAAGAAGAAAGTCTCATGAAGTTTCTTGCGAGACATGACACAAACAAGCATTGGAGAATAATGCTCGTATTCAACCATGTTATTGGGCTTGTGTGTTATAAAACCTCTACAATTGTGCCGGTTTATTTTCCCATTCGGATGAAATGTTCCCTCGTTACAACATTTATCAAATTCACATAATCAGCATCTTCAGTTGCAATGTACAGCGAAACTGGAATCGCTTGTCCTTGTCTTGGAGATACAGCTTTTATGCTAATTATAGTATCTACGCTCTCATGTTTAATTGTTTTTATGCAAAACATTCTACACAATTATTATTGGTATTTCCAGCTCACGTGAAGTTGTGCGTATGGATCTTCTCGAATTCCTTATGAACGATTCTCTCATGTACGCATGGATGACCACTTACTTTCTTCGCATAAACATCCAGTTGCAATACCTTTCTCGCACGTTACTTCAATTTTCGTTGGACGTCCGTTGCATTCTTTGTTTTTTTCAAATTCTAGCAAACAAAAAAACCTTCTCAGATCTAGAAAACGCCTTCTTGATTCTGACATCACCTAGCGACGATATATGCAACTACACGAGACACTTGCAATGGGAAAAATAACTTACAATTTCACTCTTTAAAATCGTGTACTTTGTGATTTCACTCATTTGTCTACAATAAATTTTTGAAAGTGTTTCCGGACTTCATATAACACCCTGTATATTACAATAGTATTCCAGGATGATGGTGAACAATATTATTATTATTATTATTATTATTATTATTATTATTATTATTATTATTATGAACTTCTGCGGTGTAGTCTTTGTGATCTTATTCACATTAGCCGTTAAGAGATTCACATTAGTAAGGAGATGGTGTCGACTCTTATTAAAACTTGAGCCTTACGTTAAATATCCCAACATATTTCGTAGTTGTCTTCTCAAAAGAAATGATTGATTGATTTGTACGAGGTGCATCCAGAAAGTAAATTTCCCACGCATCCCATAGCTGGGAAATCGTATGTTGCGCGAAGGGACTGCTTCGCGTGAGAGAGTCAGGTCCTAGCATGGCGCATGCGCCAGCGGAACTTCCTAGTACTCTCAGTACCGTCGTGACAGTGATTGAAGATAAACGTTCCCATTTCAGCTCCAGCCGCGTGTGAAGTTTTTCAATGCAAAGGGTACAGTGCCGATTGAAATAAATCGTTAACTGTGCCAGCTTTACGAGCCTAACGTCATGAGCAAGCAGATGGTGCATTGCTGGTGTACACAATTTGCAGCAGGACGCCAAATGTACATGATGAGAAGCGCAGTGGGAGGCCAACCGTCATCACAGACGACCTTGTAGACTTTGTTCGGGAACGCATCATGCAGAATCGTCGCTTCACAATAACGGAACTCAGTGGTCAGTTCCAGCAGATTTCCCGCTCCTTATTGCACACCACTGTCACGAAGCGCCTGCTGTTCAACAAGTTGTGTGCCAGGTATGTGCTGAAGTAACTGTCTCCAGAACATAAAGCAACGCACATGGAGTCAGCATTGACATTCTTGCAACGATATAGCTGACGATGGATTTCATTCGGCGCTATGCATTCAAAAACTTTATCACTGCTCGCACTTCACACGCGGATGAAGCTGGAATAGGAACGTCCATCTTCAACTACTGCTACGACGCTACTGAGAGCACTAGGGACATTCCGCTGGAACATGCGTCATGCTAAGACCTTACTCTCTCACGTGCATGCAGTCGCTTCGCACAACATACGGTTTCCTAGCTATGGGACGCATGAGAAAGTTACTTTCTGGATGCGCCTCGTATTTATGCATTTTGCACGAGTTAAGCTATAAAGACTTACAGATTAAAGTGATGTCTTAACCAGAACAATATATTCGATGCTCTCTCACCAGGAATCGAACTTGGTACATTGTGCACCAAAGGCATGCGTGCTAGCCACTAGACCAAAGACGAAGGTTGGCTAACTGAAGAAATAATTTCTAAACCATCGTCTAAACAAGAACGCCGATGCCCTAACTGAAACTCGATTTAGAACCTTTGATTTATTAATGGCATATGCATGGTACGCGAACTGGTGTATGACCTTCAGCGCTCCTCTTATGTCGGCCAACCCGGTTGCTGTGACGTTGCTAACGCAATGAAGTAGAAGACTGCTTCGGGCGAAACTAATACCGAAATGTTACGTTCCTGATCTAAAACAATAATTGAAGAGTTCTAGAATATACTTTTCTGAGAATATTGGTGAGACAACTAGCTTCATTTGTTCGTATTTTACAATCGTTTTATTTTACTATGATTTAATGTTGTGGTTATTGCTTTATTATGAAAGCTTATTTTACCAATGAGAATCAGCAGAAATAGGTTTAAATTTGCGTCCATGAACAGCATCATATGCATAAGATCAGTTCTAAATGCAGGTCATAAAGTATCCAGACGATGGAATTTACACATGTATAGTGTGTGAAAAACACTTCATTTTACTCACTAGAAACATCCTCCCAATAATGGAACACTCCCAACGATGAAAGAAACAAAAATACCAAGTAACTGTACTATTATTTTACGAGGGGTTATCGAAAAGTAAGGTTACAAAGCCTGCAGTCAAACGTGTATATATTATTTCATACAACTAGTGCAGCCAACAGATACTACATACGTTAGGTTATTTCTCGACATATTTCAATATCGGTTGAGGCATCTGTCGCATCGATTGATGAATTTGAAGATTCCCTCCTGGTAAAAATCCTGCCTTTGCGTAAGTTCAGCCATGTTGTCCTGAAGTGTTTCATCTTCTCTGAAGCGAAGTGACGAACTCCTAGGCGCTCTTTCAAGTGCGGGAACAGGTGAAAGTCGCTTGGAGGGAGGTCCGAGCTGTAGAGAGGGTGATCGATGATGTCCCAACGAAACTGCTTCAACAGCGTCGTGGTCTTCCGGACTGTATGCGGGCACGTGTTGCCGTGAAAGAGACATTCTGCGGCATATTGACGAGACAGTACAGTCTCTCCGTAAACCTTTACCAGCTGCAGGTGAATTTTAGTCGCAGTTACATGTTTTGCCGACAGAAATGGAATAAATGAACGGACTTCTTCGCGAGATCATTTTTCAAACGAGTCCTATTTTGTGTTTACATACACTTAGCACCGTACGTAGTGAGTGACTGAAACTCTGCACAGTTGACTACTCCATGTATTAAAATTGCCGCACACTCCTCATTCCTCTGTAACAGACGAAACTCCAGACATATCGGCCTTCTAACCTTAGATTTTGATCCACCCTCCTTACTACTTATTCAATTTGTCTGTACATTATGTTTGAACATTTATATCTTGAATTTGAATGGATTATTTTGAATATTGTAGATTGGAAAGACAGCCGATACGTGATCTATCGATTATTAACGCCCCATTAAACTCACCTTAACATCGAATCCTAGTTTAGAGATGTCTACCTTAGCCACATTATTTGTATACTTTAGCTAAGAAGAAGTTGAAAAACTACTACTAATGCAAAAATGGAAAAGTACATAAGAAAGACAAAGGATAATATAACATTATCTATTATATAAAAATGATAAGGATATTGCTTTTAGTAGTCTTCTCGGGCTATCAGCCAGGTGAATATACTGACATCCGACGTTTCGAATGCAGACATTGTATTCATCTTCAGGAACAGTACTGAAGAGACTAGTGGCTACTATGGTGCTGAAGTCAGGACTAGCAGAGCATAGCCTGGGGGGCGCGGTGGCTCAGTGGTAGAGCGTTTACCTCCGGTGCTTGGGGTCCTTGGTTCGATCCCAGCTCGCGCCGTGTGGACTTTGTGGTGGTCAAACACCGTGCTCGTGGGTTTTCTAGGGGTTCTGCCGTTTCCTCCCACTTTTTTCATTCCACCATTTCACTCATTTCTCATTATCACCGTCTCCTTTAGCCTAACCGGCATAACCGTGGGACGTTAAACTTAAAGATTTCATTTCATTTTTTCAGAGCATAGCCTACAGCTTGGACACAGAATTGAAATGAAAAATGAAGTGAAATTTTTGAGTTTTACATCTCACGGTTATGCCGGTTAGGCTAAAGGAGACGGTGATGGTGAGAAATGGATGAAATAGTGGAATGAAGACAGTGAGAGGAAACGGGAGAACCCCGACAAAACCCACGCACACGGTGTTTGTCCACCACAAAGTTTACTTGGCGGGAGCAGGGTTTGAACCCGGGACCCCATGCACCAGAGGTGACAGCTTTACCACTGAGCCACTGCGGCCCCGGGCACAGAATTGATTTTACACATACCACCATAGTAGACAAGTGCAGCAATTTTTTAGACAGAACAATAAAGGAAGTCATAGCTATCTCACGGGGAAGGAACAGTTTCAATAGAGATAAGGTGTTTCAACTCAGCCCTATCTGGTTGGCCTTTTTCAGGAACAAAAAACAGACATTCAACAAAGCCATTTTTCGTAGCCACAACAACAGCCAATCTGGAGCCAGCATTTTCCTCAGGTAATCACAAGCCCCCATTCAGCTCTGCCCCTAAGTAGTCACCATATATACATGCCCATATCTTCGGTCTCTTACTATTCCTGAAGATGAAGAAGAATGCACTGTCTGCATTCGAAACGTCGAATGTAAACTTACTAAAAATCACGCCGCAAGGAAAAATTAAATTCTTTCTTCAAGGATATTGTTTGTAAATAAATTAAATCAAATCTTTCAGTTTAACGCCCCACCTTTTATGTCCTTTAGGCTAAGGAAAATGGATAATTAAGACAAGTGAATGATGATAAAAGAACTGGTGGAATAAGATTGTGGGAGAAAACGGACGTATCTTGAGGAACACAGACACATTGTTGTCCACCAGAAACTTATCTGGCTGGGGATCGAACCACGGACCTCACACATAGACGTGGGCAATCTCGTGTCCTCCAAGATCTTGTTTTTGATTGCATCACGGGAAAACTGCTGAACCGTTTGAAATGAATTTTTGTATATACAGGGTGTCTACTCAAATTCCAAAATGAAATTTCGTGACTTTTTCGTGACCTTTTCTTTACAAAACCATAAAATTTCCTAACATTCTCAAGAGCGAATTTCGGTGCAAATTAGGCCGAATTTTCAAGCATGTGATAGAATAATGCTTTGCTTGCGATTTAGTAGCGTCTAAAGCCGATCACAGACATTTTTGGTGGTGAATTTTGACGTTTTATAGAACAAAATTTTCCAGTCTGTGCTTATATTTGTACAGATAAAAAAAAAAAAAAAATCGTGACTCAAAAGCTAAATTTCGTGACCTTTTCTTGACTTTCATGACCGTTTTCTTTTTCGTGACTTTTTCATGACTTTCGTGAGCGATAGACACCCTGATATAGTTATCAACTACCTTGACCTGTGTTCCTATCACATTACTTGAATTAAAACGTATCCTAAGGGGGAAGGGGAACGGGAGATTAAATATATGCGAAAAATTGAGTTTCTCACGATCCTGTTAAGTTAGGAAGATGAAATTTGGTGAGGAGGACCTGTTCCAGCGTCTTTGAAAATTCCCGTTTTAAAGGGAAAGGGGTTCAAACTTTCTAAAAAAAAAAAAAAAAAATAGAAGTATTTAATGAATTTTTATCATTACACTTTCATTAAAATGCGTATAGTAAGAGAGTTTAAAATATTTTTCCATAAACCGTTTAAAATATTTTTCCATAAATATTTTTCCCCGTTCGAAGAACGGCATTTCAGATAGTAGTGTGTCCCGCTTAGGACTATAATAGAAGAAAAAATGTAACAATGAAACAAATGATTAAAATGAAGGTAAGAAATAATTCAGAACTGTAGAATAATTGTAGAACTGTAGAGAATAATTCAGAAAGTTTTGTTAACAATGCATCGAGTGTCACAAGTGCTGCCATCTTCCGCAGTAGCCACAAAGCCGTCAAACACTTATTGCTTGTTTGCCAGTCATCATATGGACACCGCAGCAGGTGTTTTATGTGTTATTGCTGGCGGAATTGAAGTTGGTGGAACTTGTTCAGAGACGTTTTCGTGTACATTATTGTGTCAGTGCAAACGACGAAGTTTCAACTTACATATGCATCAAGAAATGGGACCAGGAGTTACGAGAAACGGGATCGTTGATACCAATGACTAGTAAACACGCAAAACGGGAAATTGCCAGAAAAAAGCGTGGAGAGAATTCGTATTTCATTTAGCAGAAAACCCCGCCAATCCATACAAGCTAGCAGAAACTACAATCCCCAAAAGCAACTGTACATAGGGTACTCCACAAAAGATTGCACCTGCATGCTTAAAAGATTCAACTTTATCAGTGCATAAAAACCGGTTGACAAGCCGCTGAAGATACAAGTCACAGAACAAATGCTTACAAAAAAAAAAAAAATAAATAAAATAAAAACAGTGTTTGTTTTTCACACGAGGCGATCTTCCATGGGAGTGGGCATGTTAACAGAAGTAACTATTGAGGGTAAGAACATCCTAACGAAGTGCGTGTAAAAGAACGCGATTCTCCGAAAGTAAAGTGTAATGTAGTGTCATGAAGAACACAATTATCGATCCCTTCTTTTTCGCTGAGGCAACAGTGAATTCGAACAATTATCTAAACATGTTGCAGCAATGCCTTGTAAAACTCCCACACGGAGCAATTCTCTAACAAGATGGAGCTCATGCCATTTTTCGTACGTCGTCAGAGACTTCCTTGATGACAATTTCAATGGAAGATGGTTTAGAAGAGATTTAAAGTTCATGACATAGCCCCTACGATCACCAGATCTTATTGTGTGGCTTTTTCTTATGGGGATTTGTTAAGGACTAGGTTTATTTTACTCAGGTTCAAGATCTGAATGACTTGGATGAAAGAAGTGTAGTTGCAATAAGCAACATCACCCCACAGATGCTTGAGAACCTTTGGATTGAGGAGGAATACCGTTTTGACATTTACCGCGTAACTAAGGGAGGTTCTGTTGGATACCAAACGGAAAGAGGCATGTCCTTCCTTTTGCGCACCAATCACGCTACCATAGCAAATATTGATTTTTCCCTGTCGGTACAATCGACAGGCATATCACTTCCACCTACTGCACAAATCTGGAATAAGGTCGTTCGGCAATTAGTTCTTCACTCCTTCAGAAGACAATACTAGCGAACTGATGAACACAAGTTCCTTTTATTGTAGCTCGTAGAAGCTTTACAAAATGATAAGTTTTGCCAGTAATAGTGATCTGAAACTTAATCGTTCATTCATGACAGTAACATAGGGTATTTCATTTCTTTGCGTGATTCCCTCATGGTATTGAGATTCTCGCAGATAACAGTATATAAAAATGCTCTGATAACTACGATCAAAATGACAGCTATGTGTTAGATTCACAAAACACTCTCTGTTAGCCCACTAACTAAATTTATGCCTGAAAAACATGAACGCTCACAGCAACAGAAACTAAAGCTCGCCATGGATATTTTGTTGGGTTAACCAATCCACATAGGATCATTATTACCATCTACGAAAGATCTACCCATCTTGCAGATTTCTTTGGCTATTGCTTATCCAAAGGTCTGCTTGCTAAAGACTACCCAACTAAAACCTTATTCACCTCATGCATATTTCCAATGCAAGCAACGCGTGTCGCCTATCTGAAACAATATCTTCTTGTTGTATGTACAGTATATTCGGTGGGATGCCCTATTACCAAATTCTAGGCACTTACCAGTTTTTCTGATTGTTTGTTAGCTTTTTCAAATATTTATATCAACCTGCATTCTTTTCTGTTAGTTAGTACTTCACTTGTGTAACTTAGTTACAGATTTTTAATTTTATTGGCACTAAACTGTATATTAGCTTCTTCATCCTGAAGCGGTTACGCTACTTTCATCTTGAAGACATTTAAAAATATTCGCTTCACTTCTGTAAATACTTCGTCTACCTGAAGTATACTTACAAAGTATATAAGAATAGACCTTTAATACAGATAATTCACGTGTATTATCATATATGTTTTATCAAACAGACCTTTAATCTTTATCAAATTTTAACTTACCAGACTTTCAAATCCTATTCTAGACATCCGTCCAGGCACTTTGACTGTACGATTAATAGTAAATATAACTCCAAGTCACTTACTCCTAACTTTACTGGGTAACTCAGAACCTGGAGAAATCATTTCTTCTTTTTGAAAAAAACTAATTCTATGGCCTATGGAACCCGAAGGTTCACTGCCGTGTTCACAAAACCTCTCCATTGACTACTATCCTTAGTACACTGGATCCAGTTTCTACTTTGTATTCCTAATTCTGCGACATTCATCTTAATATTGTCCTGCCATCTGCGCCTAGGTTTTCCTAATGGTAGTTTTCCCATTGGTCTTTTAGTTAAGACTTTGAAAGCGTTCCTACTTTCTTCCATCTTCGCTATATGACCTGCCCACCTTAGCCTCCTAGATTTGATGACTCTAACAATGTTTGGTAAACCGTATAAATTATGTTGTTCCTCGTTATGAAGTTTCCGCCATTCCCCATTCCCGTTCCTCTTGGCTCCGAATATTCGTCTCAGAATCTTGTTCTCAAATACTTTCAGTCTACTTTCTTCCCTCAGAGTAAGCGACTATGTTTCGCAATCATAGAGAACAGGCATGATTATCGTTTTATATATTATAAGTTTCAAATTTCTCGACAGAATTCGCCACAACAAGAGATTTTGAACTGAATAATACCACGAATTCCCTGCTTTTAGTCGACAATTAATTTCTTCGTGAATATGGTTATGGTCTGTTAATATTGATCCTAGATATTTGAAAGTATCCACTTTATCAAAAGTATTATTTGATATTTTAACGCATCCTTAATTTGCCTATTACTATCCCGACGAACTTCCATGTATTTAGTTTTCTCTGCATTTACTTCTAAACCCATGTCCCTGCAAGACCTCTGCATTTCTTTCTATTTTTCTCCTATCATCCCCTATTAAATTTACATCATAAGCATATGCCATGCCGTTCAACTCTAGGCCCTGGTTACTATCTTTGATTTTCCTTATAGAGTATTCCAGAACAAAGTTAAATAATAATGGCGACAACGCATCTCCTTGTTTCAGGCCATTCTCAACGTGAAAGCTTGTGGATATAAATTTTCCTACTTGGACTTTACTTTGGGATTCATTTAAATATACCTTAATTAATCTTAATTTAGCTTTTTCGGTATTCCAAACTCTGTAAGAATGTTGTACAAAGTTTCTCTTCTAACCGAGCCCTAAGTCTTTCTAAACTCAATAAGTAATTGAAGTACCGGGGCATTGTATTATCATTTCTTCTTAGTATCTTAAATACTAAGCTTTTCGTAAGTTTGACAAATACATATTAGAAATACAAGAAATAACAGTCAAAATAAATACAATTTTTTAAATACATTTTCTCTTCAGTGTACTAAGGTAAAATAGTATATTTTCCTTTTATACCGACACAAAAATTCGTGCTAATTAAATAAAATGACTATATGGCTTTACTGAAATATTGCTAATATTGAAGCAGAAAATTCGCGAAGTCTGACCTATTTGTTTTTTTAGTTACGCAATCATGCATTTTTTTCTAAGAATACACATCCCGTCAGTAATTCTATGCAGAACGTGTAACAACATTCACAATCACAACGTTGTAAAATAATTGTGTCATTAATTCTTCATGCATCGTAAATATATGGAGAAGCATGTACCACAAGAAAAAATGGAAAGAAAGAAAACAAGAAAGAAAAGAAAAAAACATACACTATTATTTTCCGGTGCCGCATCCTTCTCTTCCATTTCTGCAATACCGAGAAATGACTGAAGAGGCGTCTTTGGCGTTTTAGCTTTTACCTTGTCTACCTCCGTTAAATGTTCCGTCCGAGTCTTGGTCACAAGTTCCACGTTGGTTGCACTGAATACTTTACAGTCGTGTCCATTCACGTTTTCTGTTTTGTCTGACCTCCAACCCCAAAGACCCGATTTATTTCTGTAACAAAGAAAAACGGGATTACTATACTTAATATTAAAGAACATAGCAGCATCCAAAGAATTAGTTGTACTACACTGCTTGACAAATGCTAAGAAACAGTGCCATTTTTCGGAATAATTCAGAATAGACATTGAGGGAAGAAATGAAACGCAGTACATATGCAGTAGAGACAGTGTACTATTATTCTAATAGAATATGGTACAGATTGCGCCACACGGAGAAAGAAGAGAACGAAAAAAGGAAAAGGTACTCTTTGGGACATGTCCAAACAGGCACGCAAAATAGGTCCTTCCGCCAGAAGGACACAGGTATAAGTGTTTCAGTAAGATGTGTGTCCTCCTCGGACACTAACGCACATTCTGCATCTGTTCTTCATGCTGACCTCTAAACTAGTGAGGAGTCTTTAGGGAATATTGTCCCACTCCTCTTGGAAGGCGTTTGTCAGTTCTTGCAAGATTTCTGGAGGGGGCGTTCGCTGAGAAACATGTCTATCAAGGATATCCCAGGCATGCTCAATCGGATTAAGCTCCGGAGAGTAAGCAGGCCATTGCATACGTGTAATAACTTCATGTTCAAATGTGTCCGATACTTCAGCGGTCCTGTGTGGACGCGCATTGTCATCCATGAACAGAAAGTCCGGACCTTCCGCACCCCGAAAACGACGAACATGATTCAGAAGAATCTATCTGCAATACCGCTGCGATGTCGCGCTACGTCGCTCAAAGATATCACGCGGTATTCCGCCATTGTGCATAATGCTTGCCCACACCGTCATGCCCTGGCTATAGCGATCACGCTCATGAACATTCTGTTGTGCATAACATGTTTCCCGCTCTCTCCACTGTAATTGGTGACCACAATCACTTGTCACAATGAAACGGGATTCGTCGGAGAATATCACTCTGGACTACTGTTACTGATCCCACCCTACATGTTCCTGAGACCACTGTAATCGTTCGCGACAAAAGCGTTGCTGAAGTGGGATGCATTTAACAAGCTTCCTTGCATACAAACCAACTTGATTTAAGGGCCGCGAAATGGTTCTGGCAGATACATGTGTACCAGTAGCAGTTGCAAGGTCTGCAACTATTGACGCGGAGTGCACTTTCTATTCCTTTTCGCCACTATAGATGCATATAGATCGCCTTGAGGTGTGGTCTTCCTTCGACGACCACCAGCATGCTTTCGTATCGCATTTCCACCTTCCGCGGCCTTTTTCAATCGCGAGATGACACTTTTTGACACTCCTATTGCTGACACCACAGCAGTGACCATTTTGACCAGCTTCCAGCCGTCTAACGGCACGTCAACGATTGTACGCACTTAAATGCTGTCTTGAAGCCATTTTGCACTTAAAGGAGCAGTTCGACTTAGAAATGCATTTTTTACAATTCATTTCCATTTGTAGAGTTGAAAATTCTAAAAGGAATGGTGTTTGTTTGATCGCGATACGTTCAGTCGTTAGCGAGTAACAGAGGAAGAAAGATTTTGTGATGACGTCATAGGTGGGCAAAGAGCTAGAGCAGGCTTACATACTATAACAGTGCCAAGCATTTCGTTTGTGAGAGGTGCGGTGGCACGTTCTAAGTACGGTTTCCTTTTTCAGAACTGATTGCAAAGACTTACAAATATCATCTGCATGTAGAAAATTATATCTGATGGTGGGCTGTACAAACGTTTTTATAATATTATAAAACGTATCCTATAAAGCATGAGTTCAGTGTTTCAAAAAAAAAAAAAAAAAAAAAAAAAAAAAAAAAAAAAAAAAAAAAAAAAATTGAAACCGATATGTAAATAGATGGCGGACGAGATTGCTGCAACACCTAAGTACCTTTTCTTTAATCATTCTTCCGATTCCCAAACATAAGTATGTTCATTTTCACGTTTTGTTGCAATTTTTAACACTGACCCTATAATTTTGTTCTTCAAGGTATTACAGGAGCGTAACATATGAGGCAAAAATGAAATAACATCTGTAAAGTTTGCCAGAATACGAAAACCACTTCACCGGTTAAATTTCTTTTATTCTCTTAGCTGTCCCCGGAACAACTCTCATCACCCGTTTCATCATCATTGTCACATGATACAGAGAAATTAAACGATGGATCAATGTCTTGAGGAACAGTCATCGTCACTGATTCCTTCTACAAGCCGGTATATTTCACTCCCTAATTTATATTGTATAGCTTATTTCTAAAGCAATATCTTCAGAATCATGAGTGACATCGTCTCTATTACCCTCTAATGCTTCGTCTTGACTACAACCATCAATTGCGTCTTGTACGATATTTGTATGTTGGTAACTGGACATAGATCGGTGCTTGTTCAATGGCTCGGATTTTAAACCTTTCAATAATATAGTTGGAACAGCATTCTTCATCAGTTTGCGTGTAAATAATTATCTTGGCATTAGCCAGAAGTGGATGTAGACGGTAAAAACTCAGGGGGGGTCAGAACTCAGACTATGATATGTACATCATGTTTACTAAAAACTTTCAAAAATATCTAAATAATAACTTAAATCAATTTTGTCACTCAAAAACTGGGGGGCCTAGGCCCCCGGCCCCAGCCTAGATCCGCCACTGGCATTAACTTTTCTTTCATTAAACTTGACTTCTCGAAGACAAGCTCTTCAAGATGTTTGGAACACGAGTGATTTTATTTGGTTTCTTTCTTTTTTTTCTTTCTTTTTTTCATTGATTTTCTTGGGCCATAATCTATATCAATCTGGTGATTTCTCACAACTTAGAAACGTAAGAAAAGATACTTTACGTCCTCAGCTTTAATTGCACAAGAATTACAACCGAAAACACAGCAGGTGTTAGGCATTTCTACTTCACTTCACAGATACAGCACGCGCTGTACTAACATGTGTTTTCTACTTCACACTAGTGTTTCTTTCAGGAAAAAAAATTCCGGGGGGGGACACTTAGTATTCGGAGAGGCACATAATTTTTCACAGTACTATTATATTTATTACAATATAGACGTATTATTTTGGTCTCCTCCGGGGGAATCTCTCAGAGCTCCGGGAGACAGTGCCACCCTAAAAACATGTCTGGAAGAAACACTGTTTCGCACAACAAACGTAATTACTGCTCTCTCTTATACTAATGCTATAGGAAAAACAACTAACAGAAACCTCCCTCAAGAAATCAACACAGAGCAAGACTGCTAACAAATCCAAAACACAATCTATTAAATCCAATGCACTATTAAAGGTTTATCAGCTGCGTACAAGGAAATGGTTGCTGACTCACATTGAGTTTTTCACGTCCCACCAATGACGTCACCATTTACGATTCATCAAAAACAAATGCCTGTAGAAGCTGAACGAGACGGCCTATCAAGATATAAAAAAATACGGGTCTCTTATTTTTTGTTTCTCTTTCTATTGCACCAAACTTGTTTTTAACTCGAACTGCTCCTTTAATTATTGCCTCACCACACTGAATTTCACAGAACTGAGTTCCACCACCTATGGCGCTATTTACGTTAAACACCTCACTGCATGCACTTTCGACTGAAGACAGAGCTTTCGTGCTTTGCCTTTTATATAGGTAAAAGATCCTGCTAAACTACGCTCTCTGCAGTGCATTTGACCGTAATTAGTCGACTGCTGGGAATGCTACATGGCATAAATTAGTTGTTCCTTAGTAATTGTGAAGCAGTGTGTGTGATTGTATTAACAAATACATTCAATAATTAGAAACTTTACACAGCACACACACATTCTTCAATTACTCAATGTCTCACCAAAAACTGCTCCTGGTTTAATGCCGAATGCCTCCTTATCAGTTGTATGTAAGGAAAATTGTGACTTTTAAAACTTACTTGTAACCTATAACTTCCGTACGCGTAGGTTTCACTCTACTCATATTTGCACTAAACTATGACTGTTCAATCTTTCCATGTCGACAAATTTTGATTTTCACTAGTCTTTCCGAAAGATGTATTACATTTAATGCATCAGGCCCACGGTGGGTCAGTACTAGAGCGCTCATCTCTGTTATGTGGGGTCCCTGGTTCGATCACAGCTCGCGGCAAGTGGGCTTTATGATAGACAATCACCGTGTGGGTTTTTTTTTTTTTTTTCTCGTTTCCTACCAACCACTTTCTTCATTCAGGGTTCCATCTGATTTGGAGAAATCTATTTCCCTGACCTTTGGCAGGAAATTCTCTGACTTTCATGACAGGTGTCGGACGACATTGGCATATAAGTAAGGAATAAATAACGGTGAATATTTATATATGAGAACATATCTATATATATAAAAGAGAACGTACAAATCCTTTGTTAGCTCATCACGCTAATACGGCTGAACCAATTTCTTTCATTTTTGGGGGGTTATTAAGATTTGGACCCTAGATGGTTTTTATCATATCACTTTAATTTTCAATTACCAGTGTCTTGAGATAATTGACCATTCAAGTGTCCATAACGTAGAAATTCTTTGTTAGCTCATCATAGCTAAATCTAACCGTATTTATATGCAACCCACATGACCGTGTCACTCGGCGGGTTAACATAAATGACAGGCGATATAATGTTAACATTTACTGCAATCTTCTATGGTTTTTATCATATCACTTGAAAGCGAAAAAGTAAAAATTATCTAAGTAACAAAGTTTATTGCGTTCCGGGGTGACCCCAGCGAAGCGGGGTGAACGCTGCTAGTATTCTATAAAGACAAATAGTAATCAATTCCTCATACGTACATTCCATTTACCTCCTACAAAAACCTGAACAACGTCCCATACTGTGATCATTAATATATATTTACAAACGTCTGACTTGGCTAAGCTGAAATCGATGTACAATTAATGTTAGAAAAAATATATTTTATAAAATTTCCCTGATTTCCAGTCTTTTTCCCTGACCTGCACCACTTTCTCTGACCAGTAGGAACCCTGTCATTCCATCATCTCGTTCAATATCATCATCTTCATAGCCTCGGAGCATAATCGTCGGCATTATACTATCCCCCTTCAAAAACATTTCCACACTACGAATAACTGTGACAAGTAACATTTATATATATATATATATACGGTGTATATAAACACTAAAATATATAGCTATACAGAATCAACCACATCATCGCATATGTTTATGGGCTACAAATTGATAGTTTTTATACTTTCTCGGATTCTCTTTTCAGTGATGCAAAACTAATGAACAGAAAACCTAGTGCAAACCTAAGGCAATTTTTACTGCGTGTGGTGATGTGGAAAAGCTATAGCGAGCTTGGTACCAAATCTTTGAACAGCAGGAAAACGTACCAAATATTGATGGAATATAATATAGTATATAAAACGAGGAGCAGTTCTTGGTAAGTCACTGAGTGGATTACAATAATTCATTATCTAGACTACACTTTCGGCCTCCCCTAACTTGTAGACAATAATTAATAACAGCATGGCACGGTAGTACATAGCGCCAAGATCTCACTGAAACTCAAAAAAGTCAAAGTATATTAGTCATTTACTCTTTTACGACTTCTATTTTGTGAATTGTAAAGTTCTTTTATATGTTTTTTTTTCTCCCATATAAGCAAGCGAAGAATTACCTACGAATGAAGATACTACTCTCGGACAACTATTAACCTTTAATATACCTAAATATCTAAGGTTCAGGGACATTTACATTAAGTCGTGCACGAATCAAAAATTAGAATCTAAAATATACCTGATTCACGTGGTTGCAACACAGCATCGTTGTATACCTTGTCAAAAATCCATACTACATGATAGGGGCGTCATTTTAGCCTTCGCTTGAGGGAGGCAAGAGCACCACCAACATAAGACTTTTACGATTTGTGCTAGTATATTAGCACACAATCGATTAAAGTATATGTATTCCTCAAACTCTTGGGGGGAGGCAATTTCCCCCTCCTGCCCCCCCCCAAATGACGCCCCTGCTACATGCTAACTGCAGGTCACTAGCATCATTCAGCTTTTTATTTTATTTTATTTTATTTATTTACTTTATCAATACCTTATAAGAAACTAAATAAAATTATGCAGTTTTCTGTGGCCTATAGAAGTGTTCTTTCTTTATAACAGAAAATGTAAATTAATTGAACTCGTTTTCCATGACTTACAGAGAATTATATTTTCGATATGTTCCAGATTCTCTCAAATGAACCTATGTATTCCGAGTATATTGACAAGAAAACATGTAGAATACAGGTATACAATTTTGGGTAAATGTGAAATTCTCCATCCATAGTTGCAGGGCTATTGACAAGTAAGGCGTAACATTAAAAATGCTCCTCACAACAATAATTCAAATAACTTATCCATTTATAAAAATGTTGATGATCCTTCCTATTTGTAGCTTTACCATTATCCTTTTAAATGCATTTCTAATTAAAACAAGAATTTTATATAAGCATTTTGTGACAGAATTATTATGTCAGCAAATAGAAGTATTTTATCTACACTGGCTGTTGTAGGATTAAATATTCACTGTAGTGCATCTAAAATTGAAAGGTAATTTTGGAAAAATCACTAAGAGTAAAAGTTCCTTTTCGTACTTATAGTTGGCGATTTAAAAAAAAAAAAAAAAAAAAAAAAAAAAAAAAAAAAAAAAAAAACTTATCTACAATTTCATACGCAATATAAAAACCTTTGGAAAGGTTATATTAAATCAATACTGACCTTTCGAAACTGATCTTTTCTGTATCTACATAAGTTGTAACAATAGGAGCGGTCAGTCTTGTACAAACGGCTTCTTCTGTTGGTTGTAGGAACTGTAGGTCTTCCGCAGCGATCATATGCATTTGCTCTACATACACTTGCTGGGAATCATGATCGACCTCCATCATCATTGCTGTATCATCTACAAATACGATATAATTATTATTATGTTGTTTACGTTCTTCTGTAGCAAATTTCCTATAATACGTCATGTTCCTTACCTAATAAGTTTAACGTCCTGTCAATCTTTACACATAACTTTATGAATTTACGAAGCTTTACTCTTCTCAATTACTATTACTTTTCTACCAGTCTCTGCTAGTTCATATTTCCTAAAATTTTTACTGGTATCAATCAGCAAATAATAATAATAATAATAATAATAATAATAATAATAATAATAATAATACGAAAAAGAAATGGTCTGCTGAACAGTAGGAAAGGAAAGTTTTTTTTTCTTTTTCTTTGGGGGTGTGTTTCTCCGCTTATCCCTGTCTAATGTTAATCCCCGAAAATACGAATGACTGGTAAGCCTTACGGAAACACGCCAAATTTCACCACAGCCGAAATATACGCAATATTAAAACCTTTGGAAAGATTATATTAAATCAATACTGATGCTTACTGATATTAAATCAATACTGAAACTTTCACAAAAATTATGGTGGAAAATACTATCGTTATCATGATATATAAGCACAAAATTTCCAGTTATGTTAAAGTTATCATCCTTATCCTTATGTTTCAATTCCAAAACTGAACAGAACATACTAATAAATATACCAACATATGCATATCGTGCCAAAAGGTTAACACATAGTAAATACTCAGTAAAAATAAGTATCCGCACGGGCCTAGAGGCTCTGCGTGCGTCTTTGGTGAATGTGGTCCGGGTTCGATTTCCGGCAGCAGAGCATTAAAATTTGAACGCATTACGGTGGTTCGGATTTTGGCTTCAACTGTAAGTCTACGTCTCATATAGCTTCGGTGCTGAAAAGGGACACTTAAATTCATAACAAACAAACAAACAAACAAATAATAATAATAATAATAATAATAATAATAATAATAATAATAATAATAATAATAATAATAATAATAATACATTTACAACGTAAACTTTTAGTAGTTTATGAAATACAATACTTTAAAATGGCAAGAAAAGCTGCTAAACTTACAATCAATTGAGATATACAATGGTTAACAATGACATTTTCCTGGATTGACTAATTTAGATTATAACACTTTGTAAATACTAAAAATATTGTGTTATTTTTTATTTTTTTCCCCAGTATTTTGAAAAATGTGATACAACTCTAACTTACACTAAAATAAATCTTAACATTTTGATGTTATGTATTTCTGACTCAATGTTCCAATTAAGGGATTACTCTGCAGAGCCCTTTGTACTATCTGAAGTTCTTCGCAGCCTATACAACGAAAATAACTAACAATAATTCTTCCTTATTGTATTCCTAGTTTCAGCCTTGAATCGCTTAAGAACATAAGCGAATCTTCTGCCACCCGAATTCATTTAATTTGTTTTATTCATTCGACTATCTGTGGCTTTTGGGAGAATGGGAAACAAGTTTAAACGCAATTTTCAGATCAAGACTTTTAATCCCCCTCCCCCTCATTTTGTGCTGACAATTGATTGTTGTCTCTTAATATTTGAAGTTTAAACATTAAAGAACAGTAATCAATTGTCAGCACCGTTCACTAACAAAATGGGGAAATAGTTTTAAGTCTTGATCCAGAAACTTCTCTTCCCACAACACCAACCAACCTCCATATATATATATATATATATGACGCAGTTTTCCACGTCTTTCCGAGCTGCTAGTAAGAAGCAGTGCCGGTAGATGGGGTTGGAGCTGAGTAACAGCTGATTCAATATGACGTGACCATTACGCAGTTGCACCAAGAAAAAACAGCATGGAGTTATTCTATTTTTATAGAGTAAAAAATTAATTATTTTTATAGAGTAAACCGATTGATATTTATCGGGGAATGAAGATTAAGTATGGGAAAACCTGTCTGTTACAGTGGCATGTCTACGAGTGGAGCAAAAAAATCAATCTTTTGGCAATTCATTCCAACTATTTTATTCGTTTGCCTCCAAACTCAGTCGACGTAGTCCTCTGTAAGATTGAAAAAATTGACCCAAAACCTATAACACCGACCCTTTCTTACTTTTGTGACCAATATATATACACAGTGGAGTCTCGTTAATTCGAACTTGGATAATTCGAAATATTGGATAATTCGAACAGAAGTTCATTCCCCTTGAAAACTGTATTGAAAACAATAGTAAAAAATCCTGGATAAATCGAACTTTTGAACCTATGTTTTGGATAATTCGAAGTAAATACAGTCGAAAATTTTTAATGTTGGACAGATGTAAACAGAGAAATACAGTTTTAACGTGTTTTTAGTTATCCAGATGCAGCCATAGGGAAGAGTAAAACAAAGGATAAATAGAAAATCTATGTAATGATAAAGATGAAGGTGAGTTGGGGAAGAAGTAAAGATAGAGAACGGATGCCAATCTCATCTTGTTTCAGGATTGGTTGAAAATTTAAGTTGAATCATTGATAAAGTCAACCAAATGTTATTAATATCGTATTCCACGCAATACATGAAATTCAAGATTTATTGACCGTACAAAAACAATCAAATTAAAGCAAATGAGGTTTACGGCTCCTTAAAAGTGAGAACAGAATATTCAAATTGTTACTGGAGTTTAATTGTTTCGGCTATTCAATGGATGTTGTGATGTTGTCCGTAAATATATCTTCCATTGTACACGTAGTTTGAATCATGTGGAGTCAATGTCGTTTGTTAGTTTGCGGGTATTCGATCAAGCAAATAATAAGCTGCTTTAAAGATAAAGTCTACACCATATGAATATGTTTTTGATGCACCGTACTTTGGTTTGTTTGTTGTTATATATGTGAAAATGAATGTTGATGGATAATTCGAATTTTGGATAATTCGAAGTTTTTTCGTGTCCCCTTGGACTTCGAATTAAAAAGAGTCCACTGTAGAAAGAGAGTTACAACAGATAGTTTTAGCTTAAGAAGTTCAGCTGAAAGAATCCAAGGTTTACTTACGCTGTCCTTTAAATATGTAACTTCTACTCCCTCGCTGCCAACTCGTTTGATCGAAACCCAACAATGTAGTGTCAATCCTAACATTTGATCCTTGCTTATACACTTTGTATGTATCACTCGGGCACATTTTGGACACCAGTGGTACTGAAAGAACAAAGTAACAGTTAACTAATTATGCAATCATTGGATAAAGGAGGTCCGTACATATTAAAAATAATAATAATAATAAATCTGTAATTAATGGAAAATAAAGGGATTGTGTACGATGTAAAACGGGGGGAAAGAAAGTACGATACTGTAATGATTGTGATAATTAGTATACAGATTGAAAAATTTTATCAGTAAAATTGTACCTAACATCTTTACATTTGCTTCAAAATCAACCAAAATTATAATTTTTAAAAGGTATTAATACCACTAATTTTTTAAAAAATAAAATCCAACTGTTGCTCTGGAGTCACTTTCCGTAATTTATACATCTATATATTAATAGCGGTGTCTGTGAACAAAAAAAACTTCATATCCAAATTGAAAGTGACTTATGTTTGTGACTCTTAATTTCTTGAACCACCCGACCAATCTCGATCAATTTTTGACGTAGATGCAGTTCTGGCCTGGAAGTGTTTTTAGCTATTCACTTGACGTCAGAACTTAGGGGAAGGGGAGGAGGGGAATTATAAAAACATAAATAAAACTTAATAACTCTTAAACCAAACGACCGATCTCGATGAAATTTTCAACATAGAAGACGTTCGTGCCTGGGATGGATTTTATCATTTCACTTTGACGGAATATCGTAGGGGATGGAAAAGAGGGGAGATATACAAAAATCAATAAATATTAAAATAAAAATGGCCATGTTCGTGAGTTAATAACGTTTGAACCACCCGATCGATCTCAATCAAATTTTCAACACAGATGAAGTTCGAACTTGAGAAGTTTTTTTATTATTTCATTTTGATGGTAGAACTTAGGGAAGGGGAGGGAAGGAGGGTAAATATATGAAAATGAATAAAACTTAATGCATCTTAAACCACCCGACCGACCTCGATCAAACTTTCAACATAGATAAGATTCGGACCTGGGATGTTCTCATCATTTTACTTTGACGGCACAATGTAGGGGAGGGGAAAGGGGAACATATATGTAAAAAAATAAATAAATAAAACAAAATAAAATAAAAGTGACTGTCTTTGTGACTTCATTACGCTTAAACCACTGAACCGATCTTAATCAAATTATCAACATAGATCAGGTTCGGACCTGGGCTGGTTTTTATCATATCCCTTTGACGGTAGAACTTAGGGTAGGTGGAAGGGAGGGGAGAGATATATAAAAATAAATAAAACTTATTGTCTTGAACCACGTGACCGACCATGTTCAAATTTACAACATAGATGACGTTCGAGTCTGGATTTTTTTTTTTTTTTTTTTTTTTTTAATATTTTCACTTTGACGGTAGAACCTAGGGGAGGCTGAGGGGAGATTAATATATAAAAATAAATAGAACTTAACTCTTAAACCACCCAACCGATCTCAATCAAATTTTCAATATACATGTCATTCGGGGCTGGGATAATTTTTATCATGCCGTGCCCCGCAACATGGGGAGAGGAGAGGAATATATAAAAATCAACGAAAATGACCAATATCAAAGATCGCTTTCGTAATAGTAAAAACGGAACATATTACTATTTTTCCTTAATTTAACCCAGCGAAATCAGGGTGCATCTTAGATTCGAGGACGTCTTAAAATCGACTAATTATCGAGTAATTCTTAGTTAAAGATATTATTAATGTGTTAGTAAAACTACTTTGTACCTCATGTGACACAGACGATTGCGGTGGCGCAAACGATTGCAGTGTAGTCAGACAAGTCTGAATGACAAAGAACAAAATGGCAGATTATTTCTCTGTGAAGAACCGGGAATTGCAAAAGTGGAGGTCCAGGTGCTCGTAGACCAGCGTATCAGAATCAAGGCGATAATGGGAAAAATGAAAATTAATCACGCATCAATTTTCAACATCTTGGACATGACAAAGGTCGCCGACAGCTGGGTTCAGCGACTGCTCACAACCACTCAAGAACGCCCGCCGAACCAAGCCAGCAGCGGAAATGTTGCAGCTACGTCAGGCCAATCCAGATGACTTCTTTAAACATCAAATCACCATGAATGAGTGCTGGGTGTACCACTATGACCCCGAGACAAAAGACAGGGTATCTACTAAAATTCCAAAATGAAATTTCGTGACCTTTTCTTTACCAAAACATAAAATTTCCTAACATTTTTAAGAGCGAATTTGGGTGCGAATTAGGCCGAATTTTCATCCATGCTATAGAAACTAGTGCTGTTGAATTTTTGTGACATTTGCGGTTTTCGGTTTTTGAGAAAACCGGTTTTCTGAAAACCGAAAACCGCAAATGCGGTTTTCAAAACCGAAACCGCAAAAGCGGTTTTCAAAACCGAAACCGCAAATGCGGTTTTCAAAACCGAAACCGCACATGCGGTTTTCAAAACCGAAACCGCAAAAGCGGTTTTCAAAACCGAAACCGCAATTGCGGTTTTCAAAACTGAAACCGCAAAAGCGGTTTTCAAAACCGAAACCGCAATTGCGGTTTTCAAAACCGAAACCGCAAAAGCGGTTTTCAAAACCGAAACCGCAAAAGCGGTTTTCGAAACTGAAACCGCAAAAGCTCTTTTCGAAAGCGAAAGCCGCCCGAAACCGTGTTTGCGGTTTTATAAGGGATTGCCCTTTTCAAAGCAGAAACAATGTTTGCTGTTTTTAATTACACCTTTTAACAATTGTGAAAGCATCTATCGATCGAGACAAATAAATTGATTTATATGTGTGTTTTAACTTTTTTTTTTTTTTTTTCCAAGGCTATTATGGTAATATGTGCAGCACAGTGCGAAAGGGATAGTTCGATGGTTGTACAAGTCACAGTTAAATTAGGGTTGCCATATTTTAAAATCAGAAAAGTGAGGGTTCTAAACCGTAAGTATTGATGTGAACTTCCGTGTTACAAATACTGACCTGCGATCCTTAGTCCTTTTTTTTTTTTTTTTTTTTTTTAGTTATTTCTTTGATGACACTTCCAATGTACTTTTCGGCTGCAGGGAAGCAAACTGGATCCCACCTGATTTTCATATATGTTGTAAATTAGACCACAAGGAACACGAATATGAAGGAATTTTGACATTTCGAATGTCGGAACTCGAGATATTCGAACATAAATTGACCATGGAAGCAAACTGGACTCTACCTGATTTTTATATATTTTGTAAATTAGACCACAAAAAACACGAATATGAAGGAATTTTGACATTTCAAATGTCGGAACTCGAGATATTCGAACATAAATTGACCATGGAAGCAAACTGGACTCTACCTGATTTATATATATTTTGTAAAGTAGACCACAAGGTACACGTATCTGAAGGAATTTTGATATTCCGAATTTCGGAACTCGAGATATTCGAACATAAAGTGAACACGGAAGCAAACTAGACCCCAATTGATTTTTATATATTTTGTAAACTAAACCACGAGGAACACGAATCTGAAGGAATTTTGACATTCCGAATTTCGGAACTCGAGATATTCGATCATAAACTGACCAGGAAGCAAAAAGGACCCCATTTGATTTTTATATATTTTGTAAACTGGACCAAAATGAGCAATAATCTGAACGAATTTTGACATTCTGACTTCCCGAACTCGAGATACTAGAACTTATACAGTAGTTTTATGTAATATGTAAAAAAGTAACGAAGAAAGTTTTGTCGCTTTTTGACCTATGACTTAGAGCATTGATATATCACCTAAGACGTACCTGGAAGATCAAAAATAGTACCCATCAGTATCAATGACTTTCTGCCAACGTTTGGGATGGGCATGGATTCCTTCGCGGTAGAACTTGGTTTGCCGTGAAGCGAAGAAGGTATCAAGTGCATTTAGCACCTCTACTACAGAGTTGAACTGGAGTCCTCTAAAGTGAGTGTCCAAGGAAAGGAACAGGTGATAACAGGACGGTACAATGTCCGGACAGTATGGCGCATGTAATAGTGTTTCCCATCCAAAGCGTAGGATGGTGTCCCGGCTCATTCTAGCTATGTGGGGTATAGCGTTGTTCCGTAACGGGGGAACCCCATAGCGATTGAGAAGTGTTGGCTCCAGGGTTTTGAGTTTTTCTTGAACACGGCTCAACTGCTGACAGTAGACAGTTGCATTGATGTTCTCTCTGACCACCCGGTAGCAGTTCCCGATGCACGATGTCGTGAGCAGTCCAAACACACAGGAGGACTTTCTGCTGCATTGCTGATTTCAGCTGTTTTGGAACCAGTTCATGGGATTTTAACCAATGATGACGACGCCGTGGAGCTTCGTACAGGACCCACTTCTCAACACATGTCAACATCCTGTCCTCCTTCCTCAGACGAGACAGCAAAGAATCACAGGTGTCTGCACGCGTAGCCTTCTGGCCCGGAGACAAATCAGTGCTTCCCAAATTGATAGAGGTGCTGGCGAATGGTTTCTCCACTAACATTGAATATTAGCCCCAGTTCCTCACATGTCTGTCCACAGTTCGGCTCAACTGCTACCTGAAGATCCTCATTTTGTACATGTGTTGGTCTTCCGGCACGTGTGGTGCGTCTTTCGTGAGTGTTTCGTCACCGTTCTTAAACTTGTTAAACTACCCTTGCACTGTCTGCGTAATCACGACACCTTCACGAAAGGCCTGAGGTATCTTCCGCTCTGCTGCAGTGGTGTTCGATCCAAGTTTGAACTCGTATAGCATACACGCCCTTATGATGCTCTGTGGAGGTTCCATATTCACTCAGTCCTTACACAAATTCACGTTGTAACTGAACTGCCACAACCAGGTAGAATATTGGATATACCCACACCAACAACTGACCTTCGCCTTATATCCATTCGCATTCAACTCACGGTATGAAGGTCAATTGAACACAGACTTCCACAAAAAGCGACAGAACTTTCTTGGTTACCTTTATATATCTCACAGGACATAATATGTTTCGTATAGAGAATATTGTGTTTTTTCATATAGATAGATAGCGTCTATATTAAACTTTAAGTTTTAATATCTCGAGTTCTGAAACTCGGAATGTCAAATTTCCTTCAGATTCGTGTTCCTTGTGGTCTAATTTACAAACTATATAAAAATCAGGGGAGGTCCAATTTGCTTCCCTGCATCCTACTTTTCAAACGAAACAGTTTTCCAGAGTGTACATTTTGCTTCAAACTGAGTTCTGCCCTGGCTAAGAAACGTAAATTCGCTTCTATAAGAGTCTTGAAAGTTACACTTGAAATTGTCGTTCGGCATTCTTGTAGCTTATGAAGGCATGATTAATTCAAGTATGTTTGTCACAACATCTACAAACGAATATTCATTCGTATAGAACTTCCAATACATTACATTAAAAACACATGAACTACACAAAGAAAACCATTGTGCATTAGAGCAGATCTCTTATTAGCAAATGATTCTGCACACGCGCACTGCTCAGATAGCCCAGAGCCTGAGCCTGAGCCCGAGCGCGAGTCCAAATTTAACTCAATCGCGATTGAGATTGTCAGAGGTGTAACGGTTTACGTTGAATGTACCATACCAACTAAGTCCTCTTAGATTTTTCTCCAATCCCAAAAAGCGGGTGGTTTTTCGTGATTAAGATATGTTTAAGCGGGGGACGAATATAGAACCTGAAAATCGGGTGGTTCCCGCTAAAATGGGGTAATAAGCCAACACTAAGCTCAATAGAAATGAGGTATATCCCTATACACATGCAACTCATGAAATTCAATTTGAAATATCATCCACTTAGACAGACATCTTTTATATTATTATTACTCTTTCCCCTTGTTTTTAAAAATAGTACTGCCACTCTTTCTTTTGTTAACAAAAAGGCACCACCTCCCTTTTTTAATAAAAAAGAAAAAAAGAAAATCTCTATCTCAATACACAATTTTATTGTTGATTTGTTGCCACTCCGATAAATGTGAATGTTGTGGTTTTGCATGTGTTGACTGGCTTATTATCGCAAGTCCCAGACACCTGCAGTAGTTTATACGTGAAGGAAACACCGATCATATTTTATTCTATCTTTTTACTTCCCAATAACGATAGCCGTGCCTCTTTGAGAAATTGCAACTTATTTTTTTATTCTGCCAATTGTAAAAGTATATTCACCAAGAATTTTCCCACACTTTAAGACATTTTAAGAAAAAAATATCTTTTTTTCCTTCTGCAAATTTTGATCATTTTTTCCCTACGCCGAGGGAAATTTCCCTCCATCAGGCAACTGTGAGCCGGAGTGGGGACAGATTCTTTGCTGTTTTCTCGTTACTTGATATTAGTGCTGTCGTATTTTTGTGACATTTGCGGTTTTCGGTTTTTCAGAAAACCAATTTTCTGAAAACCGAAAACCGCAAAAGCGGTTTTCAAAACCGAAACCGCAAAAGCGGTTTTTAAAACCGAAACCGCAAAAGCGGTTTTTAAAACCGAAACCGCAAAAGCGGTTTTCAAAACCGAAACCGCAATTGCGGTTTTCAAAACCGAAACCGCAAAAGCGGTTTTCAAAACCGAAACCGCAAATGTGGTTTTCAAAACCGAAACCGCAAAAGCGGTTTTCAAAACCGACATTTCGGTTTTATGAAATTTCACTTTTTTCAAAAACCGGTTTTCGGTTTTTTCAAAAACCGATTTCGACAGCACTAATAGAAACATACCTTGCTTGCGATTTGGTAGAGTCTAAAGCCGACCATAGGCATTTTTGGTGGTGAATTTTTACGTTTTATAGAACAAAATTTTCCAATCTGCACTTACATTTGTACGAAAAAAAAAAAAAAAAAACGCGACCCAAAAGCTAAATTTCGTGACTTTTTCGTTACATTCGTGACCGATAGACACCCTGAAATGAGCAAAGCAAGCAGTGGAAATATGTGGATTTACAACCACCGACAAAGTGAAGACCCAACCATAGACTGAAATAGTGTGACGTCACATCCTTTTCGTTGCCATGGTGATCGCCATTTTATTTTCTATACAAAAACGAGCAAAGGCTGAGAAATAACGCATAAATGGTGATGGGTTATGTATTTAATTGTAAACATTAATGTAATTGAGCAGAAATGGAACAAGCAATATCCTAGAATTCTTTACTAAAGATTTTCGATATTCTGTAGGCAACATAAAATTCTTAATCGCAAAAGTAAAATTACTAAGTCAAAATAAATGACCAAATATGATTCGATAAGAACACACAATTGTAATATTACATAATACAGACAAATCAACACGATCTTTACATATGGTTTGTTCCCCTTCTGTGCAATATATCGAGGATACAAACGGATAATGGATACAAACTTACCTCTACTTCAGTTCTTCATGTTTGCCTGCACTCTGCCTTTTAAATATTTAAATCCACCATCCATTACGGAGGACACGTGATTAGATTCAAGAGCATTTTCGCCTTTTTGCACCAACTTTACTTCGTTCTTAGAGTATTTAAAAATTCTAAATAATTTCACAGCCATTGTTTACTCAACACCTCATTTACACACTCACGTTTGTATAGAAAACAAAATGGCGATCACCATGGTAACGGAGAGGAAATGACGTCACCACTATTCCAGTCTATTGTCGGACAAGATGATGCTGAGTTTTCTAGAAATTCCATGGTGTGGTGCTAACAGATTATGCTCATAAGAGGCAAACAAATCATCACAGAAGCATATTACCAAAATTTCCACACGAGGTTATGAGAGGTTATCAAGACAAAGTGTCAAGGAAGCTGTCCAAGTGGGTATTTTTGTTCCACAACAATGCTCCAGCTCATTCTGTACAGGACAGAGTCACACATGCTGCTTCTTTGGGCAATCAAATTTTGCCTCACTCTTGTATTCTCCAGACACGGCACCCAGTGACTTTTTTTTTCTTTCCGTGGATAAAAAAAAAAAAAAAAAAAAAAAACCTGCGTGGCAGGCATTTCTGGAGTGATGATGAGATGATATTCGAGGTGAAACGTTTCCTGAACAGCCAAAATTAAGACTTCTGCAACTAAGGTCTCCGCCAAGTCATCCGCCGCTCGGAAAAATGTATCGTATTGGAGGTTGAATATGTACGGAAGGACTGATACCAAGTTTCATGGTCGTAGCTTGATTTTTCGAAGTGATAATTACAAATTTATGATTATTCCTCGTATATATATACTTGGAACCCTGTTCATGATTTTTAAAAACGCTGTGACACTTACACGGACTTAGAAGTTCGTGTTTTGTGTCTTTCGAGCCCCAAATTAAACTATCTCATATCTCCTCAGTCAGGCACGTAGCCAGGATTTCGTGAAGGAGGGGGGGGGGATCCGTGACATGAAATGCTGTGGTCATCACACCAGGGGCTCGATCATTCTAAACAATTTTACTGGAACATAAATTGGTTCGTTTAGCCAGGATTTCGTAACGGGGAGGAGGAGGGGGGACGTGACATGAAATTCTAAAGGCCCAGGAGCTCGATCAATCTAAACTACTTTACTATCAACATATATTGGTTTGTGAGGATATGTTGGTAAGTATTTTAATAAACTAGAGAAATCTCGAGTAAAATAATAATAATAATAAAAAAAAGTATTGAAAAAGATTATACAATATTTACATCTTTCCTCTGTTTATTCAAATACATAACAATTTTCCTTTCATTACGATCTCAACTATTATAGAAAGTACATATTCACTATTATAAAAAAGTACATACTCAATAATGTCT
Source organism: Thermobia domestica (assembly GCF_964235325.1). Lineage (NCBI taxonomy): Eukaryota > Metazoa > Arthropoda > Insecta > Zygentoma > Lepismatidae > Thermobia > Thermobia domestica. Next base: position 37,245,821 of record NC_137462.1, on the reverse strand, counting down.
TGTAAAATATTTTACAATATCTGCATTTCTTTTTCTGTTCAATCAAATGTTAACAGAACTTTCTTTCCACATATATTTTTGTTTTTATTATTCCGTCAACTACTGTCTGTTTCAAATGACAGGTTAAAGGAGCAGTAGAAAATTGTTTTTGAAATAACATGTTTGATATTGCAAGGATGCGCTGACGAAAAATTATGATAAAAAATGTCCACGCTGTTACACAACGGCACTAAGCTTTCGGAAGCTTGAAATCCCCCTGACTAGTAGCAGAAATTCTGAGAATTCCGCAACTTTTCTAGAAATTTCAAATTCCCTGACTCTTCCAGGATATATAGTTCACCTCGCAACAATGTATTGAAAGTAATACAAATTTCCTCATAAGAAAGAGTAATCAAAAGCTTCCTGTGCTTTATTTTTAACGCTGATCCTTCTTTTTCTCATTTCATTTTGTTTCATCCTTCCTTAATTTTTTTCATTTCTGGTCTCGCAGGGGGGTCCGGACCCCTCCCCCCTTGGCTACGTGCCTGCCTCAGTCTAGAACGTGAAATAAACTTCATCATAAAACAAGAGTATGTCAGGAACCGACTCCGCAACTTCATAATTAAGATTTTCGCCCCAAATAATCAGCGAGGTCATTCAACTACAAGTATGTTTAATCAAAAACACTATGCTCAAAATGTGATATTTCTTAGAAATATAACTGAACTGATGTAAAGTTAAGAAAAATATCCTAAAATGATAGATGAGTTTAAAAAAAATAATCAAAATGACGAAAAATAACCGAAACATGAGTGTAAATTAAAAAAAAAAATCCCCGTAAAACATTCACAGGACTGAAAATATGCGTAAAGTTTCGAAGCACTTCTCACCTATTCTCTGCGCAACCTAAGAAAACTTGCTGCTACATAAAAACAATGATGTATGAAATTTGTTTTGACTCTACAGAATAAACGTACTAGGAATCTCATATATATTATATATTTTATGCAGCAGTAAGTCTACGAAGAAGAGGTGAGGAGTGCCTCGAAATTGTACTGAGATTTTATCTTTCCGGTGCCTTGGGAAAATTCGCAAATATAGTCTATAAAAAAGCTTCGCTATCTCAGCTCAGTTATGAAAATATGAACACAAAGAAACTGAAGGCAACTTTTACACAAAAAGTATGTACTTACCCCAACTTGTGAATTCCCATTTCATTTCGACATAGAAATCAGGTGCCTGCAACAAAATTTAACACCAACGAATAAAATAAACAATATTAATATCAATAAACAGTATGATTACTTCTATCTTTTAAATTAACGTAGCGTAATGTAAACCGTAAATAATTTTTAAAAAATCATATTTTCCCCCGCCTTTCTACCTGAAGATAAAAATTAATATCTACACTGCGGATCACGAAAGCAATCTGAGAATTCAATATTCACCACTGATTTTAACTGTACACAGAATCCCAATAGGATTATCTCCTATGCGTTCAACTTGAACTATGTGTAACTTACTACATACTAGTTTGAACATAAGGCATACAGTTTTCTACGTTTCAGTTTGTATTGTATTCATAAATCGGACATGAAAGAAAGAAAAAGTAGAATAACGTAACCTCATCCAATTAAAGCTATGAAATGCAACATTTACAAAACTTTCAAAATTACTACTATTACCAAAATTTTGAGCATTAGAAAATTTTTAAAAATCTGATTTATCTGCTCTACCTCTTTTAGTTTCTGCAGAAGTTCTGGTATACCTCCTACACGACTTGAATACCTCTGGAAATCTCTTCTTTCCAAGACTAATTGAAGCAATTCGGGATCCCCAGTAGCCACAGCTTCTTGAACCACTGAAACAAAACAAAGTCCAACTGAAGAACAGACAAAACATTTTATCTAGTAAATTGTGCCCCAAATCTCACCTATATAGTTACTCCGAAAAACTTTAAATGTTGTACTGCATACTATTTTCTTCAAGAGCACAAATATTCGACTTTACTTTGCACTTGAAAAAGGTTCAATATCATCAGTTAATAAACTAGACTGGAGAACCAAAGAGAACAAAACAACAATTATCAGCTTGTACAAGGCTGGCTATTATGCACCAATGACATTTAGGCTCACAGAAAAGCTTGGATTTAAAAAAAAGAAAAAAAAAATGTTGTGTATAGAACTATTGCGAGATTTAAGAAAGTTAGCAGAAGCAATAATAAGACACAATCTGACAGACTATGGAAAGTGTGAATTTTAAAGACCATAAAACCCGTCAAAGCCAGAATCTCTTGAAATCCTGGACGAAACCAAAAATTATAGCCATACAGATGAAAACAAGTCCCAAAACAATATCACGTCTTATTCACGATGATCTTAGAATCTGTGCCTATCACCATAGAACAGGACGGCTTTTAATTCCAGCTTTATTGTTCTGAATAGAATAAATATATAATTAAATAAATAAAAAATAAAAATTAGATTGCTCGTCTAGTATGCTACGAAGTGCAAAAGTCAAATCTGTTCTTCTTAGACGTTAAGATAATCTCGATTCAGAAATTCTACAACCACCAAAATTATAAGATTTATGCGCGAAATTCTGAGAAAGTTTCTGAAGATCCTCCCAGCATTCAAGAAGGTCTTCATGAGTCTTCCGTTATGGTATGGTAGAGTGTAAGTTATGATATGACTATTTAAGACTTGAATCTGCTGGACTATCACTTGTGGCATGAATTGGAGATGATCTGTACTAAACGTCACTCCAATGTGCAATCTCTAAAAAGACCCACATTGTAAAGCAAATCCTTCTACAAATATTGCGTGATATCTTTGACACGTGACCTGGCCCTTTGTGACTTTCTATTACGAATGACGGAAACCAATTTCAATAACGTTAAGTGTTTCTCATGTTATTGTATTTGGATGAATAAATACGGCAACGTTAATTTCTTCAGTCATCTTATTACTAGATACGATTATGCCTATGAGGGACAAAATTTCTGGCAGTATTAGGTAGTTCATTAACTTAGTTTTCTTGAAAAGAATGTTCTTCATTGGTTTTAGGTTATTCACTCAAATAATAATAATAATAATAATAATAATAAAAAGCCTGTGGGTGTGTGTGGTAGGGGGAGGGTCTTAAGTTGCATGTACCCTCTATACCAAGTGTTCTAAAATGACACCCACGGACAACAGAGCGTTATTCTTCGTCAAAACAGGGGGCGCGGTGGCTCAGTGGTAGAACGTTCACCTCTCCTGCATAGGATCCTTGGTTCGATCCCAGCTCGCGCCAAATGAGCTTTGTGGTGGACAAAAACCGTCTGCGAGGGTTTTCTAGGGGTTCTCCCGTTTCCTCACACTTTCTTAATTCCACTATTTCTCATTATCACTGTTTCCTTTAGCCTAGCCGGCATATGCGTGGAACGTAAAACTTAAAAATTTCACTTCATTTCATTTCAGGTCAAAATACATCCCGTTATAAGGGAAAATCCTATATAACGGTATACATTCCAGGGCCTCCTTGAGCTTCTATAAGGAATAAAAATTTCACGTTGTAGCAACGTTGCAGATTAAGTTGGGACCACTAGCATTTCTCTACGAACCCATTAAGCAGCAGTTACATCGATTGTTATGCTCATAAGTGGTGCTAGTGTCAGCGTATATCGAATTTAACTTCTATCTGGAAAGAATGATTGTAATTATTGATAGATTGGTAGTTGTACCCTATGACTCTCATCTGTGACGTTGTCGTATAATGCAATTCGCGTCTCCAGGCGAGGAAAGGTTACAATTGTATATATTTTTCGCCTTATTTTGACTTGTAGAATAGTGCTCTGTAGTCCATAAGCAACATTTTCAGAACACCCAATATATTATTTATTAAACCGAACGGGCTCCCGAACAGCCACCTATCCATTTAAGAAAGATAGGTCCCTGACTTCGCGGTGCTGACGTGACGTTCACTCAAAACTTATATTGCATTGTCGTACCTCGTTGGAATTGCTGGAATGGTGTCTTTTCAATACTTGAGACATACAAATTTTCTTTGTACTGTGTAGCGAGAAAAAAATAGAAATTAATGAAGTATTTTAATAGAAATTAATGAAGTAAAGTGCGTATTTTATCGTATTCTTTTGGTAAATCAATGTTTATGGGACTAAATTATATCTCGGAAATAAGTTCACGTGAAATAATTTCCTATGTACAATATGTAGATGCATCCATTAACTTTAAGTTGTGAAAAGTTCAATTTACATCACTTGATACTTTTTGTGTAATTCAAATAAATGTATGACGCTCGGATCTCCTTTACTGTGGTAGGTAGAGAAACGTACAAAACACAGTTCGAAAATTTGGAACTCTAGTATTCCAAATATCTGAAACTTTTAACAAAAAGGGTTTAGTTGGTAGAGTATTTATTTAAAAAAAAAAAAAAAATGTCCACTCCAACATATTCTGTACGTTAAGCGGAGAGCCATGTTGCAGTCCAGTCTTTAAATTCCCCGCGCTTATATAAAGAAACAGCATAAGTAACTGGAAGTGTGACAACGCTGTTGTGCTGTGTTGTCGCGTTCAGGAAGCTTGCAGCGTGAAGCCTACTTCATAAGAATGTAATAGGAAAAAGTATTTAACATCTCATAACCTTTCACAACATCTTAAAAATAATAATAATGCATGTACATATCTCAATATAATAGAAATAAAACGTTGAAGTAACACATCCAAAAACTCATCTCTTAATCTATTTAACTCAATCACTTTTGTCATTTGTTGACTCATCACAGCTCCTGCTATCTTCCTGGACACTTATTAACAATGGCTCCTTTTTCTACCTCAAGATCTATCAGTATACACACTTTCCAGCTTACGAACATGTTAAAGGGGAAAAAAGAAATTTAACCTTGGCAATCACGCGTTCACCCAAGTTGTTTTGCGATGAATCCCCCTGCGGAATGTAACAGAAAATCATGGGTCCTTGATGTTTGTTTTCTTCCAATGAAAGAAAGCTATGCAATGTGTATGTGACGAGGGCTGTTTTTGCGTCTAATCACGTCGCACTGATTACGTTTTCAACACTTCCCTTAAGTTCGTAGGCGTCAAAAACTTACACACGCACGTCATATGTTTTCATTTGAATAAGACGGACGAATGTACATTTATATTTTTCTGAGTGTTTCTCGTGCTTTTTTATTGAAAAAACTATGGGTATTCCTTCTACGTGCGGCGGTATTACATATGGCTATATGAAACGTGAACCTACTGATTAACGTGGAATCCAAACCACATGAGCTCCCACCGGGAACAGTAGAAAAAGAAATGAATCAGTATGCAAAACAGCAGATTGAAAAAAAGAAAAATTACTAAAACAAAAATATTTTGTTTTCTAAGTGAAAACGTGTTACTTCAATTGAAAATAACAAATTTTTTACATGTGTGCTTATTCGCATGTGCTTTGTACGGAAGCCAGTTATACGCGATTTTTACAAATTAACTACGCAAGAGCTATCAGTATATCTGTCAAATGGTGGAAGAAGCTGTTTTTTTCCGCTGTTTGACTTATCACATGTTAATGCTCACATACTGTACAGGAAGAAAACAGTATCGCACTTCGAACTTTTTATGCGAAAGCAGCATTGAAGTACAGAGACTATTCCAATCTTCAGCCGGTTTAACAAGGCTGGTAGCAAGGGGCCATTACTCATCCAGTGCTCCCCCAATATCCGCAAATCCTAATAGAGTAGGACAAAGGAGGTGCAAAGTGCGTAGCGTCCGCAAGGTGAAAGGAAGTTTTTAATAAAATATTAGCGTTTATTGTCTGATATATGAAGTTGGACTTTGCGTGGGAAAGTGCTTCGAAATGTACAACACTAAAGAGAAGTACTTTGACTTCTAGATCTGAAAACTGATTTTCTGTGAAGTGTAAACTCAATATTACATATCAACTAAGATTGCATCATATCATAAACTTTGTAAGTGTATTTGTTTCTGTGCAAGTGTATTTTGTACTGCGTGCAGTAAGTAAGTAGGTATTTAAAAAAAAAAAAAAAACTGACAAAAAACAACGAATTTTCGAGGGCCATCACATGCAAATCAAAACAAGGTAAACAGTTTGTTTTCTTAATTTTTAAACAATTGGTACGTTTACTGTACATCCTGTTAATTTCTAAGAAATTCGTTAAAAATCTGTGGAGATATGCAATTTTAAAAATATTTTTAAAAACGTGCCGGACAGTGTACGTGACAAATTTAAATACCCGTCAAGCTAAGAGTTACACGCCAGGAAAATGTGGCAACATAGTACTCCGTATAAACTGCGATAGCGAAAGGCGCATAGCAGAGAAAATTATAATATATTTATCATTATTTATCATTGTTTATCTTTCAAAACAAATCCAAACAGTTTGGTTGAAAAAGTTATTTTAAAATCTTTCTAATAGTTTTTCAGATTGATAATACACCGCAGCAATTCAGAGATAATGACGTCTCACTTTTGGCTGAATAACAAGAAAATTACTAGGTGTTGAATAATGAAATTTTCAGAATTTACAGGTAATAGATGCACCTACATATTGTGCACAGGAAATTACTTCACGTAATCTCGTTTCCGAGATATAGTCCTATAAACATTAATCTACCAATAAAGTACGATAAAATACGCACTTTTTCATTAATTTGTATTTTTATTACTACACACTACAAAGAAAATTTTTATGTCTTAAGTATTAAAAAGGGAACATTCCAACAATTCTAACGAGATACGACAATGCAATATAAGTTTTGAGTGAACGTCACGGCAGCACCGCGAAGTCAGGGGCCTATCTCTATGAAATGGATAGTAGTTGTGTGCGTGTTTCTGAAAGCATATGTAATCCACATTTCATTTTAAATTGTGAATCAACGTGTCAAATTACATGAAAAGGGACTGTGGAAAGTATCACAGAAATAAAAAAATAAAGATTGGTTTATGTAGTCCCAACCTCTTTTTACCTGTCGGGTACAATCGTGAACACAAAACTACTATACATTTCTAACAAAAAAACAAACAAACAAACAAAAAAAAAAGTTTTTTTTACACATCAGTGTAACTTTTTAACTCAGTAGCGTGTGATTTAAGAATGAATATCAATTTTGTGATCGTAAGCCTAATCAGAAGATTTAAACACATGGTATTCTTGGTATCATACAGTCTTTTTTCTCTCTTTGTTTCTGACCAGCATTTCTTTCTCTCAGTGAGACAAGAAAACCTACTCAAGATAATTTTAAAGCTATATTTTTGAATAATGGTATTTTATTTCTGTGTTAAATCGAAGAATCTCAATACTATATTCACCATGAGAATTCTATCGGGTTAACTGCGTTTCTTTTATTTTCTGCTGTAATTTAATTACAATGCTTCCTATTCCTCCTATTAACAGCATTAAAGGTTTCCCCAAGCACACTTATTTGGCTTCCACAGATCCAATTCGCAGAAAAGCTACAAGATTATTCATACAGACGAAAAATATGTAAAAAATGAACTGTTAAAAGAACCACTCCATATTTCGTATTGTAAATAAAACGTGACAACATCTTCAAATTTAACATCTAAAAAAATCACAAGCTTACGCTTTTTTTCACATATTTTATTCTTTTGCCTGATGAAAGAAACGATTATAGACACAAACGTAAAACACGATTCTTCAACAACAACAACAACAACAAAAAATATAATAATAATAATAATAATAATAATAATAATAATAATAATAATAATAATAATAATAATAATAATAATAATAATAATGTTTCGTTTTACAGTGTGAAGCTACGGCAGACTTCCAAAGTACGGCAATTCAATACTCAAACTTGGAGCAGTACATATATAACTACTGGTTGCAACAGACTAAGAAGATCAAAGATAGAATCTGTTACTCGCGCGCTGAATCCATATCAAAAAGCCATTACTTGCTATGCCTTACTGTTTTTGTACTATGGTGATAAAGATTGAAACCGAAAATCATTAATTGGAACCAATTCCGGTTTGAATATATGATAAAGAAACAAGTAGAACCTATCTCTTCGGAAGCTAAAATGATTGCAAAAAACTGAACCTTGATATATATTTTACCATCTTTGCTCGTGTAAATTAGTATTGAAAACGGAAGTAGCAGTAAATTTCAACCACTTCTGGTTTTGGTAGACTGTTGCATGATGTCATGATATGTTCTTGTGATAGCCTGAATAGATAGCAGAAAATAGTTCTCGCTATAGGCCTATATTACCATTTTTGTTCTATAGCTATTAAGAGTAGAAACCGGAAATGGTTAAGTTGAACCACTTCCGATTTGAATACGGGGTTATGGGGAAGGGGAACCTGTTCTTGGAGCTTAATCAATTGCAACAAACTGCATCTCCATATACCTTATGTGGAAATCAACACTGAATCCAGAAGTAGTAGTAAATTTCAACCATATCCGGCTTTGGTAGAGTTTTGTGGATTGTCATCGTGTGTTCTCTTGATAGCCTGAATCGTTTACAGAAAACCGCTTATTGCTATATAATACCATTTTCTTCTATCGAGATAAATGCTGAATTGGAAATAGTTAATTTGAACCACTTCCGGTTTGAACAGATGATTAACGGGGAAAATGGATCCTATTCCTGGGATGCTGAATCAACTGCAAAAAACGTATCTCAATATTTCTTATCCTTTTTGCTCTATGAAAGTAAGTACTGAAACCGGAAGTAGTACAAAATTTCAACCATTTTTGGTTTAGTAGTGTTCGGGATAGTCATAATATATTCCTTTGAAACGATGAATCCTTTGCGAAAAACAGGTTCTGGCTATCTATTACAATTTTCGTTCTATGGCGATAAACGTTAAAACCGAAAATGGTTAATTTAAACCAACTTCTGGTTAGAATATAGCGTTAAGGGAGAAGATGGAACCTATTGATATGCTAAATCGATTGTAAAAAACGCATTTCCATATCTTTTATTGTTTTTGCTCTGTAGAAATTAGTATTGAAAACGGAAGTAATATTAAAAAATTAAATTAAATTGTTTTGAGTTTTACGTCCCACGCTAATGCCGGCTAGGCTAAAGAAGACGGTGATAGTGAGAAATGCATGAAATGGTGGTGTAGAAAGTGGGAGGAAACAGGAGAACCCGAGGAACCTTCCCCCCCCCACACACGGTGTTTATCCACCACAAAGTTCACTTGGCGCAAGCTGGGATCGAATCAGGGACCCTATGCACCAGAGGTGAACACTCTACCACTGAGCCACCGCGATCCCGGAATTAAAATTAAATCTGAATCACTTCCGATTTTGGTAAGAGTTCGGGATAGTTATGTCTCTGATAAACTGTCCTGGACCGCTGATTCGTTCGCAAAAAACTGCTTCTCGCTATCTGTTACCGTATTTGTTTTATGGCGATAAACGTTAAAACCGGAAATGACTGATTTGAACCATTCCCGATTTGAATAGAATTAATGAAGGAGATGGACCTATCCTTAGGACGTTGAATCGATTGCAAAAAACCATTAGATATTTCTTACCGCCTTTGCTCTGATACCTGTCGTCAGACGGACAGACGGACAAAGCTATTTCATAATACTTCCGACACTTATACATAGCATAGTTTGGAAGTCTAAAATGGAAGAGAAAAAAAGATATGTATTATATTATACAGAGGGTGACTCAATGAGAGAGCATTAATTTTTGGTGCAAAGGATCGCAGGGCATATCAGTTATGATGAACAACATCGTGTCCGTGTTTTTCTCAGGGTATTCCAGTTTCTTCTCCCATTCTCATTTGACCACTTCTATCAGAATAATCCACTTTAATTAATTAATTATACGAATTTCATTCGTCTTCTTTAGCCTAAAGTGCATAACTGTGAGAAATGAAAATGAAATGAAATGAAATCTTAAAGTTTTACGTCCCATGGTTATGCAGGTTAGGCTAAAGGAGACAGTGATGATGAGAGACGAGTGAAATGGTGGAATGAAGGTGAGAGGAAACGGGAGAACCTCGAGAAAACCCCCGAGCACGGTGTTTGTCCACCAGGGTGTCTACTAAAATTCCACAATGAAATTTCATGACTTTTTCGTGACCTTTTCTTCACCAAATCATAAAATTTCCTAACATTTTCAAGAGCGAATTTGGGTGCGAATTAGGCCGAATTTTCATCCATGCGATACAAACGTAATTTGCTTGCGATTTGGTAGCGTCTAAAGCCGACGATAGACATTTTTGGTGTTCAATTCTGACGTTTTATAGAACAAAATTTTCCAATCTGTACTTATATTTGCACAGTTAAAAAAATCGTGACCCAAAAGCTGAATTTCGTGACTTTCATGACCGTTTTTTGATTTCGTGACTTTTTCGTGACCGATAGACACCCTGTCCACCACAAAGTCCACACGGCGCGAGCTGGGATTGAACCAGGGAGGTGAACGCTCTACCACTGAGTCACCGCGCCCCCATTGCATAACTGTGAGACTTTTTTGTGCATTACATTATACGATTCCCTTATTCAGAGGTAAAAATGTTGAGCTTGACATTGGTACACGCCTCAAATGACAGAACTGAGCAGTAGTTCACAGAGGTTAAATGAAAAAAAAAAAAAGATAAAACACTGAAACAGACAAAAAAAAAAAAAAATGCAAGTATAATACTTTCACACAACTGAAATATTATTCTACGTAACTTACCTGTCCAACCTTCCTTACTTTCGGTGTTGACGTTAGTGCCATGTTGTAAAAGGACACGGGCTGCTTCCAGGTGGCCAAGAGTTACAGCAAGCATTAGTGGTGTTCTGCCCCGGGTATCTCGTTTTTCCTTGTCATGCTGTCAATGAAAATCGACATATAAAGACAACTTAGCGATATACAAACTTTATCGATTATTTTCTAATTACATTAAGTTTCATTTTACCAATAAAAACTGAAGAATACCGCAATTATTAGCATTAAACTAGTCTATTTTCTCTTGTGTTCTGTAAGCACAATAATCAAAAAATGAAATAAAGTATTTTAGTTTTACGTCCACGTTTATGTCGGATATGCTACAGGAGACGGCAATGACGAGAAATGAATGCAATGGGGAATAAATGAAGTGGGAAGAAACGGGAGAATCAAGAAAAAACCTACGAACACTGTGTTTGTCCACCACAAAGCCCACTTGGTGCGAGCTGAGATCGAACCAGGAGCCCCACGCACCACAGGTGAACACTCAACCACTTAGCCACCGTGTATTTCACTTGCTTTTGCTTCTGTATTCTCCTCAGAACGAATTTTTTCAGGTCGAATCTTGAACTTCTCTTTCCCCTACATATTATTTTTATTCTTCTGTATACAAGGAGCAAATTCTCCTTTATTTACCTAAATATGTATTGAATGACTTCAAGTGTGTTTGTAGTAGAATACCTATTATTTTCTACAGATTTTTAAATTAAATCCCACTGAATATACATTTAATTCTGGTTTTTCGTTCGACCCAGCTAATTTTCCCATTTTCCTCCATACCAACATTTAGAAAAGCTTCGAGTCATTTTCATTAAGTTTTGCATGTTCCTGCCCCGTAGAATATAATACGCTACATGAAACACTTGGTGTCTTGAAAATGAAATGAAATCTTTCAGTTTAACGTCCCACAATTATGCACATTAGGCTAAGGGAGACAGGTGAATAGGGCAACTTAATGATGATTAAAGAATTGGTGGAATGACATGTGGAAGGAAACGGGAATACCACGAAGAAACTCAAGGACCTGATGTTGTCTACCACAAATTTACCTGGCTGGGGATCGAACTACGAACCCCGCGCTCCACAGCTAAGCATTCTACCATTGAGCGTGCCCTCACAGTTGAGTCTTTATCTTCTGAGTTCAACTGAGTTTTCTGTTTAACGCGCTTGTGCAACACCAAGGGTTATGAAGGACAGAACCTACTATTAACGTGGACTCTGTAGACTTACGATACGGATTGAATCTGGTGCAGTTGGCAGGTGAGAAGACGATAAGGTAAAAATCAACTCTCACAGTACAGATCATTCCATCACATTATTTCGCCTTCAAAAGAGCTGGATTTTATCTTCATTCAAGATCTTCACAAATTGAGGGACAACCATATACAGCACAAATTAAAACATATCGTGAAATTCCACATAAATTATTAATGTGAATAGTGTTTTTGTAAAAACAGTGAATTGACGGGAAATAACTAACTAACTAATTCTATGGCCTATGGAACCCAATGGTTCAATGCCGCGTTCACAAAAGCTCTCCACTGACTTCTATCCTTAGCCAATTGGATCCAGTTTTTACTTTGTACTCCTATTTCTGCGAGATCCATCTTAATATTGTCCTCCCATATGCGCCTGGGTCTTCTTAATGGTCATTTTCCGATTAGTCTTCCAGTTAAGACTTCGAAAGCGTTCCTACTTTCTTCCATCCTGGCTACATGACCTGTCCACCTAAGCCTCCTAGATTTTATTACTTCCGCCATTCCCCATTTCCGTTTCTCTTGAGTCCGAATATTCGTGTCAGGATTTTATTCTCAAATACTTTCAGTTTGCGTTCTTCCCTCAGAGTAGGCAACCATGTTTCGCAACCATAGAGAACAACAAGCATGCTTATCGTTTTATATATTTTAAGCTTCAAATTCCTCGACAAAATTCGCGACAATAACAGATTTTGAACTGAATAATAACACGAATTCCCTGCTTTTAGTCGACATTTAATTTCCGTGAATATGGTGAATAACGGCAATCAGAAATCGATATTAAGTCACTGAATACTTTGCACTAATTGTTCTTTAAAGAAACAAAATTTACAATAGGGGATATAAAAATCCATGAAGAATAAAGGATCAAATCTACCCCATGTTGTAAGTTTGAACATATGAATATAAAACAATTCTACAGAATAAAATACGTTAAAAATTCTTGATTTTGACAAAATATATGTATAGTTTCTGTAAGAAGATCCGATTATTTCCACAGCTTGGGGTTACAACCTACCCAAAGGGTGAATTTACTCCCCTTCCCTTCCCATTTAAAAAACATGTTCGACGTTGATTTTATTTAAAATTGTTTGCTTTTGATGTAATTTGGTGCATATATTCTCTGAGATTCTTGAATCATTCCCTCTCTACTGAGCTAAAATTAATGAAGAGCAAAGGGTGGATCACTCCTCCACCTCAATTTCTTAAAAGTATTGCACGATAACTTCCGTACTTTCCTAACAATAGTTCGATTGTGGTTCAATACTGCGCTTATTTTTCTGTTAGATGGACTGGGGTTTAGTGTTCCATTCTGCAAGAAGTCTACAGCTTAACGTGGGATCCGAACTACATGAGTTGCTACCGCGAATCGAACCCAGGTATCCCGTGCCAAAGCCCAGTACGTTAACCAAATAATAGCCACAAGGGAACTCTACGCATATTTCTTGAGGCTTTGCAATCATTTCCACTCACTGGACTTAAATCAAACGATATGTATTAACCATTTACACCACGGAAACCAACGCACTACTTTCTTATAGTTGTGCTGGATTACGTGTGATAAAAGACTGTAGTTGGGCCTAGTTTGCTCTCGTCTTCTTTTTAAGAAAATAACTTTTACAAGGGTAGAGTCCGGTTAGAGAATTTTAGTTTCGCGTAATTATTGAAGAAAAATATTAGTTACGTGCACTTCGTAGTCAGTTACGAGAAAGCAAGCCCAAAGTTTCACAACAACATATATATATATCTTTAATTCACTATGCCCCAAGCCGCGTCTTGTTCCGTATCTATATTTTTTACGTTCATTTGTGAGTTTTTTATATCAAGAAAAGACACGTTAAAAAATAAAAGTAGAGATTGGATTAGAAACCATATAGCTTCCTATTACACTAGTAGTGCTCGCTTGCTGTCTTGAAGATAGTATGCAAACCAAATACTTGGATGAGTTACTTATCTAAACAGCTTTTCGAAATAATGTAAACATGAAATGAAATCATTCAGTTTAACGCCCCACGTTTATGCTTCTTAGGCTAACAGAGACGGATGATTAAGCGTGTTTGCACACGATACCGACAAAATCAGCGGAAGCCCCGCTAATATCGGTGTCGGCGTACTTTGCACACGTCGCCGACAATGTAGGTGATGCCGGTGATGATTTGCACACGTGACCGGCAATGTCGGCGCTAGTGTTAGATAGGATGTGAAAGAGAGAAGATGAGTCCAGCTACCAACAAGAGATATCTTCTTGCCTTGTTGTACTTAAGACACAGAAACAGGAAATGTAGGTCACGAAAGCTTTGGGTTCATCCATTATTGACTGTGCGTTCTGTAGGTGTTTTTTACACACTATATGAGAAACTAAGCAGAAGACGATGCGAATTTTTTTAAATTACTATCGTATGTCCACACTAACCTTTGATTTTCTAATAAAAAGAATTGGAAACCATATTCAGCGCCAGAATACAGAAATAAGACCCTGTATTCCACCAATCCAAATGTTGGCAGTTGCTATAAGGAAAGTCTATTATTATTATTATTATTATTATTATTATTATTTAATATAATATAAAGCTCTAATAAAGTTACTGACTGATTGACTGACTACTCCTAGATTCTTCGTTTTTTTTCCTTTATTTGCTTCCCTGTGGTTGTAGGGTTGCCAGACGACCCGGTTTTCAATGAAAGAATTAACTGTCCCGTAAAACGCTTTCGGGGTGCCTGTTTGTCCCGGTTTTCGTTCTTCAGATTAAAAAAAAAAATAACTAGTATATCTCACCTAAAAACGGAAGATTTGAGTAGCTAATTAATTTTACTAAACAAACAACAAGGTGTTTGAAAATCATATCCATTCTTTCGTCCTTTGGCTAAGAAAATGCCAAATGAGTCACTTGTCCTTGGGAGTTTTCCAAAGAGTGTTTGATTGTGCTGGTTTCGTTTCAATTCTACTTTACCTTGTCAAATATTCTATTCAATCATTGCTTATTGAGTAGGGCCGAGAAAAATTATCTGCACACAATTCTGATGAAAATAAAAGGAAGTAACAATAATCGGGATTTTTTACATACGCTTATGTTCACAGTATATCAAACTTTGAAAATTACGCTTAAATTAATTTCCAGAAAGTAATAAAATTTAAACGTATTAGTGGATTAAAAAAGATACAATCAAAGAGAGAGAGAAAGAATAAAAATAAAAAGGGAGTATAAAATAATCAACCGAAATTGGTTATCTAAATTTCCTATATTCTATTTGATAATAGCTATTTAGAGGGAAATCAGTACTCTTTAGAATTCCCACATTTTATACTTTATTTAGTAAAGAGAATTAGCTACTCAAAAACAGAGACTGTAAAGAAAATAATAAGCCGTTTCGAAGTTGTTTGTAGGACAAGATAATAATAATAATATACAATTGTAATAGAAAAAAATGGAAACAACAAAATTCCAAAGATAAGAAACGAAAGAAGAATACACAGCGCAGGGCTCATAGTGGTCTGGTCTCTTGTAAATAGTTGAAAAGTGACCAAAAGCACACGAAAAATTCACTAAAATATCATCATGCCCCCTTTTTCCTTTGTTAATTTCTCCATTAGCTCTCTCTCTATCTTTTCTTCTTTACGGGCTTCTTCCTTTCTTAGGTTTTCTGAGTATGCTTTGTAGTTTCGGTAAGCAGACTTAGCAGATATAAGAAGCTTCTGAGTAAGTGGAACCAGTTCTGGCCCATTTCCGAATTTCTTCATCCCAGACATTATACTTAACTTAGCATTGACAGTTTTTCAAAGCTATGAAATATTCAAATTCATCACCTACTGTTAAGAAGAACATACAAGAAGCATAACACAAGACGAACACGATGAACTACTCAAACACACATACACACTATGTTGAGCGGAGCGTTAACTATTACGAGAGAAAACTAAAAGATTATTATGATAGAAGAATAGACACAGAAGGGTTCTCAATCCCACCTTGAGAGCTTAAGCACCCACCAACCATCCACTGTGCTTTAGAAAGAATAAAAGCTGAAGTGAGAATAATACCGACTGTTTCACATGTGGCAGCAAGTACTGAAGCTTTCAGAAGAGAAATGAGTAACAAGTTTCTGCCTTTTTCCATTTATTTGTAACTTTTAGTGACAAACTTGAAAAAAAAGTAACTTTTAGTTAAAAAAAAAAAAAAAAAAACAAGTGACTCGCTATGAGCCCTGACAGCGCCTTGTCACTCACTCTCTCTTCACCTAAACCACCGGCCGGCCGACATTACCGGCCGCATGTGCATCCAACCATAAGAAAACATTGCCCTCGACAAAACCGGTGTCGGCGACATCGCGGGCTTGGCCGACAGCATCTGCCATGTCGGAAGGATTGGCCGATAATGTCGGTGGCGTTTGCAAGCTACGATTTGAGTAGATTGAAGTCGATTCCACCGCCGACATTATCGGCGCTTCCACCGATATTATCGTTGCCGTGTGCAAACGCACTAAGGCTGCCGTATTTCTATCACCGTTTGTGTTCGATCTGCAGGATACCTCTACTGACTACTGCCCGGCGATCTACACAAAAATTACGTACTTGGCATATTTTTTTCGTCGCGTGACACCGTGAACTTATCGTCGGAAAAGGCCACAATGGACCGCTGCTAGAATCTGTTCAGTTTCGGCGGCATTAGAGTATGTTCAACCACACAGCTCTACTACGTGACTGAACCGAGATACTGTTGTTTGACTCGTGGCAAACTCACGCCGTTGGGTTGCACATGCATGGTACAGTCCGCAGCAAAAAACCTGCTACATGAGCATGTAAGTTTATTGTGAAACGACGAAGTCTTTTGATTCAAAATAAGTGTGCAGGGGAGGACGCCGAGGTTTCTCCTGGCGTGATTCGTGCCACTTAGACGTTATGTTGATTCCCTGGGCTGTTAGGCGTAGTTTCACAATAAACTTACATGCTCATGTTGCAGAGTTTTTGCTGTGGACTGTACAGTTGCACATTGAATTCGACTCTATAACTGAATCAACCTCTATGTATATAGTTTTGCGATTTATTAACCACCCCCTTAATGTATATTCAGTAGCGTCCTTTCAGACCTTGAACTTCTGAGTTTACCTGTGTATTAAATTTCAGCTCCATCAGTTGACTATTTTTTGCTGCAGCGAAGTGCAACGGTTACATTCGTCATTTCTTGGGGAGATCTTCTCTGCAATTGAATATCAATAAATAAAAATTTCACGATTGATTTTTAAAACAAAATCATTTGAATTTGGTGTAATATAGCGTAAATATTTCAAAGGATTCCCAATAGACTCTACTGCTTTGAGTAAAAATGTGTCAATAATGAAGGAGTGAAGTCTACAGCATCACTAGTATACCCCTGAGCGGCTGGCCACAGTTTTCCATGAGGTAGTGCTTTACCATTTTGTTGCGTCACTATTACTACGTCGGAACTGCCTGTGATCAAATCTATAATTAACTGAACGAAATTGCAACAATGAACAGACACATTATACTGATTATTGCATGGTTACAGAAGGCTGGATCGCAGAATATGTGAATTTACGGGACAACGTTGTTTACGTCGGTTTTCTAAGGAATTTCCCTTTTCCTCCCGCACTCTCACTCTACTCAATCCACAACAGTAATTTAGTAGCATCTGCTTTAGCCTAAAGGTTGTAAGATGTTTAACTGAAGAATGAGATGTTTTCATTAAAAAAATAATAATAATAATAATAATAAAACATTTATCTTCTCACCTCAGGTCAGCAATCTCTCGATTGGTTTGGCTCAGTTTTCATCCATCCCTATCGTAGGCCAGACTTTTGTTGTCTTCGTAGCTTTTCTTCCCAATATCTTGTGTTATTTGGTCCGTATATTTTTGAAGCCCAGATTAAACTCGCACGGAGAAATGGTCTCGGGTAGGTTTTTTTACCCCTGGCCACCCATTTAAACCGTTACTGGTCGGTGATCGTGAGATGACAATAAAATGGTAAACAATGACAAAGCAGGGAATCAAAAGGGCAGTTACTATAAATATATAGCTAAATTGCGAGCACTGATAATAGTCACAATTCTAAACAAAAGCAAATGCTCCATACTCACTATAATAATTATTAAAAGTAACAAAAGTTTTCGAAGATCATGATTCTCAACATCAGCTTATTTGTAAGTCTGAAAAAAACTACAAAACTATTTTAAAAAAGTGAAGGGATAAAAACGTCATTCGAAGCAACGGCATTACTGGAGAAGACGGTTCTACCAAATTTTGACACATTTTCAGGTTAGGTTAGAGCTTTGTTTCCTTTAGCAGAGCATGCACTAAATAAGGGGCTCCATTAATACTTCCAGACTTCGAACCAACTTGGGACAATGTTTAGCAGACGGGGTCCAACTATTTTTTTCTAAAAAAGTTACAATTTCGGTAGTTTCTGTTCACATTAGATTAGTTTATGTTAGGTTACGTTAGTTTCGGCTAGGTTAGGTTATTTATGTTAGTGGCTCAGTGGTAAAGCGTTCACCTCCGGTGTTTGGGGTCCCTGGTTCGATCCCAGCTCGCGCCGTGTAGACAAACACCGTGCTCGTGGGTTTTCTCGGGGTTCTCTCGTTTCCTCCCACTTTATTCATTCACCATTTTTACTCATCTCTCATCATCACCATCTCCTTTAGCTTAACCGGCATAAGTGTGGGACGTAAAACTTAAAGATTTCATTTCATTAGTGTAGGGGTAGAGCATAATTTCCGAAATGATAGAATTTCGCATATTTCATTCAGGTTAATTTAAGTTAATTTTTTATGTTAGGTTAGATTCGGTTAGGGTACGTTAGGTCTAAGTATTTGTATCTTTCACTTCTCCCGTAAATTTTTATACTTCTTACGTACTTCTGAACCCCGTGTGCTACACATATACCCAAACTTGTGCTAGGTGGCCACTAAAAAGCACGAGTGCTATCTAAGAACACAGCAGGGGGTCCGAGCGGCAGCGAGGGGGTGCGTCCATAGGGAGCAGGTGAGTCAGCTTCGGGGGGTATACACATAAACGAAGATAGTGGAAGAGCACACTTACATATACAATACCTTTACTATCACTCAAACTTCATTTCAATGTGTTGTACATAAATTAGGCTATTTATACTGTCTTTCATTCCTTCACGATAAAATGTTTCACATCGCATTTTACCTAGATAATTTTTTTATTTAGTAGAACCGTCTGCTCGAGTGAACCCGAAGCAACTATACATACAGAACACTACGGCAATGATGTGAAGTCATGCAGTTGTTTCGATTTTTTAAGCGACTATCTAACATTTTTCAGACTTAAAAATATGCTGAAGATGAGAATCGTGACCCTCGAAAATGTTTCTTGGTCTTCATAATTATCGTAGTTAATATGAAGAATTTTCATTCGCAGGCCATACTGCCCCTTCAATTGCCAACTCTGTTATCAATTACCATTCTATCATCATCTCACAACACCCAACAAGTGATGATACAAGAGGATAGCCTGACAGAAAAACCATCCAGGGCATTTTTCCAATTGGGTTCTACTTTGATACTAGTCTGCTTACTACTTTCACACCACGTCTATTCAGATTCCCTTCAGAGAAATCTTTTCAAATTACTGCTGCTCAGCTTAGCGTATAAACGACAGATATTCAATTATATTGAAATATATCCTATCTCTCTCACTAATGCAGTTTAATATAATATAGTGTTTAAAAATATGTAGTGTTGTTATGAAGTTCATGATTAATTCTTTATACATAATTATGTTTTAAACTTCCATGTGCATCAATTGATGGTGGTAAGAGGAACACAAATATTAAGTTTATCACACCCTGAGCGAAAGCGTGGTGGGAAATAAAGTTTCTTTTGATAATCTATAACATTGTGCTTCAAGTAAACCATTATTTTCTTATCGTGCCCAGATTTACTGTGATACTGAAGCTGGGCATTTCAATATATTGAAAAAATGACAAATTCTGATTATTTGTCAGCTTATACATTAGGAATGTTGGGATGTTTAGTTTTTTTTTTTTTTTTTTTTTGTTAGGTCAAGGTAGTTTGATTTACAGTAGGTTAGGTTCTGTTTGGTTTATCATGATATAATAGAGGTGAAGCTTAACGGAATTTAACCCAAAAATGAAACACCACACTGCATCATCAATCCCTTGGGTTCGGAAACACCAAACTGCATCAATCTCTTGGTTCCGAAACACCAGACTGCATCAATCCCTTGGTTCCGAAACACTAGACTGCATCATCAATCTCTCGGTTGTAATCTTTTCGTTTCTCAGATTTCCGATAATAATTATCTTGAACTCATTTTTATCCTTCATTAAAAGAATTACATTAGACCTCTCAGCATTAATAATTTCGAAAATATCACTTACCAAATCTTTGGTCAATAATTTGTCCAGTTCCCTGTAATCGTTGTTCCATACCATCAAGTGCAAAGGGTATTCTTTCCTTACTTGTTCTAATGTAACCATTGTATTTACATATATGTACACATAAACTTTTTTTTCTAAAATTATTAATTATTTACTTATAAGTTCATGAAGGTTGTAGGTTTCACACTATATTTCTTATAAACAATTCAAAATCTACGTCCATTTTCAGAAAAAAAGTTTTTAAAAATAATTAATACGTGATCATGACCAAAACATAAACTTTTAGCACTTAGTTCTCTCTCTTTGCTCCCTCGATCTACGTAACTATAAATATTATAAAATTGTTTTATGGACACACTCGTCTACTGTGGGAAAGTATAACAACTTTCGCTTCGCCCATCACCGGTGTTAAGAAACTGAAGAAGAAAAGTGAACTAGAAATATTCTGTGCTGGACGGATTTTTTTTTTTTTTTTGTTGTTAAAAAAAGTAATCTTTGATTATTAAAAAAAAAACTACAAAACACACAAAAATTATAGGTTATCGGTACCCTGACACGTGGAAATATTTTTAGAAAAACATTTTTAGAACATTGGAAAGTCAAACTTCGGGCTACCTAGATCTCACTAAATAGCGAGTCCTCATTCAGTAGCAATATGCGTCAACGCAATAAAAACTGTTTAGTTCTGTTGAACGGTCCTGACTCCAGTGTGTTTGCAATAACTTAACTGTCTCATAATATTTTATAGTATTGCAATTCACAAATTATACAAAGAATAAGAGAGTCGTTCCTTCGCAAAATTTCCCAACTCCAAAACAACAATAAATATAAAATCATTGAAACACATTATCCTACCAAAGTAGCCACTGCCGTAATCAAGGGAGGATTACGGGTTTAAGCTCCCACCGATATTTTATTTTCTATATTAAAGTAAATGAAATATCTTGCAGAATTTTCACATTTCCATTAATAAAGTTAGCAAAGCCCCCCGAAAGAAAACTGTGAATACGCCACTGAAAGTAGTAAATATTATCAATAGTTATTTTATACAATCACTCGAAGAATTATAACACTGACAATTACAAGTAAATAAACCAACTTTAGAAAGCATAAGCATAAACCAGAATTTGTACTTTGTACCTGTGAATGGAAAAGAAACCAAATTTATCATCCAAAACCTTAAGAATAAGAAATCATGTAGGCCAGACGAAATACTAAGCTAATGAACTATCCACGCCATTTAGTTGTTTAATTAATCTTTCTCTAAGACTGTCGTCTTTTTGCGTACATTAGAATTAACAAAAAGATTAGAAAAGGATTAAATGAAACTTTAGTTTGACGTCCCACAATGATGTCCTTAGGCCAAGGTAAATGGATGATTAAGGAAAGTGACTGATGATGGAATAACTGGGGGGATTAAATGTGGGAAGAAACGGGAATATTAGGGGAAAACACATGGGAATGATATTATCTACCACCACAACTACTTCACCGGGATCGAACCAGGAACCCCACGCACTAGAAGTAAGCGTTCTATTACTGAACCACCGATACCTCCAAATTAAAACTAGCAAAGGTACCAATATATAAATAAAACGAAAAAGATAATGGGCCATATGCAGAGTCCTTTTGGTGTCTGATTTAAGCCATGCTACAAGATTGACTAATGAATATCAAAATTGTATTCAGAGACCCTGATTAGGACGTAGTATTTGACGAAGTTAATCACATATGACTAATTAATCTAGAGCAGAGGCTAATCATATACCCGCGGTTTAGCGTGAGACACAACAGTTTGTATTTCGTATTTCATGTATTTTCATTTTTACAGACTACGCATGCGCTCATCTAATTTTCCATAGTTATTGTTTCAACCGATGCATTGGGATTATATTAGTTAAACATACCCAAATCAAAATTTTAGTTGTACTCAAATTAGACTCTGAATACCTAAAAGTGCACCTTACTTAGTACGGATCTAGTATGACACTAAGTAGTCTGTGTCTAACCACCGGTTAACGAATTCTCTCTGAATGCTGCCCAATGTATCTAATTATAGACGAATATCATTTTTATTGCCTGTTTCTTAAATATATGAAATAGTTATGGTTAAACGGGTAACAAATTTCTGCGAAAAAAATGTGAAATAATAAACCCCGTTCAACATAGTTTTATCTCATCTACAGATTTACTGCACTATGAGACTGCACTGTGTATATAAATAACGTTTGAAACTGTTAATCATAAAAAGTAACTTATATATGGCATTAGATGAGTTGCTTTCAACTGGTTTGAATCATGTATGTGCAAAAGGCTACAAGCTGTATATTTTTGCCATTGTGATAGACTAAGCAATATAAATCAAATATAAAGCGAGTGTAGTAGGCCGTCGTTTTTCTTATTCCATATTGTGGACTTAAGTAATAAAAATGGAAATTAATATTTTAATTTTGTTGAAATTTTTATGTTTATTTCCCGTATGTGGATTTCTTAGTTTTGTTTTTATCTGCATGTTAAATTGTCTTAATAAACTTAAAAACAATGTAAATTATGTTATAACATAATGTATTATTTGTAAATTATGTTGTCTTCATCGTATAACTTCCCTGTCATGTAAACCTGTGATTGCAACAAACTATAAAAACTAACGTGTCATGCAAATCTAAGTATGCAAGAAGTTGTAACAAACTGAAAGAACTTAGTAATTTGTACATTATACTGGCGAATGTATTTTTCTGCACACTTCGAGATTATATATTTGAGACATTACAAATAGTACCTTTCCACATTTCAGTGCTATCTCTTTCGTGGTATGTAAACTGAGGATTTCCTAGTTTTATTTATTCGGTCTCTACTCTAGTCACCCATAACTAGCAGACCAATACATTACCATTTCAGAGATCTCCAAGAATTTAGATTTTCCCATTCTCCTCCACCCTTTTACATTGGTTTAGAGTATTATACACAAATCAACTCAGACAAATCGAAAAACTGTTTAAACATTGTCTAATCTCTTCACTACCTGTTGTTCGTACCTTGTCAAAAGATGTGTACTAAACCCTGTTCGGCGTAAGCTCTAAACTGTAATAAACAAAGCCACGTGAAACTAAATCTCGCTGATTTGCTGTTGGCCTACCGACGCTTTTACTCCTCCGCAAAACAGTTCATATGATTTGATTATTATTTTTGCTATGAAGCTCCATATAAAACTGCTACATTATTATAAATGACAGAAATATAATTCGGATTATCTAATAAAACTGCAATGGAGTGTGCTTAGAGAAACAATAGAAATAAACACTAAGCATGCACAGTAATTATGGCGCCAATTCAAATGTGAATGCATGTTCTGCTTTTAAGTCTGAAAGATAGCTGACATGAATCCCGGTTCAGCGAGTGTTGTGGTGAAATATCAACAAAGTAAACCTTTACTCACTAAGCAACAATTGTTTACCAGCGAAATTAAAAAATATTTTTTAATCTTTCGAGTTTTTTCTTTCTTTCCTGCTGCTCCTGTATCTGGACAACACGAGACAGTGTTGTCAAAATGCACGTGTATAATTTGCTCATCCCCGTGGGGAGTGGGAGTGATACATCACTAGCCAATCGTATTTGTGACAAGCGGAAGGATACAAATACTTTGTTTATCGGAGTTTAGAGCTTACGCTGAACAGGGAATAAATAACCCGTAAACAACACGGAGCAGGCAAACAAGATGAAAGCTGTGAAAGTACTGGGATATAGTAAAAATAGTGTTTTGAACTGTGGATTGTTCTGAAAATATTTCCGTACTCTATACGTAGTTTCTACTGAATTCTTCAATTATTGTGTTTTGTTTTCGAGTTGAGTAAATTCCATATTATACAAAAGTAAATAACATTGTATATCCTATGTTATTGGCTAAGACCATGGAATGTGTTCACAATGAGAAGTTTCCTCCATATCCACGTTCCGATTTGAACAAGTTTTATTGTATTTAATTTTCCAACTACCGAATTACAAGAGAATAAACAAAACAACTATAAGTCTAGCAACTAAAATACTACATGGAGATACCACAGTTAAGTTTTTTAGATATAATATTAGAAAGTGGTCGAAGTGAGACAGTTTGCGGTGGTATGCCATACGGTGGTATGCTATGCGGTGATGTGAGGTAGAAAATTTTGTGCCGCTATATTTTTCCGGAAAATTTTCCGTTCTAAAAAAAGTATCAGTAATCAAGTAACAATTCCTCAGCAATCATAAAATTGGTTGAATTCGTGTACAGAAATGTAAAAATGTGAAAGATCGTTTAAAGAATCTGAAAGTTTTCATCGCTCACACAATTTTCAGTACTATGTAGGAACAAAAACCATTTTTCATGAATCGAAATATTTTCTGTCTTATATGGAAAAATTGAAGAACTTTTTATGAGTCGGAAAATTTTCATCATTTTGAAGCAAAAAGTAAAACAACTTTTTGTGCATCGGAAAGTTTTATTGCTCTAACAAATGAAAGGAATTTTCATAGATCGGAAAACTTTCATCACGATGTAGAAACAAGTGGAAAAAACTTTTCAGAAGCCGGAAAATTTTGAATATTATGCATAGTTATGTTAGGTGGAAAATTTTCCACTATATTTAACTGCACATTCAGCTACAAAATTTAATTTCTGTAGAGGAAAGTTAGTCAACAACAAATTATAATTTTCCAATTAGCTTTCGGGAACCGGAAAATTTTCTAATATTTCAAGTTGGGAAGTAAATTTTACACAGTGTTTCTCTCTCTCTCTCTTCATCTGCGAGCTCCTTCGTTCCTTACCAGTTAGCATACGCGCCTTTGGCATGGAAGACCGGGCTTCGATTCCCAGCGGGAGCTCATGTTGTTCGGATTTCACGTTAATCAGTTGGTCCCGTCTTATATAGTCTCGCTGCTGAAAAGGACGTTAAACTCAAAATCAACTCAATTCAATTCCTCTCTCTCTTTCTCTCTCTCTCTCTCTCTTTCTCTTTTTCTCCCCCCCCTCTCTCTCTCTCTCTCTCTCTCTCTCTTTCTCTCCCTGTGTGTGTGCATTCAAAGTGCAGAGAACATGAGTTCGTAGAGTACAAATATCCCATTCTATTATTTAAAATTTCAATTTATTAAAAGTCATGAATGTATTCCGACTCATAAAAACATACTCCACTTATTCCTATATCGTTGTTTAGCCGTAAAATTTATTGGTAACAAATAATATCTTAAAAGTTTCATGAAGTGAAAATCTAACAATTCTTCATTTCAAGAATGTTTCAAAAACTTCAATGCGTTCTTCCCTCAAAATCCACCTTTGATCTTACAATATTAGATTTCGTCAGTTTAATACGCATAAGACGGTTTTCTTATAGCTTTACTACTTTTATAGATTTACATTCTGCAACATTTATAAATAAGTAGATATAGTAAAGAGACAGAGAGAGAGAGAGAGAAACTCTATGTAAATTTTTACTTCCCAACTTGAAATATTAGAAAAATTTCTGGTTCCCGAAATCTAATTGGAAAACTATAATTTGTTGCTGTCTAATTTTCCTCTACAGGAATTGTATATCTCAATGAGCAGTTAAATATAGTGGGAAATTTTCTACCTAACATCACTATACACAATATCCAAAACTTTCCAGATTATGAAAAGCGTTTTCACTTGTTTCTACATCGTGATGAAAATTTTCCGATTCATGAAAATTCCTTACATTTGTTTCTACAGAGGAATAAAACTTTCCGATTCACAAAAAGTTGTTTTACTTTTTGCTTCAAAATGGTGAAAATTTTCCCTCATAAAAAGTTCTTCAATTTTTTCATAGAAGACAAAAAATATTTCGATTTATGAAACATTGTTTCACTTGTTCTTACATAGTACTGAAAATTGTGGGCCATGAAAATTTTCAGATTCTTTAAACGATCTTTCACTTTTTAACATTTCTATACATGATTTCAAACAATTTTATGAATGCTGAGGAACTGTTACTTGATCACTGATATTTATTAAGAACGGAAAATTTTTCGGAAAAATATAGAAGAAAATTTTTCACCTCACATCACGGCTAAACAACGATGTAGGAATAAGTGGAGTATATTTTTATGAATCGAAAAATTTTCCGTTTTAAAATTTTCCGGAAAATTTTCATCGCTGTACAGGACAGACAATTCTTCGATTCATGAAAAATTGTTTTACTTGTTCCTACATAGTACTGAAAATTATCTGAGGCATGAAAATTTTCAGATTCTTTAAACGATCTTTCACTTTTTAACATTTCTATACATTATTTCAATCAATTTTATGAATGCTGAGGAACTGTTACTTGATCACTGATATTTATTAAGAACGGAAAATTTTCCGGAAAAATATAGAAGAAAGTTTTTCACCTCACATCACGGCTAAACAAACGATGTAGGAATAAGTGGAGTATATTTTTATGAATCGAAAAATTTTCTGTTTTAAAATTTTCCGGAAAATTTTCATCACTATACAGGACAGACAATTCTTCGATTCATGAAAAATTGTTTCATTTGTTCCTACATAGTACTGAAAATTGTCTGAGCCATGAAAATTTTCAGATTCGTTAAACAATTTTTCAATTTTTAACATTTCTATACACGAATTTAATCAATTTATGAATGCTGAGGAACGTCACTTGATCACTGATATTTAATAACGGAAAATTTTCCGGAAAATATAGAAGAAAATTTTCCACCTCACATCACGGCTATACAACGATGTAGGAATAAGTGGAGTATGTTTTTATGAATCGGAAAATTTTCCGGCATACCGCCTCTGGTTTTTTTAGTGATGAAGGCACACCGTCTCTGGTTTTCAGTGATCAAGACATACCGTAATTGGAAAGTGAATGCTAATATAGCCTTAATAATTCCATTTTTATACACAGTAATTGACGAATAGCATTACACGTCAATGATTTTATTTATTATGTAGAAATAATTTCTAAGTTTCCAACACCAACAATTTTGTTATTTTCCCCATCTTTTGTTTTTAAAATGAGTTGTCTACAAAGAAGTTCAACCTTTCCTCCTACGCAAGAATTCGTGTTGGTTGTAGATAAGGGTCATAGACAGAAAGAAATGAATTATGGGTCAAATCCAAACAAAAAAAAAAAAATAGTGTGTTGAGGTAACTCCGTTATACTAACAGTCGGAAAGTAATGTTATGAGTTCGTCGGGACTTCTTTTGCGTTTACAACGATAAAGAAATTCATAACTGAGTACAGTATTTACGAGAAAGAAATATAATTTAGGCAATCAAATAATATTTTCATTGAAAAGTATTTTTGCGTTCTTCTAATAATTGGATAAAACAGTGAATACGTGTGCGTGAGTGTACCCTAATATTTAGATCTTTGTGATGATTGCTTTCAATTCAATTTGATGCTGTTAGTTAATAGAAGTTAAACATTTTCAATATGGAGAAGTTTTTAGAAAAAAATAGAAAAGCAATTCTTTACATGCTTTTCCAATAAATTAATCAGCAAATTAATTCTCATGACACGAATTTCGCTTTATTTTCTAGTTATTTTACTAAAGCTATAGGAGTCCAAATTTAAAGAACATACGTGGATGACATACAATGATGGTGGTTTTGATTCTTCTATACTTATAAATGCGAAGGGAACTTTGGGTGCATTGAAATCAGAAACTTTGAGTATGGACTGATTTAGGGGTTGTCTGATGTGGAGGGGGCAGACCTTGCGGGCGTCTGGAATACTCCGCAGTCGAGTTGAAGGTCTGGGAGTTGTCCCGCGAGAAATTGCTTAAAAATTGTTCATACAAAAGCTCAATTTTTGAACATTTTCGTGTATAATTCTCTATAATACAACATAAGGAAATATTTTTTTTTATTTTTCTCAGAAAATTGTTAGTCATTGTATAAATAGAAAGGCAAGTTTTTAAGCAATGCCGGTATGCCGAGTAAAAAATTGTACTAAAACATACCGCCTCTGCTTTTATCCCACTTCGAACACTGATATTAGATCAGAATCTCAAATTGGATGATCACATAGAACAACTCTGTAAAAAATTGAGAACGATGTACTTAACAATTCGCTCATTAATCAATAAAATATTAATGCATGCAATTATAACATTATATTATACAGGTGTAGAATGTCATACAAGATGTAGAATTGAAGTGGGGTAACATTACAAGATGACACGAAGTATTGAAAGCACAAAAGAAAATTATAGAACGATTAAACGAAATAATCCAATAACTACTCCAAAGCATTATTTAAAAAAATAAACATGCTAATTTTACCATAGCTTTACATTTCAGATTGCATAATGTATGTAAGAAAATCAGAAAATATTCAAAAATGTAAATATACATGGTTTTCAAAACAAAACCAACAACAACGTTTGGGAGGTGATTCCTGTTACAAAGATAAGACAAAAAGTATTGACCAACTTGGATGCACAAATACCTGAGTGCACAATATTGAGTTATAGGATGCCGGAAACATAAAAAAAAAAAGAAGTTTAAAGGTCCATAGCTCCAAAACTATTTCACCTACCGTAGTCGGGTAAAGACTTCACTGAGAAACTAATATGTGCGCTATCCAAAAACACGTGTTTCAGAATTTTAAGGTAATCACGCAACAATTTTTATGGAGGCAGTTTGGCTACGAGCATATAATTTGAAGTACTCAACAACTACCTCTATAAAAATTGATGCGGAAGTAGCGCAGGATTTTGAAACATAGATATTTGAACAGGGCACATGATAGTTCCTAAATAAAGTCTTGACCTGACGATGTAAAACTAAAAAAAAAAAAATCATTTCATCTTCATTTTTACTGTAGGTCCCATAGTATTGTAGCTATGGACCTTTAAAGTGCCTGTTTTTGTTTTCAGCAGCCTATAACTTCGAAAGGAAGCATTTGTGCATCCAGGTTAGTTTATACTTTTCGTCTTATCTTGGTATCACTAATCATCTTCCAAACGTTGTAAGTGTTGTTTTGAAACACCCTGTATATAGTCTTAATACAAGAGTTAACAGTATACATGTTCCTTCATGTACATTGGATAATGTCGGAAAAGTATCTTCTGAATATCCATTAAATTGTTAAATCATCTACCTCAAACTGTTCAATCCTCTATCTCAAACTACTTGAAGATGTTGATAAGTTCAAGACAACAGTAAGGAAAATCTATTAAATGCTGCGTTTCATTCTGTCAATGGTTGTCTAAATAATGAACATGAATAGTAGCTCTAGAGTAACTATAGGGATTGTTACTTCACTTAATGTCATTCATGTAAATAGTACTTTCGTATATTATAATCAATTAATTATACGTAGACATAATATATTAATAACGTTAATATTCCTACAAGTTTTATACCTATGTACAATGTGCACATGTATTTGGTACGCGAAATGCATAAATAGAATACACAAAATACGCATTAAGAAATTTTAATTTTGAATTTGTGAAAGAATTGCAGAGGATGAAGTATTTCAAGGGCAAAATTTGCGTCCATGACTGCAAATCGTAAAACCAGTTTGCGGTATCTATATAGTAAATCAAATTTTGCGTGTGTAGATATGAACCAAAAGGGAATGAGCTCCGATACGGAAACAGTTCAATAATAACGCAGTAGGTATCCTATTTCATACCCAGATCTTCATCTCACATTATCTTCCTACATTTACATTTTCGGAGTATAAAAGATTAGAGTAGCAGACTTATTCTGTTTCTAAATGGTCGAAGAAAGTTTGAACAGGACAGTTGTTCAAGGCTATTCAAGACTATTTGATGAAAAAGACGTCAGCACTGACATCATTTTTTGTCTTGAATTTAATATTTTTGTTCAAGAGACTTCGTTTCGTTCTTGTTGTAAACAATCCAATTCAAGAGCATTCAATAGCAAATTTGGTCCCGAGTTGATTACGGAGTAAATATAAAACAATTAAGTTAGTGTCGTGGGACAGAGCGGCAGTTGTTGAATAAATATCTTTTTATTAATCTTTTCCATATTTACCCAGAGGCGGACTGGGCCACCTGAATACCCGGAAATTTCCGGGTGGGCCCTGCTCTCTGCAAAATAAATTAAGATATTGCTCGATTAGTTATAACTAATTCAAAACTCCGTTCTCGTTCATAGTAACCACTGTCGTAACTAAGGGGCCCGCTGTGCTAGCGAAGGGGAGGCACTAGGGAAAGGGGTCCAGAGCCTTGTTTGTTAAGTCTAAACAATACATGTAAGTTATAAACTCGAAAATGTAATCTCGTCCATAAATTACACATTCATTAATGAGATGTGCAATCGATAATATATACCACGGAGTTGATTGTCCAACGGTAAGGAAACCATGTTATACATGGAGTTGTTGGGGGAGAGTGGCAGGAACGGCGCCAGAAACGCTTCATGGGGTGGGCGGAAAGAGGCGGACCTAGTTGCTGGGTGAGCGGACAATGAAAATGAGAACTGGACAATGTAGACATTTTTTGACAATAATTAAGTTTCAATTTTTATACTCTTTAGTTAGCTAAGGCTCAGACCGAAATAGGGGAGGAACAAGGATATGGAAAACAGCTGTCTTGGCCTTATAGAAGGTACAATTCCGGCATTCGCCTGGTAGGACTGAAGAAATGCAGGACTTACGATGGGCTGCGGAAGTTCGTATATGCTCGACCTACAGAATTCCGCGTGGCAGACACAATACCTCTACTTCCAGTTTTTTTAAAACAATAATAACAGTGTGTACTGTGTAGTCGATGAAGTTCAAGACAGCTTTACCTCCTCTCCCTCCAAGAATGCACATGAATGCATAGAAATAAAAGAAGGTTCAAACAATACAGACCAACAGATAATACTGTACCTTTCGTTAATAACATAAAATACACAATAAGTAGGTAAAGTAAAACAAGGATAAAATAGGCTACTGCAAACATTTTTGTCTTTGAAGGATTTGTTACAAGAAAGCAAGAGACAAAAAATATAAATCAGTATCTTCAGAAGCAATGCTGTCATCTTCGCTCTCTCGAAATAGAACACTTCAAATTGCAAATCCTGGTTGTCAATTTTTTTTTTTTTTTTTTTTTTGTCTTTTTCCCTATTGAAGAAGGATTATCAGAACGTCAACGAATTAAAAATCGCGCTTCTTTGAACACGAGGATGACACTCAGCCTAAGAAGAAATCGCTGATAAGTTTTTCGACATATTAGCTGAACAAACACCGACCGCCGACAAGGGCGCCGATTTATCTGTAAATTTGGGGGGGGGGGCTCATTCAGATGGAAAAAAAATATATATATAAATATTTTAAGACAAATTATGCCAAATATTGTATACACATAAATACAATAGGGGGCTCACATGAGCTTTGGGGGGCCCGGGCCCCCTCGACCCCCAGGATCGGCGCCTTGTCTAATGCAACAGATATCAACTCAACAATGCTACAATAAGGGCTTTTACAAATCTGTCTAATGCCACACGGGTAAACATGAGGTGCATTGCTGTAAACAATTGCAAGTTGCAACCCTTTTTTAAGAAGCTATCGCGCCGACACAAAGCACTACTCCCCTCCCTCTCTTTCTGAAATGAGACAACAGACAATACTGGCCAGTCATGTTCATTATTTAGTCGGCTTTTTAAAAAGGAGTGCTTTTTTTATCAGTGAAGCATATACAAACACTGGCGTTTCAATAGCACGATTGTGTGTGTGTGTTAAACTTTAATTCATTAATCACGACTTTTTGGCATCATTATATTACTACTAGGGTTCCCAGATTTGTAAAACCAAAAAGAACACTTTGACTTAAAAAAAAAAAAACTTAAAAAATTGCTTTTATCGAAACTTAAGTTTGCTTCCAGATTATATCAAACAGCACATTTTAAAGAAAAAGAAAAAAAATATTATAGAAATTAATACATTATTAAAGTAAACTAATAAAAAAAATACAACTACAAAATGATGACTCACTAGCAGGCAGCAATACTAATGATACTTTAAGTCATGGCATTTAATAAAGTCATGGTTCTAACAACTTATTAATTAATTGGTCTGTTTCATTAATTAGTCTACAAACTCGAAAAGGAGGACAAAACCACGTCCGGCTTGGGTACAAAGCCGGGCATCAATTTTCATGTCCAAAAGCCGGACGTCTGGCAACTCTAATTACTACAAGTTTCTGTCTTAAAATCATTGTTCATTGCAGAGTTAAATAGAGTCCTAGAACCTATTAGATTACAATCTACTTCTGTTGAGGTGGGCGGTCGCCCAACCCCGCCCACCCTTAACGCCGTCCCTGGCGAGTGGTGGCGATAAATAATGGTCCTTTGAACACAGCGGTGATGTCAGAAAACGAGTTTGAATTCCCACAAATCGGGCCCCGAAGTTTCGAGCTTGGATCCCACAGACAAGGGATATATCCTTTGTCTGTGTTGGATCCCTTCTAATCACCAATAAAATATGTAATTCTTGGACGTGGGAGGAGGCAATGGAAAGGTCGTGGTCTCCTGAGCACAGCGGTGATGTCACAAATCGAGCCCGAGACCTGATGTCCCCAGATATCGGACCCCGAAAGTATAGGGTCGGGTCCCTTCTATTCACTAATGAAGCATGGAGTTTTGGGACGTGGGTGGTTGCATTGGAAAAGGTCGGTTACCTCTGAGCACACCAGTGATGTCGTAAATCTGGCCCGAGGCTCCAAAGGATGTTCATGCCATATTCTCCATGCTTTTTTTGCTCAAAAAAGTAAGTTTCCTTATTATCGTTTCTGAACATTATTCAACCGAACATTACAAAACAATACTGTGATGCTGCATGTTAGTAAGGAACAGCGCAATATATTTGATATAGAACAGAAGGGACATGAGCCCAAACATGTGGGGCCCGAATTCTTGGGTTTCGAGCCACGGGACCTATTTCTAACATCACTGCTGTGCTCAGGGGACCCAGTTATTTCGAAACCCACAACTCACGTTTACAACTCCATGTCTAACACGGTTTCCTTACTGAAGGAGGATCTTCATGATATATTTTTCATGTTCTTATCCAAGAGTAACAAAGACATTACAAAGCTGTGTGAATTGACAGGACATTAGATTGGGACAATATCTTTTCATCGTATATGTAAAGTATACGTGAAATAGTGAACTCCAATGGAAACGCACCACTCCTTTCTTATAAATCTATTTTTTAACTTATGATTTTTATTTCGAGTCTATAAAGAGAAATTGGGATAGCAGGATGGAGTTTCTAATTCGGTATACCTAAATACTGCAACCAATATTGAAGGAGGCTCATTTGCGAATGTTGTGGAGGGTTGGAGGCACGCGATCTTAGTTACGCTACTAATAGTAACGTTAAAAATAATATAACGTGAATTGAATTTATGCGTGTGTTATGTGGAATAATTCATCCTATAGAAATGTGTGGATTACACAGGTCATATGGATCTTTAATACGAAGGGGCTCCCGAAGCAAACAGATCACGAAAAGATATTACAATTAATCATTGTCGTAACTTGGAACCCGATTAACGATGAGCTTTGTGGTATTTTCTGAATATTTTATTTCACAGCGATTAGCAATAAAGCATAATCTCACCCTTTCCAATCCTTAGAAAATAAATTTTACAATCATAAAATCTTTTTTTAATTAAGTTTCAACGCCGACTGTTTTCATTACCATCTAAAACCTCGACAAAATAAAAGAACCGCGCTCATTGTTTTAACCCGAACATTTTTAAACTTAGAATTTAAAAGAGTTAAAAAAAATAAACTCCATTATAGCTAAGTAAACACTACTCGGAGTATTCTAGTTAAGTTTGAGTACAATTCCGCTAGGTTTGCGAATCATTGCTAACGGTTAGAACGTACAGTACTCAGATAGCTGCATATTTCTTACGCCAAAACTGTAAGGATTATGTTCTAAATGCGATACTCTAAGCGTAGGACTGTTTCATTTGGCGAATTTGGTTTTCTTTAAAATCTGAAAGTAATGGAAACGATAAAAAGGTACACGATTAACACAAAATCCAAAGAAACAAACATTCGAATATCAGAAACATAAAGAAGCATAGAATAATGCACTTGTCGCAGCTGTAAGTGATCGAAAGCAGCGAAAACTGCTTTTTCTAACAACCTCTGAGGTGGTAAAGGTAAGCTATATATTCTTTGTAGGCATATTTTCCATTCATTTATTTGAATGTGTGATGTCAGCGACAAAGCAATTTATCTCAATAGAAATAACTAGGGGAAAATGTTACCCACGGCCAATCCGGATTAATCTGCGTGGAGGCCTCCAAGCTACTCGACTCCCCTTCCGCGATTTTAATAATAGCAAAATAATACTTGGCTATAGATACGAATACACAACTTTACATTTCGTGGGGGCGGGGGTTTAGCCATCCAAGACTCCATCTAAGGGTTCATTCCTAAAAGAGCAGTCCAGACTCCAGACCAACTCGGTATTCATTAAGGCCCTTAAGCGTTATTCTCCGAGTGGGCTCTTGTACTACCAGTCCGCCTCTATATTTACCTGATATCCAAAGCGTACATTATCATAAGAAACAACAGGAAATATCCCTCTGGAGATAGTAATTTTGTCAGGTATTGAATGGTCTTGTTCAATCTTTCTTTGAGCGTGTATAATCTTCATTATGGATCCTAAGTACTATTCTTGTTCAATTTTTTTTTCATCCAAGAACATAAGTAGGGGGAGAATTCGCTTCTCCTACAGTAGTGAAGTGAAATGAGAACCTCGGAGCTTACTATCTATATTTACACCAATCTGCATTTTTTTTTACATCTTATAAAAATCTCTAAAGATTTAACTCGTTCATCGATCTTTTTCTTTTGAAGATTCCGACTGTTATTGTCCGGAGAATGATTATAGTTCAGATACCAAGACTCAAGGTATTTTCCTTCCTTCTCTTCGGAAGTTTGGTTCCTGAAAAAAAAATTAAAAATAGTGAGAAAAAAATCATATACTGCTCTTTTTTCATTTAACATTTTCCATTTTCGTTTTCCACCAAAATTCAAGAAGTTCTTTGTTTTTTTTATTTATTTCTCACTTAGCTCCCTTCCATTTACATTAAAGCCTAGCCTCCAAGCTAATTTAACCAAATTTCCTTCCTTTTTCATTTCATCGTTCCATTTCCATTTTTCCCTGATTTTTAGGGTTTCTTCACATTTTAACAACAATTGTTCTAATGTTTCATCTTTTTTAAAACATAGTTGACATTCATCGTTCACTTCTTTAATTTTTTTTCAATCTTACCCCTGTTTCAACGCTCCCTGACCTGTCTTTGAAAAGTAAAATGCTTCGTAAATCATTGTCCATATAATTTATTTTCTCATAGCGCCTTTAATATGTGTATATTCCTTTAAAACTGCTCCTCTTGCCTACTTCTTATACCATTTTTCCTACGCTTTTTCTTTAATTGTTTTTTCGGTGATATTTTCCCAATTTTTATAATTCTCTTCTCTGTACCGGGTAGTTTGAACATATGAAGGATAAGGGGAAAAAACAAGGAATGTCCATGTGTGTGCTTTATCGGGTACTTTGTCCTATCTGTTGGTGACTCTTGGTACTATTTGACTGTATATGTAAGCATCCGTAGATGTAAAAATATCCATGTATAAAGGGGCAAAAGTTTTGACTAATCCTATTCTTTTTTTACGCTGCTTTCAATATTAAAACGCCGTTTTCTCGAAAATACAGTTTTGTGACATTCCTTCTTTTTTCCCCTTACCCTTCATATTGTCTTTCTAATTTTCTAACTCTCCTAAACCATTTTGTGTTCTCCCCTTTTCTCATATGTTTAGTGGCCTCATGCACAACTTTTACTAATCTTGTTTTCTCCATAAATTTTAATCTTTCAAGATATTTTATTTTACTCATAACTTTTCCTTTTTCAAAATCACTACATCTCATCTCTCTTGTTATTGTTAAATTTGCACTTAATTTATTTGCTCCTAGCACAAACCTTCCTCTTTGATTCTGTGCTTGTTGTAAAATATTCCTGGTTTTATCCGTTAAAGTTTCATTTGCATATGTTAGCGCCGATACTGCTACTTTTTTCCGTAGTATTCTTGACACCTCATATCTGTTGTATGACCACATTGCTTTATTTTTTATAATTGCTGTATATTTTTGTATTTTATTTATCAGATTTTTCTCGTGTTCAAGTAAGTATTGTTCTCCTCCTTCAAGTGTAATTCCTAAAAATTCTATTTTTTCAGTCCTGTTTATTACTGTTTCCTGCTTGTATATTTTGATCCTCTATGTCTCAATTAAAAACCATGAACTTGTTTTTTTCTTAATTTATTTTAAACCAATTTCTTTTCCTTTCCTAACTACTGTTTCTGACATTTCCTTAATGTCTTCAATATTATTACTCATCAATGCTACATCATCTGCAAATAGAGTGCCAGGAATTTTCTTACTTTTTCTTTTCCTTGCAATTAATTCTATCCCTCTGTTCGTTTTGATCAATGCTTCTTTCATTTCGTGTATGTATATCAGGAATAGAACTGGTGATAGAAGACATCCTTGTTTCAAACTTTTGTTACTGTCTATCCATTTTGATTTTGTTTCCCATTTCATATCTCTATTTGTTATCCTTATATAGTTCCTTAAGGAACATAATAAATTTCTTTGATATTCCTAAGTTTTCCATTACTTCCCATAATATCTTTCTCTTGACTATATCATACGCCTTTTCAATATCAACAAATGCTACTATAAAATCTTTTCTTTCTCTGCATATTTCTATCAGTTGTTTTTACATTAAAAAAATATTATTTTATATAATAATAAATGATAGTACATTATTGTATTTTGTATGATGTTCCCTTTCCTTGAGATTACAGGCTATGTTGAATGTATCACCGACTAGTGACACCGAACCTACTGGGCCCGTATGGGCTCGTCATCAACAGTCACTGACACACTCACCAAGCCAATCATCTACGGAAAATAGAACTCAAATCTGGCCCGAAAATATAAAGATTCCAAACTCTCTTCCATCTCGACTCACAGTCCGGTATCCAGGCCTGCAGTTCATCATCCACATCCCATCCGAAAATAGGTTGCGAACCACGACTACAGACACAGGACATCGACCTACGAGTGGAGCTGGCAATGAGCACAATGAAGATCTTAATGTTGTCTGTGAAAGCCCTATCTAAATAAAAAAAAAATCTTGAAACAAACAGAATTTTGCAACTAAAAAAAAAATCCAAACTGAGATTTTGATTGAAACTGATAAAAAGAGAAAATTTCTACAGATTCGGTTGTTTTCAACCCCGGTCACACTAAGGAAAGTCTTTTCCCTTGATTCACAGCTATTTCATTTCCCCAGTAAACTTATTATGTACGCACTGCTCTTTGCTTTGATCATGCTTCGCATACATACCAAAACATAACTGTAACTCAATATTTCTACTACTTCTTAAAACTACAAGATAATTATATTCTGTATTCGAAAAGAAAGATGTTTTCACGGCTAGTAAATTTTATTCGAAAAATATTCATGAAAGTAGTGTTGGACAAAATATTTGATAACAGAAAATCTTTACACTTGACTGACATACCCATCTAAGAAAACTAATATGATCGATTTCTATAACTTTCAGAGCCAAAACATTATTTACTTTCCACAGATATTCCTAAAATATTCATATTCATTTAATATTCTTCACTTAATATTCTTGACTTTCAAAACATTCACATTCAATCGACACATGAAACAAATGAAAATACACAATATAAATACATTACACTATTGAAAATAATACGTCACTGCACAAGGTTGTGGTTAGCTACTTTCACTTTTCTTTATCTATTCTTTGGTGCTTAAAATCCGCTGTGCGTTAAGATTGTGGCCGGCATAGAGGATTTACGCTCTTCGCTACCTCTCTTACAGCTCGGACCCACTGTACA
The DNA here is from genome assembly GCF_964235325.1 of Thermobia domestica. NCBI lineage: Eukaryota > Metazoa > Arthropoda > Insecta > Zygentoma > Lepismatidae > Thermobia > Thermobia domestica. Next base: position 37,207,551 of record NC_137462.1, on the reverse strand, counting down.
ATCTAGCACAGGTAAACACTCACACAACATATTGCCATAACTTAAACCTAAATCCCTATTCTAACTACACTAACTTAACCTAAACAAAATGAAAAAAAAAACACACATATATTTCATGAAGCACCATCCTTATTTTATATTTTGTTTCGCTACCACATTCAAACCAAAGACGCAGTGGTTACTTGCATTAGTGTCGCTCTGAAATTTTAAGTTTCTTAATAAAGAAGGAATAAAGTATCTACTAGTAATTATTAAAAAAAACTGAAATTTCTAAAACTTGATGGGTATCAGGATAGAATATTACGTAGGTTTAGCCTATTGCCGAAAGTTTTCTGTTACCGGTACGCAAAATTTCATGTACTTTTGCACTTAACTGTAGCCGTGAATCTTACTTCCAAAAGCCAACGTTTAGAATTATTTTGTTTAAAACCAAAGAAAACATGTCAAAATAAATTAATATTTAATTTCGAACAGTGTTACCGAAAATGAATAATTTCAAGATTTCAGGGAATCTAAACATCTTTTCTCTTCACTGGGGGAAAATGTGTGTGTGGTCCACACATTTTCTTGTGGTTACGACAATCGCTCTGTGCTGAGATAATCTAGCTTTCTTTCCCCCCCATTGAATGAAAACACGATGTCACATTGACCAAATCTGCATGTGTGCGGCGTTGAGGGAAACTTTATGCACTTAACACATCATGTTAAGAATTTCACACATGCACCAGAAAATATAATCACACATATTTGTTCTATCGAGACAAGGAATTTTGAAGATGCCAATACCTGGATTGAATTTCACTTCCACTGGTTCCTACTTACGTGAGTCCATTCCTTTGACAGCGACTAAGCGGATATATTAAAAAAAAGGGTTTTCTGATGAATTATGCCACTAGAATCTCCTTGGAGATTCTTCACTTGTGGTTCCAAAAAAGTTTCAGATATTAACAACTGTAGCACCGATCTAAAAAGCCATTGAGCGTCACTCAACTTCTTCTTCTCCGATGCTTGCACACCGACTCAATATTTACTCTCTGTCACCGTCTCCTCCGGCTTCTCCTACGTTCTCTCGCTGACCGAGAACGTAAAATTTGCCAATGAGCTCATTCCGTAACAATAAGCACATTCCATACTAGTATCCCTTATACAAGACGAAAATCACTTCACAGGTTTAGAATATTACTTGTTTAATAATTTTGTTAAAACACCAAACACAGCACGTTTATCTCTGCTGACAACTTCTGATACTAGCCAAAACGAAGAATTTATCACAGTTTCAAAATAACAACAAATTATTCCACAATTTCTACAGACGACGAACACCGTACGCCTGTCTCCTGAAATGGCTGACGATGTAAGACAAAGAATCACATGAAGATGATCCCTAATTGGAAGATAATCGTGACGTAACTATCGGATGATAGGCTTCTGTGCGAAGATCAAAGAAAGCCGAAATCTCAGCCGCAGCTGTGATTGTGGATTATCCAATCAAATAATTTACTTCGAAAACAAAGAGATGCACCAAGAAGAAATTATGGCTGACTTTCTTAATTTGGAATTTTGAAGAAGATTTACGAAATTAAAATTTTAGTTTTCTTGTGAAGATTCCCTATGCCGAAATATGTATAAAAATAAACTGAAAATCATTGAAAAAGCTGGAATATACACTTATTTTCTAAAATAATGTTATATTCTTGGATAAATACGTAAAATATACAAAATATAATTACTAATCATGTAATCTTCATGTAATATTCGTTGAAACGATTTACTTTACTGAAATTACACAAAATTTGCGACCTACGGTTTTCCTACTATAAAATAAAACAGTTTTCTAACGTTTTAAATAATATTAAAATTTCCCTTCCAATATACAAGGTGCTGAAAAGCACCGGGCCATGTTACGTTATGCCGAGCATAAGGTAACATTGTGTTATAATGTAGATGTTATCTGTTCTGAATTCATTTTGTAACTCACTTAATATTTTGTTTTTCTCTAGCTAGTTCATTAATCTGTCTCTTAGAATATTTGCAAAGAACTTATATACGCAGCTGGTAATAGCTATTGGTCTATAATTTTTGTCATGTTTATTTTTTCCTTTTCCTTTACATATTAACTTAATCTTTGTTTTCTTTCAACTTGGAGGAATGGTTCTTGATTCAAGAATATTACTCATAATAACCTTTAAACTTTCCAAAGATTTATTATCTAGGTTTATTAACATCTCATTTGACACCTCATCTGTTCCTGTTGCTTTTCCTCTTAGCTCTTTCCTAGCCTTCTCTATTTCCATAGTTTCAATATCATATGTTAATTTTTGACTTTCTTCTTCTACACTCTTATTACTTATTTTTGCTAATTTGTCTCATTTATCCGTTCTTCATAATTTTGTTTCATCGCGCAATTTGTTAAGTACGTCTCAATTTCTTTCAGCATTCCTATCTTTCAGCATTTGTCCCTTTTCATTTGTAAGAATGTTTTTTATTTCGTTTTGTTTTTGTCTGACATATCTCCAAAATCTTTTCCCTGCTTCTCTCCCTCCTGACTTAATTTCTTCTGCTATTTCTTCATTGAAATTTCTTATTTCTTTCATTTTAGCTATGTGTGCATCTTTCTTGCTATTTATATATTCATTTCATGCTTGAATTACTTCTTCTTTACCAATTTCTCCTTTCCTAAATTTCTTTAGTATTAATCTATGGGTTCGGCTTTTTTCCTTTCTTATATTAATTTTTGTTTCTGCATCTTTGGTCCAAATGAACTTACTACTTTTTCTATAACCTTTCTTGCGTTCCTTCACATTTGTGACTTCAGCTGCAGTACTTTTAATTGTTGTTTCTAGAGATTCATAGCTTTGTTCATTTATGCATTCTTTTTCTCTTCTCTTTATATTTCTTTATATCTTTTTTCAGTCTTCTAATAGTAGGTTTCTTTTGATCTCTTTTATTTATTTTTTGAGGAATTTTCTTTGCCCTCCAGACCTAATAGCTCCAGTTTTAGTAATCTAAGATCACTTCCTACACTGTAAATTCCCTCTTCATCAACATCAAGTTCTTTAACCATTTTCTGCTTTTTTTACCAACAAGAAAGTAATCAATAGTAGTAGATATCTCTGTTTTGAAGTATGTCTTCTTAACTGATGTGTGTATTATGCTCATTATTTCAAAATTAAAATCCTCTACTAGTGAGTATAAAAGCTGCCCATTTTTGTTTACTCCTCCTTCCGTTTCTATGAAATGCGCATTTAAATTTCCTCCTAATATATAATGTACATTTTCTTTTCTTATTTCATTTAAATCTTCATTTACACAATTATATATTTCCGAGTTTCACTCTAGATTTTTTCGGGTCTCCAATATATTGCAACTATATAAGATTCCTTTTTCTTGCAGTTTTACCTTTATCCATAAATGATCATTCACAGCCTTGGTTTTGCATCTTAATTTGTTTTCTCTGATACTTATATTTTTACCTTTAATATCTCTAGTCTTTTTTCTTCCTTCCTACTTGTACTTAGTATCTTCCAAAAGTGGGGTAATTTCATCCCTCATGTTTGTTGCTGTAAGTAGCATTATGTTTATATTTAATTCCTCCATATTATCAAGAATTTCCTTCCATTTTTCCATTTGATTTCCCCCTTCCTGAATATTTAAACAACCTATTTTATATTTACATAATTATTTTTATTTACTTTTTCATTTCTACTCCATCTTGCTTTCTCTTCCAGTCAGAAATTCCGATTCATAATTTTTATTTCAAGAATTTTTTTCGCATTCTTCCAAAATATGTTGTCCTAAGAAACACCCTCCTCTCCAGTTAAGGTGTATTCCATCATTTGCTGTTTCATATTTGGTTAGACTTTTATTTGCATTAACATATATCGTTTCTAACTGTTTACAGATCCAATTTATGCCATCATTCAGCTTTTCTATAGTATCTTCATAAACATCATTTCTATATATTAATCCATTTACGACCCATTTACTTTCAGGATATAGTTCCTTACCTTCTTCAAGGAACACCCACATTTCTTGGATTAGGTGCTTCCCGTTTCTTTTTCCTATATTATATGTTCCAACATGCACTACAATTACTTTTGGATTTTTATCTTCTTTATTTTTCTCTAACATTTTCCCTAATTCATTTATTCTAATTCTTGGGAAAACCTGGGTGTTTGCTCCATATTTTTCGCTGCAACTTTTTACCATTGAATCTCCTATTACTAATACATCTCCTTCCTGTAAAATATTTTTAACATTTGGATTTTGTTGCTTATTTCCTATATTTGCATTTGATCTTTTTCTCTTTCTACTATTTTCCAGTATTTTTCTTCTTGTTCACTTACTACCTGTTCTTTTTTATTTTCTGTAACTTCCTGTTTTACTTCTCTTTCCTGTCCTTTTACTTCATTTTTTCCTTTTTCACTTTCATTATCTCCAATTGTCTCTATGTGTATTCTTTCCTCAGGATTACTGTTTGTTGTTGATTTTTTTTTACCTATTTCTTTTCCAGGTATGCTCTCTCTCTGCAGGTATGTACTCTCTTCACTTACATTTTCACTTCGGAGCTTCTTTCTTTTGTAGCTTCTTTAAAATGTTGTTTCTTGCTTTTTGACTTTGGCACCTCCTTTGCTCGATTCTTCATTTCTGCTTTGTTTTGTTTCTTATCCTCTACCGTCTCTGATTTCTTATCTCCTAAGTGCTTACCTGTGTTTGTTTGTTTGGTTTCTTCTCCGCATGTACATGACTTTTCTTGTATTACTTTCTTCAGTTCGTCTATTTCTGCCTGAAGTTGCTGTTTTATAGGTAATAGGTTTTGTACGTCTTCTGTTTTACTCTATTTCCCTTTCTTTAAGTCTATCCATTCCCTTTTGCAGTTTTCACAGCTCCAAAAGCTATTTATCTCATTTTCGTCTATTTTACGTTTTACTTTTCTCAATTATATGTCTCTACTTTCTGTTTCATCAGCTGTTATCCCTATACAAAGTAGGTGAAACCAATTATTACACAGATCAAAAGCAACCATTTTGTCTCCACTGTCCTTTCCTTTGTATTTACATTTTTGAAAGCAATACTTTTATCCATATTTATTTTAAATTTACACTTAAAATGTGGTAATTCTTTTCCCAATTCCAGTTATTTAGAAAAAAGGCATGCACTATTTAACTACTAAACTATTAAGTTTCTAAGATATATTATTAGCTATATCAGAAAGTGTTATTTACACCCGATGCACATGCTGCAACACCTAGTGGTACTATCTGTTTTTCACATTCTTTTATGTAAATCTATATATGTACTTTACCTCCTAGTTTGCGTTCTTTTCCTGTGAAGGAATTTTCTAGAATCCTATACTCTATTTGTAAGTTTCTTGGACATCACTATTTAGTTCCGAAGTAGGTCACTCAGGTCCTTGATAAAACCTTGTTTTGCTTATGTAAGTCTTATAAGTACAAGGGGACAATTTATCCACTTACACATTTATATCGTTTAACCACTAAATTCCGATTGTTGATAATCGCTGGTTTTCCTTATGTATAAAACTCGTGGGCACAAAGTTACACTATTATACAGTAATAACACTGACCATTAATAACGAAAACCTGCCTTCCAAGAACAATTCACTTCAATTTACAACCATTCTTCATACAATTATGTGCTCAAATTTCTCCAATTCACACAACTCACTTCAATTCACATCCATTCTTCACACAATTAAGATAGAAACAAAAACGACAGCGTGTCTCAGTGATGCCGATTGAAGGGAAATTTCTCTTTGTGCAGGGAAATTTTGAGTAAATTTTGGAGAAAAGGGAAAAAGGGAAATTTCTTGTAATCTCTCAATATTGCAGGGAAATTTGAACCTCTCTTCAGTCATTTATAGATTGAATGTATTTACGTATCTGATTAATCTCATTAAAATTCAGTATAAATTGAACATCCTATTTGTTCCAAACATAATCTGTTGCACATATTTCACATAAATTCTCATAAGTTATCTTGCTTTGCATTCGTTAATATTTATCAACATTACACATCGATCAACATATTCAGTTAAATTCGAAACATTACAACAATGCTTATTTAAAATCTTTTAACAAAATTAATCTCCCTATTGTTGAATTAAATGCAATGCAATAAGATGAAATATTTCTCAATTAAATTATCATTCCAACTATTATAACAGTTTGGTTTGATTCGTGTTCGGGACGTGTCGTGAATGTAAATATGTATATATGGGCGAACACTGGGTCAATAGTGTATGTGTGTAAGTTTACAAATTTTCTAGTGACTGTGTGCACAGAATTATAAATTCTTAAGAATTCCGCATCTCTAAACTTTTATTTAGTTTGTATTGTGCTTACGAACATTCAGTAAAGTAGTAGCAGTTAGAGTTTTCTTTGTAACTGTTCGTATTCGTTTCAGTAAATATGGTATATCTGTTCTTAACTAAGTACATACCAAATATATACTTAATATTTTCTTTGTACCTTAGGTTACATTAATATTAAAATCTATCATGATATCTAGAATAAAAATTAAATTTACATAATATTTATTTTATATTGTTTATGATTTATTTAGGTTGTCCGTCCTGACCGAGGTATTTATAGGGTTTTTTCTGTCACACCAGAGATTGCACCTGACCTACACCTTTCCATATCCTTTCCCGGGACGCCTTAGATACCTAAACAACAAATCAAGTTCAAATTCTGCATAAGTTCAAAGGAAGGCTGTCAGGTATCTGCTTATATGTGGTTATAAGATTGGGGTGAGGGGTGGAAGCGAAAACGATTAAAAATACGTTTACTAAGTACAGTACTTGAACGGTTTGGATGAAGGGAAATTTTTCCGGAAGAGGGAAATTCTAACGCTTGTGAAGGGAAAACGGCTCTGAAGGAATTGGCATCAATGGCGTGTCTGCTAGTCCACTGTACACATGCACATTCAGCCAGGACTTGAGTTGATTCACATACTTCAATTGTCGAACTTTTTAACACTTCTCTTTTAAAAGCTGTAATTCAAAAACAAACCTACTTGGAGTCGACAAAAACCAGAGATTAACGTATAAATATTTTCACCAACACCTCATTCTATTTTATACAAAGCCAGAGTTTTCGTATTTTCTATGAATTGTCTCAGGAAAGAAGAAGAAGAAGAAAAGTACAATATTTTGCAGCGTATTTCGAACGTTCTGTATTATTTTATATACCTTGGTTCTGTAGTAATTTTGTCTGAAAGATTGTATTTTACGTTTCATTTGATGTCAATCATCTAGCAATCTATATAATTTAGAAAATGCTTTATTTCTCAATGGAGGTTGATTCATGTGAGAATATTGCATGAGAGCTTGGTTTAATTTGCAGGTAAATCTCTAGAATTAAGTTCATCTGACCAATCTAGTGTCTTACGATAAATGTACTTTTATTAATTGGTAGTAGTATAACACATGGGCTGAAAAGTCCCGGGCCTAACACATAGATGGCGCTAGTTGTATTGCAGTCACCTTGTTTTCAGTGAATACTAACCTTCACAAGACAGCTGTGAGAATTTCATGATATTCTATTCATTCGTCTGTGAGTTATTGTGCTAAGAGTGACCCTACTTGTGTTAGTTTCAAAACAATGGATCAAAAACAATTTCGTGTTTTAATTTTACACTGCTTCTTGATGGGAAAAAATACCGTTCAAGCGAAGCAATGGCTTGAAAAGTGTTATGGGGACTCCGCTCCATCAGAAACAACAATAAAACGTTGGTTTGCTGACTTCAAACGTGGTCGTAGAGACACCGATGATGCAGAACGCAGTGGACGTCCAAATGAGGCAGTAACATCAGAAAACATTAAAAAAATCCACAAACTTGTTTTGAATGATCGAAAAGTGAAGGTGCGTGAGTTAGCTGACATCGTAAAGATATCAAAAGAACGTGTTGGCTTTATATTGCATGAGCATTTGACTATGAGAACGCTCTGTTCAAAGTGGGTGCCGCGTTTGCTCACTGTTGACCAAAAACAAGAACGTGTTGATGCTTCTGAGCAGTGTTTGGCCATGTTTAAACGTAACAAACCGGACTTTTTGCGTCGATATGTGACCATGGATGAAACATGGATCCATCACTTCACTCCGGAATCAAAACGATCGGCATCTGAGTGGACAGCAACTGGTGAACCTCGTCCAAAGCGCCCGAAAGCACAACAATCGGCTGGCAAGGTGATGGCCTCGGTATTTTGGGATGTGCGTGGTGTAATATTCATCGACTATCTTGAGAAAGGACATACCATTAACAGTGACTATTATATAGCGTTATTGGAGCGTTTAAAGGCCGAAATTGCAAAGAAACGACCGCATATGGCAAAGAAAAAACTTTTGTATCATCAAGACAACGCACCGTGTCACAAGTCAATCAAAACAATGGCAAAACTACATGAATTGAACTTCGAATTGCTCCCACATCCACCGTATTCGCCAGATCTGGCTCCCAGCGACTACTGGCTGTTCGCAGACCTGAAAAAAATGCTCGCCGGTAAGAAATTTCGCACGAATGAAGAGGTTATCGCTGCAACTGAGGCCTATTTTGAGGCAAAAGATAAATCGTTCTACAAAAGTGGTATTGAAATGTTAGAGCGGCGCTGGACTGATTGCGTTGCTCTTCATGGAGATTACGTTGATGAATAAAGCTAATTTTGAACCAAAAAAACGGTGTTTTCTTTGTTAGGCCCGGGACTTTTCAGCCCATGTGTTACATGAGAACTCCCACAAATATTCACCCATAGCGCGGTCAAGTTTAGGTATGCTATTCGAAATTTACTAATTGTTAAAAAGCTATAATTTATTAATTTCCTTGTCCATCAAAAGATTTGCGTTTTCCTACGTGAGAATAACCCACTTAGCATAGATAAAGTTCAATGGAGCCACGAGTTGTATTTGTTCAAAATTTACAAGGATAATGTTTAGCAGAAAAGATACAGCTTTTTTTTTTTTTTTTTTTTTTTTTTTTCATTTATTCCGAAGGTTATAGTTAAGGAGCCGTACTTCCCATTTAGGGAAGGACGAGAAACGCCATACTTTCAGGAATTATTCATCGACTATCTAGGATGTTAAAAAGTAGGTAATAGACTGAGTTCTTGCCCGTGTACTTAGGGTGAGTGCAACAGTAAGATGTATCCTCGTGCACGGTGATGAGAAGTAGCTGTTCTTAACTATTACCATTCCGAAGTTGGTTCTCCGCTTGTTTTTCGACAAAAAGGAGGAGTCAAGTTCCAAAGTTGGGCGTCCATTTCCAGCAATTTTTTAAAAATTTACAGGAAAGATATGGATAATTTGATCGTTTGTGTGCTTGATAATATATAGGCTAAGAGTCTAGAAAAATTTGTTTGTTTGTTGTATATAAGCGGTTATAAACATGGGACTATACGGCGAGCGGAGGGAACTACTTGGCGCAAGTTAACCGAACAGTTGTATTGTGGGAAAGAAACGAGCATTTATGTTATCAACATGGCGAATATACAAGGGCAATGAACCAACAGTTTTAACACTTGTGAAGCAATACATTGATAACGAGCAAAATCTTTTAAAAGTTTGTGAAGAGCACGGATTAATGAACCTAATAACAAATTGCAGAAAGTGTGGAAAAGAGATAACAGCGAAAAAACGTGGCGAAAGCGGACGCCCAATTTCGGAATAAATGTCAAAAGGAGTAATAATAGCTACGAAAATTTTAAATCGTCGATTTTAGGACCGCTTTAGAAGGGTATAATAGAGTAGGTGGTGCAGTTTTACTATACGGATCCAGAAATTGTAAAATGTATGAAAAAATGTGGAGAAGTCTTTAATTTCCGCATTTTATGTCAAGTTAGGTTAGAGTAAAGTAAGCTAGAGATAAGTAGGGTTAGGGAAGTTCGAACGCATTTTGTTAAAATTAATACAGTGTAAGTTGTCTCCGCGTAAGGATACCAACTAAAGTGTTTCTGTACACCTGCAGCCATGTTCAGAATACAAATGCTCGGTACTTTCCCACATTCAACCATGCGCTGACTTTGCGCCAAGTAGTTCCCTTCGCTAGCCTAAGAGTCATGATTATATCCGCTTATTAAAAAAAAAAAAAAAAAAAAAAAAAAAAAAAAAAAAAAAAAAAAAAAATCCGCTCTCCGTACATATTATCAAGCACACAAAGGAACAAATTATCCATTTCTTCCCGGTAAACTTTCAAAATTTCGCAAGAAACGGACGACCAACTTCGGAACTTAACCCATTTTTTTCTAAAGATGTTACAATGTCGGTAGTTTCTGTTCTCGTATGTTAGTTTATGTTAGTGTAGGGGTCCAGCATAGTTAAAAAAAATCGCTTATTTCTTTTAGTTTTCGTTATATTATGCTAGTTTATGTTCAGTTTAGGTTAGGTTATGTTAGGTCTAAGTACTTGCATCTGGCAAGAGTGCTGTGCAAAACAAGTGATTTGTCACATTCTTGACATGATGCAAGGTGGGAATAACTAGGGTAAGTATGGTCGGGTTAGCTTACGGTTAGGGAAGTTAGAACCCATTTTGTTGAAATTAAGAGAGCGTAATTCCTCGTGTTGCTATGCATTGTATCGGTTCCTATGAATGTTCTGCACAAAGTGCACTCTTACCATTCCCATTACTCATGTAAATTTTGTATCTTTTACGTAGGCTACTTGTGGACCCCTTCTGCTAAACCAGGGATGCAAATAAGGAACAATTTTTTACTCGCCCAAGAAAAAACTAGCCAACATCCCACAATATAAATCATTTACTTACCTTCGGTATGATATTAGATACTCGCCCACACGGCTTAAACGCGCTAAACATTGACCAATTACAATTGGGCGGTGTTATGCAACAACCATTCCACCCACAACGAATCAGTTTTGGGAAAATCGGTTATAGGTTTCTCGACCCCATAAGATATTACCGTATTTGGGTTGGATTTTCTCTTCATAGATGGCAGACCGATCGCAAACAAGTTACCAGAATTTTTTAGTGTGTTCCTTACATATGTTCGAACCCTGCAGCAGGGTTAACTATTTTTTTTAAATTTTGTGGGTTGACTGGTTGTTGCATAACATCGTCCAATTGTCAAGTTGTACGCCTAAACTTGTCCACTTGCACAGCAACCTTAAAGGGCTGTACATATGTGATTTAGATTTCGTGCTGTAGATTTGTTTATAGAGAGCATAAGAGTAATGCCTACAGTGGAGTGAAGTGAATTTTATAGTGCCTGCTCTAGTGGCTTTCCTTACACCGAGAATAGGAATCACACTTAGATTAATTTTAACAAAATGGGTCTAGACTTCCCTAACTCTAAGCAACCCGGCCTGTTTCTACTCTACTTTTCCCTATCCTATCTAATCGTACTGTATTACACCTTTTTAAAGCGGTCCCACCATTCGACGTGCGGTTGGTAATGTATTGTAAAGATTATTTTGAAAAAAAAAAAAAAAAAAAAACTTTTACGAGTTCTAATTTCGCGAGCGTATTTCGTGATCCACTAATGTGAAAGCTCTAGAAAGTGAAGGATGGGGATTAGCACAGAGAGGGTAAAAAGAAGGGTTCTAGAACACTGGCCCGTCTCCAAGTTCACTACCCACCGGACAAGTTACGTGAATTACAACGAAAGTCATCTATTCAAAAACTACTATTTGCTGATCAAAATAACAGTTGCAAAAATGAATTTTTGGAACTTATCTATTTCCTAAAATAATAGGAGATACAGCTTCTCTATCCCTCCTAACAATTTATTCTCAAGAAAATTGATCAACTACCTGATAAATCATGTGAAGTTAAGAACTCGTTCTAATGTTAAAAAAAAATTAAATATAATAAAACACTTAAAATGAAAAAGCAACAACATTAATAACATATTCAAGGACTAGGCCTACAATATAAAGAAGTGTCTCACGAAATTGACAAATAACTTAAAAATATTACTAACCACTCTATGACGTATAATATCTACTAGAAATTCTAAGCATACGTAACTTCAAACCAATTAATGACTGTAAGTGAAAGACAGGATTGTATCTACGACCTAACCTTCATAAACTTTGGCGAGCGTATCTTTAAAAAAAAAATCGGAAGAATACCAAACAGGAACGAAATTTATGAATGTGAAAATTGCGAGAATATGGTGAAAGCAGTGAAGGATAAAAGCGTCAACCTAGGGTATAGAGTTTAATGTACAGAGAAAACGAAAAGGTAATGGCACAAGTAGGCTGCAATAATACAGTAATACAATGCATAACTTGGCTGTATAACTCAAAACTAAAAGACATACAATTTTCATTCATACTACTATCTTTTGTAAGCAAGCGATCAGTGCAATTTGTCTGCGGAAATCTCAGAATAGCCAAACGAAAAGCCTGAACTGTTTCAGTTTCTGCCGTGAAATCTATAAAGTCATGTGTTCACAGACAAGAGAACATACACATTGGTGGGCCAGGAACGACTGTTGAAGTTAACGGAACCTTCCTTCGAAGAATAAAATACAATTGAGTGACCGTATTCGGGTTGTATTATCGTGAAACCGAAGAAGGAATATATTTCAGAGTGGCAAATTAATCCAAAAACATACTGTGACCATACATGAAAATGTACATAAAACTGGCACCACAAAAATATCCAATAGTGTAAGGCAATATCGCAATTGCGAAGAAATGAATTTCAAGGATCATACAAGGCACATTATACTGTGTGCTACAAAAAACTTTTTTTTTTTTTAATCCAAACAACCCAAGCATCACACAAATACAGTACAGAAGGTTGATTTGTCTATATGTGTCCGATTTTGATGTCTGACTTACTTTCACGGGAAAATCACGGGACCACCATCGGTTACACTCGACGGGAATACCATGTATCTTGGCAATAGCTTTGCACTGTAACTTTCATTATATGAGGCCCCGTTGAAGTACAGGAACGGGAATCTTGAGCCACTCCTCCTGGCAGGTTTGCCAGAGGCCACGGACAAGTGACACGACGGGATGCGATTGCTCTTTCAATATAGACCAAACCCGCAAAAATCCGTGGGACTGACATCAAATGACTTCATTGGTATTTCCTGGAAGGGAATAACCTGAATGCCAGTGTCTGGTGCCATCTGTTGCAGAAATCCCTGAATAGAACGGGTTGTACAGTACGTAATAAGGCCTTATTCATATGCATACGGACTTGATTTATTGTATTTCCGTCAAACGGGGCAGATCTGTATAAATATGTGTTACAATATGTTGCTGATTTTTTTTTTTTCCTGCAGTTTTTACGCAGCTGCTGGATCGTTAACTTGCCTTCATAGGAGTGCTCGACAACCAGAAATCCCTTCGAGAAACTTGCTTTGCATTAATGGATGAAATTAGAATGAGTTTTTGCGTCTCGTGGAGTGTACGTTACGGATCGAATTTTGACACAATCTGATAATAAATCCATGCCTCATCGAGTGGGGCAAAAATTTTCCTGTTCTCCCCAGATAGATGGCATTTCGTGGAGGCGTCTGCAGTGGATTTTTCTCTACTTTCGATGGGCTGTAGTAAGGACATGTCCGCGATTTTTAACATCATCCGGAGCTTTAATTTGCCACGTAGATTGCGATTCAAAGGCCATTCCGCGCAGCTTTCGAGCTACAGGTAGAGTCACCGCAGTACATTGTCGCTTTCTACTCCCATTGGTGGGTGTACGAAATTCTGGAACATCGTAATGTTTATGACGATTAATTGTTCTTGGTGGTTTCCAATGTACGTCCATTATTCCTGCACTGCTTTTGAATCTGCGTATCTAGCCTTCCCAAAACCTGTTTACCTTGAGAGCCACAATGCACACACCACCGACACCGGAACTGTAGAGACTTTTAATTAGTCAATTCGGTTTGATTCTGTAAGCACGAATGAAGATTTAAAGTCGATATTTAGACGGATCAACCTTCTATAGAAACAGGAAACAGGAGATTCAAGGAAGCAATAAAATCTTTAAAATACAAGAGCAATCAAACAATACATAGCACGATACACATACTTCGATCATTTTGTGAATGGAAAAGTTAGTCCAAAATTTTAAAAATGAACAAACTTAAAATATAGTGAAAAAAAAGTATCCAATACTACAACGCAGAAATTACATTGGAAAAATGATCAGTTTCTAAAACTTGATAGTATAATAACATTTTTTCAAGTTGGTGAGTGGTCATATGACCAAGATATTTTCTTGTTACCGGTATTCTACTGAATTAATTACTTCGGCATTGGAAATAATTCATCATTAGAGAGAGAGAGAGAGAGAGAGAGAAAAAACCTTTGAAAATAATAGGCCGGCCAGTGTTCTAGAACCGTCCAGGAGTGAGGCGTTGAGATGGAAGCTATTTACTTAATAACTTTGATTTGTACTTTTTTTTTTAATTACCCATTAATATACCATTGCATTTATTAATTTCCTTTCATAAATACGGTATCTACTTTTCTTCCTCAAAATATCGAATAATTTCAACAAATTAACCTCATTGTTGGGTTTCCGTTTATTGTGCAAAATTTATAAGCTTTATGATATGGATTGAAGTTGTGTAAATATCTCTGTTGGTCTAGTGGTTTGCACGTGTGCCTTTGGTACATGTGGACCCGTGTTCAATTCCCGCTGGGAGAACAAAATAATAATAATAAATTTTTATAATTCTTCACTGTCCTCAATCACTCGTCTCCTTTAGCCTAAAGGGTATATTGGTGAGACGTTAAACTAAAAAGAAAGTTCATTTCATTTCTGGAGTAACTGTGCCCTGTATTTTTTTAAAGTGATTAAAGGTAATTTGAGGGTGTTGATTCGATTCAACTCGATCTTGATCTTGATAAGTAACCGCAACGCGGTTAACTCGAGGTCATTAGCTAATTGGAGTAGCTTTACAAATTTCTTTTTCATTCTCTTATTACATTCACAGTTTGTTCAGATTTGACAACTGCTTCATTCTTTTCGGCTTCCATCAATTCGATTTCATCCCGCTGCAGATGTTTTAATTGAAGAAGTCTTTCAGTTGTCGCTGGGTTTCTTTTGTAGTCTCGCCTCTTCAATCTTTCTGTTATATCGGAATCAAATTTAGCCTTCGTTTTGTTGATAGAAACTCGGACTTGGAGGATTTTTACTCAGTGGTAGAGCATTTACCTCTGGTGCGTGGGGTCCTTAGTTCGATCCCCTTCCAAGTAAGTTTGTGGTGGTCAACATCGTTTCCTGGTGGTTTCTCCCGTTTCCGCCTACATTTTCATTCCACTAATTCTTCCTTAGCCTAACGGGCAATAATCATGGAACGTAACTGAACTATTTAATTTTCATTTCATTTCGGCGGGTTTCCAGGTGTAGGCAATCGGTTGGCGGTAGACGGGAGGCGACATAAAGGGCAAAAACATGTTTGATAGTAGCACAATCTGGATTGAATGAATCCGATTCATTCTTGGTGTCAGGTACTTTAGCATTAGCTCTATGAGAAAAGAAAAGAAAAGAAACGAAATCTTCAAGTTTTATGTTCTACGATTATGCCGGTTAGGCGAAAGGAGACGGTGATGATGAGAAATGAATGAAATGGTGGAAGGAAGGAAGTGGAAGAATACGGGAGAACCCCGTGAAAACCCACGCTCACAGTATTTGGCCACCATAAAGCTCACTTGGCACGAGCCCAGGATCCCATGCGCCAGAGGTGAACGTTCTACCACCTGAACCACCGCGGCCAAATAGCTCTATGTGAGTAAGCAAAGTGCCTCACTCTGTGACGAAAAAGAACTTGTTGACCCTTGACCTCGAGTTTGTCCAGGTTACTGTCACTTCTCGAGGTCAAGACCGAGCTCAATCTAATTAAAGGGGGGCGCGGTGGCTCAGTGGTAGAGCGTTCACCTCCGGTGCTTGGGGTCCCTGGTTCGATCCCAGCTCGCGCCGTTTGGACTTTGTGGTGGACAAACACCGTGCTCGTGGGTTTTCTCGGGGTTCTCCTGTTTCCTCTCACTTTCTTCATTCCACCATATCACTCATTTCTCATTATCACCATCTCCTTTAGCCTAACCGGCATAACCGTGGGACGTTAACTTAAAGATTTAATTTCATTTTTTCAATCTAATTAATTCTTTCAAATTACGTGTATTCATTAAATATATATGTGTATATATAGGAATCACATTTATTCATTTTTAATCTGTAATATGGATAGGCAGTAGTCTTTTTATCTGGTATGGTACATTTTGTCTGTAAATTTTCTAAATCTTGGCAACCCTTTTCTTAATTGACACATTTCTACTTTCTTAAAAAGATTATTGTGTTAACGAAATCTCTATTTTCATTCCCAACAGGCTGGTATAAGGTTAAGAAAGTACGGTTGCTGCCATATAATTATTAATGCCTTGAGGACCCTTGTTTCATTTGCGACTTTACACTTTAATTTGAGGCCTCGGTGTATATTAAGCAAATGTTGCTGGAGAGTGCACGTGTACAGTTCTGTTTTGGAGTATTAAATGGAGGTGAGGCTAATATTATATATACACTATTTCTTATTATTTTAGTTAGAGATATATCTCCTGCAAAATAAATTCCCTGAACATATGTTTTCTTTCTGAAGTAATCTGTTCTATCAGTAATTTCTAATCTTGGCTCCCTATTCAGCTTCCGCGATGAAATATTTCATACATCAAATTCGCTATAAGCATTAAAAATAAGTTTTGCAGTTGAAATAGAGTTGCACAAACAGAACGTTTGCATCAGCTTAAGCTGCTACGGTCAGAGACTTGTGTGTGTGGCGACATGACGGTTTACTCATTTTGCATGAAGAGGAGCGGCCGATATTCATTACGCAAAGCTTATAATCGCAATCTCAGTCTTTCACTAAGGTAGACGACTCGGCCTACTTATTGTAGATAAACTTTAGGAGAGCCACCTGAAATTCTTACGATACAGATTAACTTAAAGAGTAAGAACCGATTTGCACCAGGTCGTTTCAAATTCAATTTCCGATCGGTAGCTGCAGACTGAAATATGAGGGTTCCTCAAGGGATGCGTGTGCTTTAATGGTAGTGAGTATATACGTAAACAAAGGCATGTTTGAATTTTTTATAAATGCAATGAACACTACTATCAATTAGCTACTTACGAAAGAAATATACATTTAAGATATTGCTTCAATTCATAAACGTGTAAGCGTTATGAAGTTTCTAAGCTTGTGAGACCTGTTTCTTATAAATAATATGCAAAGGCGCTTAAAAATTTTAACAATCATCTTTATTTAATTTCTGATTGCACAAAATTCATTGCATTTGTAAGTTTTCGGTTTTCGCCAGGAGATCTATAAACAAATAAATTAAATAAAACAAAAACTTCATGGAAAGATAAAGGAATGGAATCACTGGGGAAGAACATTGAAGATACGCCTTATCCATTGTTGCTTGTTACGTATCAAGTAGTCTGATAAGTTCTTTATTGTTATCCTGCGTGAACAAGGTTCCAAGGAAAAGTCGAAAGCTTGGAAGTGCAAAGAATTTTCAGGAATCAGAATTCAATATAAATGAGATCCTTACTTGCTAATGAATACTGTTAAACTCCATGATTCTGGATAATCACAGTAACATTTTAAAACACATTTTTCTGACCAGAACAAAATGAATTATTTAATAACTATACGATTTTTCTTACAGTTTCAAGGACCTAACGTCCTCTTCATCAGACATTGAGAAAAGACAGATGACAGCAAATCTTATATCTTCTTCAGCCGTTAGTTAGCATATTCATTTATATAATTTTAATTGTTGTTTTTGTATATATAAAATTTAAATTTGTAATATGTAACAATATCATATTTACATTGTTAATACATGTTAATTGTCAATGCAATTTTACAATTCTGTTGATCTTTATATAAAATAAAATAACAGAAATTTGGAAATATTCAAATTGCACTAATAGTCTTATGCATTTTTCTTTTCTATCACTTCTAATAATTTCTCCCATTGCTCATGTATATTCATACCACTTGTCCAGTTCATTAAGTTCTCCTCTTGTTCTTTCTTTATTCTTCTCGCTTCCTTTCACTTCCTAATAATCTTTCTTTCTTTTTTCTCTTTCTAAGCCTCTATCCCCTTCCCAATCTATCCTATGTTCCGCTTCTTTCACATGTTTGTAAATAGCATCATTTTCTCTTTTCATTCTAACATCATCTTTATGTTGTTTCAATCTGTCCATGAGCCTCTTTCCCGTCTCCCCTATGTATTTCATGTCACATTCACTACATTTCACTTCATAGATAACTCCTTCTTCCTCCTCTATATTGCTTCCCCTCCATTTCTTTTTCTTCCTCATACACCTCAACAACGTTTCTCCTCCTTTTCTATATGTCTTAACACCTCCTTCTCTTAATAACTTCTTTAGCACTTCCGTCTTTTCTCCTATGCTCTGAATTCCATACCACTTCTTATTTTCTTCCTCTTCTTTCATTTTTATATTTTCTTTTTTCTTTCCTTTTATCTGTTCTATCCTATATCCATTATTTTTAAGTTGTCTATAGAAGTTTTCCAAATCTTTCTTCTTTTCCTGTTCTTCACTATTGATGTTCTTTATCCTCCTTTCCATGTTCCTAATGAAGTTCTTCTAAGTTGCTTTGTCTACATCACTTCTCCAGTGACAATAAATACCTACCCAACACGTTTTTTGATACCAACTGGTAATTACTTTCTCACCTTGCTTCTCTATCTTCATATCCATAAAATTGATGGATTTATATTCTTCTACTTCTAATTCTAACCTTATACCTTTTTCTTCGTCTTCTATGAGTTCAACATATTTCTCCAGTTGATCTCTATTCCCTGTCCATATGTAGATGATTGTTTAGGCAGGTTAAAGATACTTGTATATTTTGCGCTTCTACAAGTCTACGTTGTTTTACGAATGGGTCTTTTGTTTATAGATAATACTTCCTTTTAGCGATATATTCTTTCTACGTTATTCAGTTCTCCTGTCTAAAATTTTTTGTTAACATTTTTACCTGTTATTTATAGCTTCATAACTCGTCTAATAGTTCCATATGTTTTCTTTTGGAGATTCTTCGCTATTTTGTCCAAGCCTTCTACAAAATCTATATCTATTAATTCTAATCCATTCCAAAAGGTTTCCCACCTGATATATATATATTTTAAATAGTGCAACATAACTTAAATTCCATATTCAGACTTCAGTTCAGATCTAGAGGATTGTGCATGAGAAGAAATACTTTTTTTATTCACTTTCAAAAAAAAGTGGCATTAAAAATATAATATTCAACAAGAAATATCCGCAGAAACCCTAGTTATGAAAAGTAACCATAAACGATTTGAAATCGTAGAATAAAAATTGAATGGTAAGGACAGAAATCAATGGAGAGCTTTTGTGAATGCAACATTGAACCTCCGGGTTCCATAGGCCATAGAGTTAGTTAGTTAGTGAATACAAAAATGTAGTTCAATTCCCGAGCATATGAATGTGTGATGTATGTCATTAACATCTCGGTGACGGCTTCTGTGGGTTCTGTCATTTCGTTCCACAATTTTATTCCACGAATGCTTTCATAAATAATCATTTACTTGCATGTATCATCCATCGATCTGTTATTGGCCAAGATATATAAATTCAAAGTTTTGCTCTTTTTTTCAGATGTTTGTTTATTTGTTTCAGTCTCCTCCTCAAACTACATTTCGTACCACTTCAGTAGCTGTTGACAGAGAAAACTATTATAAGTTATGGATATATGATCTACAGAATTCGCCTTTGAACTCTGAATATCAACCTAAAAAAGGTTTATGCCTAAACTTCAAAGGTAGGCTAGTACAGGCAGTGGATATAAGTGGTGTAATCACGTGTAAGAACGTGCGCTTCAACTCAATTGTCTATGAAGGTAAGTGGGATTTTTCTTTTCCCATTTTGTACACTTTCTGTACACCAACATAGGTTGTAATATATTAGAAATAGAACAGTAGAACTGAAAATTCAATTACAGATCGCACCCTGTAGATTGATGAAGGACAGAAATCATTGGGTACTTATTTGTTGATTAACCTCGTTAATGATGAAAAGGCTACCATTTCTGAGAGGCTGGTGTATTCTGGGATACATAATTCGGGAACAAAGCACTGTAGTTAATTTAAAATGTTTATTATTATTATTATTATTATTATTATTATTATTATTATTATTATTATTATTATTTTGTTAAGGAATGCATAGTAACTCCTTTTAAATTAGAAAAAAATGAAATAATTTACCTTGAAAGCGTTGAATTGTTTCCTTTTACTACATTTCATTTTCTGTCGTCTTTCTGGAAATAATTTGTAAGTGGCTGACTAGTGAAGATGAGTTGATACGTACTTCGTTCTTGCAAATTTCTTGGTATATTTTGGTTCCGTCCGTCATTAAATAACACTAAAATGAATACAGAATTTACCTTGTGCCACTATTCTGTTCTCTATCTTCAGAGTTTAATTCTTCTCGATATTCCGGCTAGCTCTGTAGTCATGAACACGAGCCACCCTGAATGTAAGCTGGCTATTCCC
This sequence comes from Thermobia domestica, assembly GCF_964235325.1. NCBI lineage: Eukaryota > Metazoa > Arthropoda > Insecta > Zygentoma > Lepismatidae > Thermobia > Thermobia domestica. Next base: position 37,187,008 of record NC_137462.1, on the reverse strand, counting down.
ATAGCTTCATCTTATTAAATTATGGTGACAGTTATTTATATGTAAGAGGTAAACTCTCCTCTTTGCTGTTTTAAACACTTTTTACTAATCTCTGTATTATATTTCTATTGCTTCTTGTTGCATTAATTAAGTAATGAAGTATCCTGTACAGTATTAATTTTCTGCTCTTCCAGTCTACAAAAGTGACCCTATCTCTCCAAATGTTATAAGTTAAAACCAATGATCTACAATAGATTGTAATTTTTCATATACAAATTATTAACTCGTTGTTAATAATTAAGTTGCATAATTGGTTTGTCTATTCTGAAGCTATTCACGTAATATTGGAGAGAACTTTTTATTTTATTTTATTTTATTTTATTTATTTAAGTGTAAAATTACTTTTTGTTTTTAATGAAGAAGAGGGTATTCATCACTTATTAACATTTTCACTGGGCCAAATATTGGGTTGTAAAATGGTTCGGTGATTGAATTGATCTGAAGCACTACTCTGGCTTGTGTGTAACTAAGACTAGTACCCTGCTCTGGGAATAAAACCAAGGACTATTCAGACAGAAAGTATTCGTGTTTGCCACGAAAAGGCATAGTTTTGTTATTAGTTAGTTGTTATTGTTGATAGTCGTATGTAAAGTTTTTTCTTTCTTTCTTTCTTCAGTTGATGATGGCACAGGAAGCATAGAATGTTCCATATTTGAATTCAAGAAATCAAACTTGCTAGACGATCTAAAATACTTTGAGCGAAGATTTGGTTCTGACGACCTGCCTGAGGAAATTGAGGTATGATTGCTGTATAAGTCGAAGATTCTTATTCTTATTACTCGTACTTTTTTTTTTTTCGTAACAAAAGTATTAAATATTATGAGCACTATACAATATCTAAGGGTATGGTGGAAAAATATCGATATAGTGATCCTAATATCCTCACAGTGGTAGTTATTATTGTCATTTCATGACGTGATAAAATGTGTATTATACTTTGATCCTTAATGGAGAACAGCATATTCATTACTTATTGAATTTTTAGTGAATTTATAGTAGATCCCAAAATGGTTAGTTGCGTAGTATTGAACACCCCTTTTCAAATTTGTTCAATAATGAACACGAGGATCGAACTCAGAATCTTTCATATTCCCTGCGCATTGATTCACTTCTTCACTGTGTGTTAAGAAGTAAAAATGTAACAATAATAATAAAAATGAAAGACCTGCTACTTGTCTTTCGAACCCATTTTCATTGAGTGAACATTATTGCCTGTTTAAGTGAAATCTCTAGTTTAACATCAGACACTTATGCCCTTTAGGATGAAGGATACGAATGATTTGTGAGAGACTTGGTGAAATGAAAGTGTGGGAGGAAATGGGAGAACGTCGAGAAAAATAGACACGCGATGTTGTCCACCATATACTCCTAGACCTGGGACCAAACCACCTAACTCTCACTTAAAATAATTGCTATATTACTGAGCCACAGTGCTCCCTCCCCCCCCAATTATGTCTGTTGTATAAGATAAAAATAGCACTATTGTCAAGTAATTATTACTACGCAATGATACTCAGATATTTTATACATATGCTGGTACTATGAACACTGGGCTTAATTCTGTCATGTTTCTTCCTTACCATTGTGTATTACCGAGAACCACATACAATATATACAAATAAAGAAAATTATACATTTCTCACTTGTATATGTGTGAATATGTACACCAATGCAAAATACCGGAAATTCAGAAAGTAAGCTATTTAGTTCCTACAACATGCTTTTAAATAGGTTCAATGTTATTAAATAGATAACAGTTCTAGATCTTTTCTTATATCCCTGAAATATGTAGGATCAGTTTATGACATAATAATGTTCAGGTTCGAAAACTGCACTGTCTGATCTTGATTACAAGCATTAGTTTATTAAATAGTATTTTAAAATTGTCTATCAATTTTCATGTTTACTTTAAGTTTCTGTTCTTATGAATTACATAATTTTCACGCGCTTCCAGTGTTTATCTAAGGATGACTGTAATTGGAGTAGGGTGAGGTGATGTGTGGGGTTTCTAGGTTACAACATAACAATTTGAGGGAATTTATCCTATACGCATACATACATTAAAAAAAAATAAAATAAAATAAAATAAAAAATAAAAAAAAGACAAAAATGTTTTTCCGTAATGTCCGGCTACTAAATGTGTGTGTCATTATTCTAGGTTTAGAATTCAAAGCTTATCTGTTGGTTGAAGAAATTATTGCTGTTTTTTTGAAATAATTGTTACTATTTTTTTTTAAAAAAAAATAGCGTCTAAATTATGGTGGCTTTTTTGTTAAAAATATACATTGTTTCGTACGTATTTCGTTTGTGTATGTTCCTGACTCATGGATTTATTGAGTATCATTCAACTTTCTTTTTACGTATCTCTATGTATTTGTACTTAATTGTGGCAATGTTTCTTCCCTAAATCAATAATAAACTTTTTTTTAATGTTCAGACAAGGCATATTATTTCACCTAATTTATTTATTTTAAATATTAGCCTTGGTTAAAGAAAAATGAGTTGACCTATTCTGTACTTCTCCAACCATACACTTATTTTCGTTCACATAGACGTCAGACTTGAAAATGGATGTTCTGAGATTGACGTACATATCAAGCCTACCGAGTGTGTGCATTTCCTCCACTTCAAGAGCTCCCAGCCTCACCGCAACTTTTCATGCCTTATGTCTTTACTTTTAGGATAACTCGTAGCTGTTGTACTGCATTGTCTTTCCATAAATATCTTAAGATCCTCTCATCAGAACTCCACAACCACAGATACTGACCAACTTTATCTGCAAATAATTCAGTCGTACCAGAAGCTTCGAAAAAAAATAAATAAATAAATAAAAAATACTGTATGAGAAAAAGCGGAAAGACTATTACTCACCGCAAAAAATAAGTGGCAGAATTTTCTTCTACATGCAACAGACTTCCTTCATCAGCCTGTGGTAGACTTCAAAAAGGATAAAAAAAACATGAAGGATGGTTAAAAGATGATTTTAAAGGTTAGGATATGTAAAAAAAAAAAAAAAACAAATCTTCTGTCAAACATTAAAACTCATGGGAATTTCATGTTTGACAGAAGATTTGTTTTTTTTACATATCCTAACCTTTTAATCATCTTTTAACCATCCTTCATGTTTTTTATCCTTTTTGAAGTCTACCACAGACTGATGAAGGAAGTAGCATCTTCCGAAAGCGCTACCTGTTGCATGTAGAAGAAAATTCTGTTACATATTTTTTTGCGGTGAGTAATAGCCTTTCCGCTTTTTCTCATTGAATATAATCACCGCTCGCAATAGTGTGATAAAAAAAAAAAAAAAATTACTGTAATTTTTCATTTTATTGTTTTCATTAAATTCATTAAATTACTCATCTGTCTCATGAGATTCACGTTAACTTCATTTTATTGCTCTGATTGCTTTATTTCTTTCTGTTAACTGCTCTTATTTTTATTGATATGTTACAGCATAAAGTGGCAACGCTGCTTTATGGTATTTTGTTCAATAAGTAAATAATTTGTTTTTTTTTTTTTTTTAGATGTTTTTCAAATACTTTGATATGTTACATAATGTGTGATGTTTCAGGAAAGTGGAGAATTAGACGATACGCAGGAAAATCCACTCGATAATACCCCATTTAAAGTGTTGTTGGAAAAAGCAATTGCTGCTCAGAAGACATCGGCCGTAGAACTTAACGTGGGGACTGCTGTCAATGTATTAGGAAAAATTTTTGGTAGTTCTACAAGAAGATTCGTGTATATAAATAACATCCGTATCCTTTTTATTTTGTGTGTCTAGATTTAAACAAGTGAGTCTCGTTTCACAATGTGAAACTACGGCAGACTTCCAAAATATGTGAATTCAATACTCAAACTTGAAGTACTACAACTATAACTACAGGTTGCGATAGAGAAATAAGATGAAAGATAGAACCTATTTCTCGAACACTGAATCTATACCGGAAAGCTGCCTGTTAGTCGTTTCCTGTTGCAATGAAGGAATAAAATTAGACGTGAAACGTGTTATTGTGGTACTGAATCCATATAAGAATACTATTTGTCACTCTCTGCTTTTGTTTCACCCATTATGCGAATAATGTTGTAACCAAATAATCGGAGATTTTCACCACTTTCGATTTCGACAGATAGATAAAAATCTGAACAAAACTTATTTTTGAGACGCTGAATCTGTGAAAAAAATATCTTTTCGAAATCTGTTACCTTCTTTGCTCTATGGAAATAAGTACCGAAACCGGAAGTAATAGTCCGGTTTTGGCAGAGTATTGCTAGTTGTGATGGTATTTCCCTTGAGACGCTGAGTCGGTTGTTGGAAAAAGACCGCGGTGGCTCAGTGGTAGAGCGTTCACCTCTGCTGCATGGGGTCCCGAGTTCGATCCCAACTTCTGCCAAGTGAATTTTGTGGTGGATAAACACCGTGTGCGTGGGTTACCTCAGGATTCTCCAGTTTCCTCCCACTTTCTTCATTCCACCATTTCATTCATTTCTCATCATCACCGTCTCCTTTTAGCCTTACCGGCATAACGTGGGACGTAAAACTCGAAGATTTCATTCCATTTCATTTCGATTGTTGAAAACCGCTTGTCGCTATTTGTTACCATTTTTGTTCAGTAACGATCAACGTTGAAAGGGAAAATGGTTGATTTCTACTACTTCTGGTTCGAATAGAGGTTTCACTAAGAAGATCGACCTTATTCTTTGGACGCTGAGTCAATTGCGAAAACAGTTTCTGCGTATCAATTACCTTTTTTGCTCTATGGAAATCAATATTGAAAGTTGATTTACTAGTAAATTCCATCTACTTCCGGTAGAGTATTGCGGGTGGTGATGATGTGTTCCCTTGAGATGCTAAATCGATTAAAGAAAAACAGCTTGTCGTTATCTGTTATTATTTCTGTTTAATGAGGATCAATGTTAAATCATTCTATCATTTCTTGTTTACATAGAAAGTTAACAGAACAGCTGGATCCTATTCGCGGGACGCTGAATCGATTGCAAAAAACCGCTTCTCAGTATCTTTATCGTTTTTGCTCTGTGTGGATCATCGTTCAAATCGGAAAGGTTGAGTGTACCACTTCTAGTTTGGATAGAGGGTTAACAAAAGAGATGGATCCTATTCGTGGAACGATGAATCGATTGCAGGGAACCACTTATCGCTATCTTTGGACCGTGTTTGCTCTATATAAATCAGTATTGAAACCGAGAGTAGTAATATATTCAAACCACTTCCGGTTTCAAACTACTCCCTGTTTCGGTCGAGTATTGCGGGTGGTGACGATATGTTTTCTTGAAACACTGAATCTACTGCAAAAGTAGCTAGTCGTTATTACTTTTTTTTGTGTAGGGCGATACATGTTGAAACCTGAAATAGTTAATTTCAGCTACTTCCGGTTCGAATAGAGGGTAACGACGGTTCCGGTAACATGGAATCTATTCTTGGGACGCTAAGTCGATTGCAAAAATCCATTTTTCGATATCTTTTACTGTTTCTACTCTGATTCCTGGCGACAAACAGACGGACATAGCCGTTCTATAATATTTCTGACACATATACATAGCACAGTTTGGAAGTCTAATTAAAGATTCAAGTAATTTTAGATTTTTAAGGTTATTTCTGAAACTTAATTAATGTAAGTATAAAGTTAAACGATTGTGCTATTTTTTAATCTACCTTTTGATGCATCTGAAATGTTACAGAGAAAAAGAAGAAATATAGTTTTGTAAACCTTAGAAACACTTTTAGGCGGGGATGCAAAAAGTGACCTTTGCATGTTTAAGCTATAGTATTGATATTAATTTCAGTGTTGAAAGTTACGTAAATCCGTAATGGTAATCTTCGCTTCAATCTACCCTCCCTCCCATCTCTTTTACTTTCAGAGATTTTGGTCTTCGAATGTTTGACTTCTTAAAGGTTTTATCTTCTGCAGTAGGCAACTCATCAGAAACCATTCTACAGGTGATTTCTATATTTTATTCATTTTGTAGTCTCTCTTCATACATGTAGAATTATTCTTTGCAAAGAACAGATTCTAGCGGTTGGTTCATCGATTAGAAACTAAACAATCTGTGTGTCAGGTAAGGATACGTACGTTACAGTCGCACCACATGACCGAGCGCCAACAATTTGCCCTCTGTAGAAATCGTAGGTCGCCTATTTTAGACTACCAGCGTCTTCTCAGTTCACTGCACACGGCCATTCGACTGCTTCTGACGTAGTACGGAATTTATCCTAACACATCACCACAGAAAGCCTAGCACTGCGATCACCACTTTATTGTTGCCAACCCAGGCATGTGACATGCTTGTATTAAGTTGATCTGGATTTCTGAACTTGGGCTTGCAACTTTGGCTAATTCTCAATTGTAATCAGTTATTGTAACGACATTTACATGACAGCAATTAGGTATTGGGATCATAGTAATTTGCGTATGCTTAAATTATCATAAGTCTTTGGTTTGAGAAATACCATTTTTATTAGCTTGCACCATTTAATTTATAATGTCGATTGGATCGCGCCATTCTAAAAGGACACAACATTAGTAATACCAAGGAAAAAGAGTGAGTGCTTGCTCCACTAGTATAATAATTCCACTTGAGTTGGAATGCAGATTTTCCTTAATGAGTTACAGGTGTACTTAGTACCGATGAGGAAGCTTTAATGGTTTATCACACGGATGCAGTGTACAGACGAGTGTATAAATTAAAGTAATTCCTCTGCTGAAGTACTTCAGAGTCTAAAAGGCCAGTTCCCTATAACTTTATTGTGAAGAGGAAGACAGAAGAATTCTTACCATGGACATAAATGAGGAGGACCAAGAAACTCCGACCGAAACTGTTCGTTCGAAGCTCCAACATTTGTGTAAGCAGAATCGTGAGAAGCAAAGAGGGCTATGGCTATTACAAAGACGAAGTGATTTTACCAATGTGCAGAAGAGTTTGACAACTATTTCTGAGGCAGAAGTGAAAAAACTTGCAAACAATGTCAAGCATAAGTCCAAATGCAATCAACAGGTTTTGCGAAAGTTGAAGATAGCTTTCTATGATAATTCTGAAAACATAAAGACATTTTTATCCGTTGATGGTTCCCTACCAGCTGTGATTAGATCTTTATCAGGTATAGTATTTAGTTTCGAATGTAATGTAATTTATTTTTATTTACTCAAAGACAATACTTGATATATTTTTATTAAAATTTGGAAAGTGGTAAGTATCGAGGACTTGACTTGGATTCTAGGAGAATTTGTATCTGAAATGTTTCGATAAATTTATGCAGTTGTCTTTATCAACAATATTGGGTCACCCACGAGTATATCAATACACTTCTTAAGATGGCGAGTTTCTTCGTGGCTAAGCGGTTAGCATACGCGAATATGGCGTGGGAGACCCGGGTTTGATTCCCGGCAGGAGCTCATGTGGTTCGGATTCCACATTAATCAGTAGGTCACGTTTCATATAGCCTCACTGCTGAACGGGACGTTAAACTCGAACTCAACAACAACTTCTTAAGATGGCATCTTGCAGTTTTGTGGTGCAAGAGTAGATAAAGTTGAATTCACAAAATAATAGTAATTGGCAAACAGATTCCTTTGTATTCCTGCAGTTAGATTTCCTTAATGGCGCACTGGAAACACGCAAGCTTATATTGACGAAATACGTCTTTTTAACCCTCCGGCTTCTAACGGCTAGCGCGTGAGCCTTTGGTGAGCTGGTCTCGGGATTGATTCCCGGTGAGGAAACATGAAAAAAGTGTTGAACGCATTACGGTCGTTGGGATTCCATTTTAAAGTGTAGGATTTCATATGACCTCGGTGTTGTAAAAGGACGCAAAACTTCAATAAACAAACAAATATGTCTTTGCACCGACTTCTACTATCAAATGTGCTTTTCTTGGTAAATATTACACTAATGATTGAATGTACATGAAAAGAAAAATAAAATTGTATAAACAAGATATTTGGAAGACACTATGAATCTGTACTTGATTTACTCCTGAAAACTAAGATTCCGAAGTCTTCTAGACGCAATCGAGGTAAGTCCTCAGTTTTTACTATTTTCCAATTCTGAATTACATTAATTTTATAATAATCGGATGTCATGTTTTTCATTCTCATAGTTAAATGTGCGATTTTATTCTGATATTGTGGGATAAATTAGGGCCAACAATGTTTCGTAGTTCTAATGTGTCTGAACATTTTAAAAAGAAGATTACGAAGTAGAAAAAGACTTCGAGTGAATATAGCATATATTGTAATTATATTTTACTTGAAGTCTTGTACTTGATTATTCATTATTACTACCATACTCTTGCCTAAAATTTAAAAGAACGAAGTAACAGGAACCACCCAACTTACTTAAAATGTCTGGAATTTGTGACTGTAGATATTCAACTTTTTCCGTGTGAATGTTCATGATTTGGCAGAAATGTCAAGCACCAATCTTCTTTTTTGACTACCACCATTAGTATGATATGCTCTGAATTTTCAAACTTTTTCTAAATATTCATGTCATGCTGGTATTCCAGATTTGTTTTTACAGCATCCATAAATGCATGGAGAATAGGCATATTGTCGACTCCGATTGTAACTTAAATTAAATATACAGAAAGATCCTCATTAGTGCTTATTACATTTTCAGAATTTGAAAGTAATGTCCAAAATTTCTGAAATAAAATGAAAGTCAAGAAATAATACTAAAATTTCTTCTATAACTGTTTATTACTTAGAAAATATTACCAGTGAAGTAGTCTATATATTTACCAGTGTAAAAGAATATGTCTTCAAATAAGTTAGAGCATGGTGGGGTTAAATTAGGTTGAAAATTGAGTTGTTTTTGAGTTTAACGTCCCTTTCAGCAGCGAGGCTATATGAGGCGGAACCTACTAATTAACGTGGAATTCGAACCACAGGAGCTCCCGCCGGGAATCGAACCCGGGTCTCCCACGACAAAGGCGCATACGTTAACCGCTTAGCCACGAAGGTGCTGTAGCTTAAATTAGGGATTGGGATCAAGACCATCTCGAAAATATTTGTTAGTATACCAAGTACGACTTTGTACTACATTCTAGAAAATTACACAAAGAAAGTATAATATTTCTGCATTAGTTTGGGAAAAATGGAAGTTGAAAAACGATCATATTTAACATATGGTGTTTACAGCAGGGTTGGCAAAAACCATGGTTTTTATTGAAAAAAAACAAACAGAAAAACCGTTTGTTTTTTGGTTTAAACCCGGTTTTTTTTGGTTTAAATAATTTGCTCTATGTATTTATATCACATATGGACAGAAGTAAGTTTGTTTCGGCTTGGCGTTATTATGCAACAACCGGGTTATGCTGGAAGGGGTCACATAAGCTTAAAGCGGAATCCAAACAGCTTTTCGGCTTACATCCGAGAGAAATTGTCCTCCATTTGAACTCGAAACCGGAACTAATTGGCCACAAATGCGATACGTCTGCCGACTCACTCACGAAGGACTCCTGATAAAAATACGTTGTACTGATCTTTACATATTTGTTAATATAATTATCAAGAGCCATTTCAGAAGGACAAAAAAAATAAACAGTTGCCCAAGTGAAACCATTATACAGAATTACATATGGACAATTTCAAAATACTGCAGAGTACGGAACTAATAATTTAGTTCAAGTTAGTTCACTGCGACTTGTATCAGTCTAAGTTAAAGAAATACAACAACTTAATTTGCATATCAGTAAGAAAAAGTGAATAAAGATACGAATTATATGAGTTCACTTTGGCTCTAACCCATTTATACATAAATAGATACCAAAGATACTTCTGATTTCAATAAATGCCTCTCGTGTGGTTTGTATGACCCCCTCCAAAAATAAGTATGGCATTTCGATATATTTTATCAATAGTAAACATTATTAAAATGAAATAGTATTTAGAATTTTTCTTTAATTGCAATTGCATAACAATAATAATAAACTATAAAAATCACAAAAGAAACGTTCATAAACTTATAAAAAAACAAAAGTTGCTTCTGTAGTATAATCCCTAATACGAATAATATACGGGAGTGAAACGTAATAAACCACAAATGTGTGTTCATCAAGATTTTACGAACACACTTACACCTTTACAAACATTTTTTTCCTTTTTTGGTTTAAACCACCACGGTTTAAGCCAGCCAATCGTGGTTTACAGTATATTACTTAGTACAGATTCAGTATTGAGCTATGGTCTGAATTGTCCATTAGAATTACAGCTTCGAAATTAAAAGTTAAATTTGCCAATTATCTTTTCCGAAAACAGTGAAATTGTGACAAAACAGTGGAGTAACAATAGGTATAATTCTTACTTACAAAGGGAAAGCTCAGAACACATTAGGTTAACTTCAATGAGGTGAAGGAACTTAAGAGATAAATAAACCTTACTTTGAATCGGAAAAAAAAAAAATGGTAACATATAGAAAAGTTCGTTTTTTTTTTCTGTGAAATCCTTTTAAGAGAAATAAATAATCATCCCTTCAAGAATTGTGGAAAATGTGCCGTCTTGAAAGAAGAAAAGTTATTATAAGTTGTAGTTGCGTTCTACTTTCGTGGTATTGAGTTGTGATTTTACACGAATTCGTAAAAAGTAAGAGTTGTTTCTTAACACCTGCGTTAGACAGAGCCATATTTGCTTATTTATGAAGTATACTTCCTGAAATACGTATATACCAATTTTCAGACTCAAGTCCATGTGTCGTACTTCATATTTGTTAAATTTATTATATTTAACGATACAATGTTATGAATCAAATAATGTAACTTTTTTTTTGTCATTGTCTTTACTGTTACTTACAAATGATACTTCCATTGTATAGTCAATATCTATGAAAAGTGGGTACATATTGAAACAATAACTGTTCTCTATTGTAGGTCAAAATGCTGTGTGCCAGTTGCAGGCTGTGAGCTGCATTTGTAATATGGCTTTTGCTGATGGGAAATTATTGGTACAGCTCACAAAAGCATGTTCTCCTTATTTGCTGTCTGACGTTGATAGCACAAATAATGAATTAAGTGTAAGTATTCAATATAATGGATTGTTTAAGTGTATAGTGAATTCTCTGTTAGTATCCGTATTAAGAGTTCATCCCGGCGAAATTAAAATACCGCTAATTTTACAGTAATTATGTGTTATCTTCAAATAAATAAAAGATAATTGAAATATGGACAAGAGCGCCCTAGACAATATTATTTTGCTTGCGGTACCGTTATCAGAAGTCACCTAGTGGCTTTCCGTTTTCAGCTGTTTAGAAACGCGAAAATAAATGCCGATTTTCAAAATGGCTCGAAATCGAAAGCAGATAAGTGAGTCATGATAACGGTTTCTCATGTAAAATAATATTGTCTAGGGCGCTCTTGTTCCACATTTCGATTATCTTTTATCTGTTTGAAGATATCACATAATTACTGTAAAATTGGCGGTATTTTAATTTCGCCGGAATGAGGACTTTTAATATCAGCATTGTGCGAATTCAATGCTGAAATTAAAAGTAATACCTCTATAATTTTTGGTTACAATATGGGGATAAAGTCAGAGATGGAACCTGTTCTTCGGTCGCTGAATCCATGTCACAAACAATTCCTCTTATTTCTTAATTATTACTATATAATGTGCAGGTGCGGGTTGTACGTTTTATTGGCTTAGATGTTAGTTTATATGTCGACAGAGCGGTGACTGGGTTGTGGCCACAATTGAAACTAACACCAAAACATCCCTTGACAGCAGGGTTACCAACTACAGAATATGTTACAATAATTTGCGTCCCAAGTAAAATATCATCCTCACATTTTTGTTTGATTGAATGTTGTGTGAAATGTATGAGATTGATCGTATTGGAATTTCGAATGTTTCCACGAAAAGTATGACAAGAAGTTGTCTGGTGTTTCTAGTTTACCGAAATTTGCGGGGTGCATGCATTGACTGACCACCTGAACATTCCTTTCAACCTGTGGTTCATGTCTTATCTACCGCAGATATCTCCTTTGTATCCGACAAAGAACCAGAAAGAAAAACAAAACCAGTCAGCATTCACATTCGTTTCAATGTTGAAAAGCATAGTAAAATCTGAGAGGTTTACAAAAATGATACACTGCAATATAACATTACACTTCCGTTGAATAGAAGCATTTTTCGAACGCTGCTTATTCCAATTTAGTATGGCAACATGCAACTAGCCCTCGGCGAGAAATGTTCGCGGATCCCGGGGCAAGAAAAGTTTGTAATGCCTCCGTTATATATATATATATATATATATATAGAGAGAGAGAGAGGGAGAGAGATAATAATAATAAATTCTCCAAATCAATTAATTTCAACGATGTTATTAATGCTAAACAAATGAAAGATTTATAATTATATGGGCGCATGGGGGGATATTCAAAATTAACAAATTTTTCAAGGGAGGATTCATTGGTAAGTAGCCATTTTTTTGTTAAATAAATGAAAGATTTGTTTACTTTCATTACTGAAACGTTAAAGTATGCTCACTGCCTGTCGCCTATGGTAGTGGCCTAATATTACAAGAATAGTTGATAAGTTTGTTTCAAGCCACCATTATGTAATGTTTTATGTAAACAAAACTGAATTCATAATTGTTGGTATTTAAATTATTAATTATTGAATCGATGAAACTGTAAGAACACCGCCTTCTACCATATAAACAAACGATACTAGCGGCCTCAGGAAAAGGGAGCCAGCGCTTGGTGGCACTATAATTTATTAATAAATTAACATAAAATTTTAAATAAGGGAATGTGGGTGGAGATGAGAATTGACAGTTTGTTTGCAACTGTCATAATGTACGGTTATGCTTTAATGTATACATGAAATTTAACTATTTTAAATGGATAAAATAGCGACTAGATTAGGTAGAAGGTAAAAGAGGGAGAGAAGGGATTTAACTAAAAGGATTGGAATGAACACTTGCCTTAATTATTTTTGGTGTTAGTTGACATTGTAGTTGTGATGAATGATGATTAGCCTTTTTGAAGTGCTGCTGTACTTGTTGGGTGGCAATTGAAGAAACCAAATGAAGTTGACGATTTAATTTTTATTTTGTAAAATTTGCCAGGAGCGATGAATGGATTGCTGGAGTAGTTCGATAATAACTGCTAGATGATGGACTAGTTTTTTCATGGCCTGTTTTTGCTGTGATGAATTTTCAGCGCTTCAAGGTTTGGGATGATGGCTTGTAGACCGCTTCTACTTCTAAATGGAACTGGATAATTTTTAATTCATGTTTATCCACTTGAAACGTGTTTCCAATAGTTTTGTTAAGAAAGGGCATTGATGTTGGAGATCATTTAACTAGAAGACTCATGCAATTTAAAGAAATGTGGTGTGATGGAAAAGGTTTACTAGTGTTTTGTTTATTGACTAATTTACACGGTTACGGAGTGAAAATATGATTTTAGAAATATTTGTTTGACAATGTACGTCCATAGTTAGTTGTTTTAAGAAGCCGAGTTAATGAATTAAGATTTAAAATGATTTGATTTTAACAATGATTCGGGTAGTCCAATGAACTGTAGTAATTCTAATAGCGTTTGCTTGTTTCACAATATAGCACGTACTACACATCCTTGTTGGGTACTGCACAATAGGAATCAATATTGAGACCAAAAGTTGTACTGCTTTTTCCGTTTTTTCTGCTTCTGATTTTAGTAGAAGGATAAAGGCTGAAATGAAACTTACTTTTAGGACGCTGAACCCATATTAGAAAGCAATTTTTGCTCTCTCTTCCGTTGTTGCGCTATAATAAGGTGCCCACCCAACCGTGAAAAAGCCGTGGATTTCCTATACCATGAAAAAAAAAAAAAGAGTAAACCATGAATTTTATCAAACTTTGAAAAATCTAGAAAATTTTCAAATTAATAGTAAAAGCTTATCAGAAAAAAAAAAAAACAAATCCAATATTTTAATGTTTTTTCCGTTTCTTGTACAGTTTAGACATTGTAAGGGTGAACGAGGACCAGATGAATTATTCTAGTACAACGCATCGACCGCCGCGCCGCGCTTTGTTCCTGCACGAAGAAGTTTTTACTACTGTGCGGTCAGTAAAAGTGATTTTTATATAAACTTTCCGACCGTGAAGTTGAAAATTTTTGAACCGGGAATTTTATATATTTAGTTTGGGTGGAAATCCTGACGGAAACCAAAATTGAGACCCGAAGTGGTGGGAAATTTCTATCACTCTTTTGCAACAAAGGAATATAGGCGGAGCTGAAACCTATCCATGCGGCACTGACTCAATAAATAAATAAATAAATAAATAAATAACTTCTCGTTATCTATTACTATTGTATTACTATGACGATGAATGTTGAAACCAGAAATCATAGATCTCCATCACTTCGGAAATCTGAAAAATGAAGTATTCTCAAAAAGCGTTGTGTTTGATTTATTAAGACCCAATACGGTTTCAGTGAACACTATTACCTTTTTCAGATATAGTGTTTCATTATAACAGATAATCCAAAAGATGCGCACATCAAAATAATAAAAAAACCAAACGACATTAAGTAACACTACATAATACTATATGATATAGTATTATATATTTTCCCAACACTTGTATTTTCACAACATACGAACTCTTGTTAATGTATATTTTCACAATATGCTCAAAATAGATGTCCCATTTAGTAATGCATCTACGAACTCTTTTAACCATGTTTGAGGCCACTTTGTGAAGCACATGTACACTGATAGTTATTCTTATTTGTTATGTTCATCTTTAGTTCCTCCGCTGTGTGTGGTCTGATGTTAAAACAATCCTTACTTTTGAGGTAGTTCCACAGGAAGAAATCTGGAGAAGCCAAATCGGGTGAACTTGGGGACCATAATCATTTAGAGATTATATGCTCGCCAAACTCGCGCAAGAAATGCATCGTGTTATTAAATGTGTGAAATGTAGCAGCGTCGTGCTGGAACCAGCAATCATGTTCATCGTCGTCAAGAAGCGCAATGAACTGTGTAATATTTGTATCAATTGTGAACAGTGATCTGTCTCTTGAACTTCTTGGGCTGAGGAGAACCTGAGTGTCACCAGCCCATTGACTGTTGTTTCGTTTCAGGATCGCAATGTTACAACCATATTTCGTCCATGGTTGCTATTCATGACACAAAGTGGTCGGCATTGCGGTCAAAATATGAGATTACTTCCCTATGATGCCGCCACTCTTTCACTTTTTGATCTGCTGATAGATTTTTGGGAACCCATTTTGCCAAGAGCTTGCATATGCCCAGATCTTATGAACTGTATGCTATCCCGAGAAATGCCCATAATCTCTACCATACATTTTGCTCAAATTGTACGATTTTCAAGAATAACGTCATGATTTCATCAAGTATTTCGAGAACGGTCACTGTTTTTTCTTCCTGCACGTAGATTATTATCTGTTGAGAAATCGCCATCTTTAAATTGTGTCATCCACGTCTTCACCACTGCTATGATGGAGGAGAGTTGTGTTTTACTGATTTCCTCATGAATTTGCTTTGGTGAAATTCGCAGATTGGACATACATGTGATTGCTTCAGGGCCTGAGAAACACAATAAGAATTTTGTTCCGAAAATATGTATTTATACATAAAGAGAGATGTTTGTTAAAACTGTACAGTTTCATCATTCTACCTACACTCCTCCTGGCTTGGGCTGCAAATTTTTCAGCATTCCTTTGTAGGGAATGTATGTACAGCTTTTTGATTGTCCATCCTATGACGTAATAATTAGACTGACTTGAAGATCACAGAAGCGAAAGCACAAAACCTCCACTTTAACATTTTTCTGCTTTTGGAATGATTTTTAAACATATCTCATTCATATTTCTTTTCTATGATTCTGGGAGCTTAACTTTTCCTGGATTTGGAATTATTTATGTATATAATGACTTGTAGACATCAGCGTTTGAATAGCGTAGTAAATTAGTACTAGATTTAATATTACATCGTGTGAATTAAAAGTTTTAACTTATTATCTTCAGATAATGTGCAGCTGGGCACTTGGAAACCTGGTAGGCAGCAGCACAGAAGCATGGGAGGTACTGCATATGCAAGAATTTCTTCCAAAAATGCTGCAGCTTCTAGATTCCAAACCTCCTGATGTTATTCCGTCAGTTCTTTATGCTCTAATTCAGTACATAAAAACTGGGCATCAAAAATTGCAGTAAGTATTATTATTATGCCAGGAAATTAAGAGTATAATTTTTAAAATTAAAATTCTGATGATCAAAATCGTTCACATTTTTTAGCTATTATTATTATTATTATTATTATTATTATTATTATTATTATTATTATTATTATTATTATTATTATTATTATTATTATTTCAATTTTTGTCTTTTTGAGAAGTAGTAAATAACACGTTGTATGCCTTCAGAATTCAGAAAAGTCATTCGTACAAAACGAAGTCTATTCAGGGCTTTATAAAACAGATTATAAAGGTAGCACACTAGTATCATCTAATGGTCGAACTTTAATAATTCCCAGGGTCTTTAATGATAAGAGTTGTATAGTCAGGTATACGCTTTAACAATTTGAAGCGTAGTGATTTCACTGTCATATCATATATATTACAGTCATATAATAGTTTGAGGCGTTTTGATTCCACAACGAAGCCACTGATCAGCGTGTGTATAGTGGTGCACTCTACCGGTTGTTTGTTCTTGTAAAACTTGCTTCAGCTTGAATATGGCTTCGTGCTAGTTGATGGTTAATGCTTCAGTGTTTCAAATGATTAATCGAAATCTACAGTACCTCCCTTCATATGCTGAGTCATAGAAGATTGGTGAAGTTTTTTGAAAGCGTAGTTCATGCTAGAAACACGACCATAAATAAAGTTATAAAGTACATATTTTTCTTTATTAGACTGTAAAAGGATCCATCGGCAAAGTTAAATACATTGCAGAGTATTATTTGCAAAGTTCTACGAGACAATAAGGAAATAATTTTTGTTTGTTTACTTCTACTGGAGGTTAAGCACGGAAACATGCTCATGGAAAGGAGAAGCAAAGTATTGTTTTAAATATACAATTCTTGAGTGTTTTAACAGATTTTAAGGAATAAGCCCAAAATGATTGACGTTTTCAAGGACAACATTTCGAATGGTAACTCATTATTGTTGTACCAAGTTTGACGTATCTTTTCGGCAGCGAAGCTATAATGAGACGTGAACCTACAGTTTTAAGATGGAATCCGAACCACCGTAATGCGTTCAACTTTTAAATCTCTGCCGCCAGGAATCGAATTACACGTGCCAAAGGCACACACATTAGCTACTAGACCAGCAGGGAAGACTGAATGGTAATAATGGTATCTCACAATAAATTCATTGAAGTTTAAAGAAGTATAATGACTCAGCTTTGTCATTGTTGGAACGTGAATAGTAGCAAATGTGCGAGATATGCAGAGGGTCAGGTCACCTAAGGTGGCCAATTTTACAGAGCTGATGACGAGTACAGCGTAGAAGGAACCAGAAGTCAGTAGCCCGTATATCCAGTAGTGAGTCAAGTACAACGTTGTGTGGAAGTTGTGGTGAACAGCTATTATGTCTGTTAAAGTGACATCTTATTGGGAGGGGTACATATGTGCACTTTCCGATGTACAATTCAGTGCGTCAGTGATTGTGAAAGTGTGTGTGTCAAGGGGCAACAGTATCAACAGGCCTACAGTAGTAAAGGTAAGCCAGCGCTGTAAAACACCGGTCCTAAATATCAAGATCAAGTCGTAAGAGTGAAAAGGAAACTGTCATGTCCAGCCAGGACACCACGCATTGTGATAAACATCAGGGCATCAGTTGTGAAGAAGAACCCACCCACCTAAAGCAACCTTGTCACCTCATGTAGGATATCACAAAGCACAGTGTGTCGTAAGGACAATTTGGGACTGACGTCTTAAGGCGATGGGGCATAAGTTATCACCAAGGTATATGCAAGAGAGATTCACGAACGCAATAAAGTTGTATGAACAGTACTTCTCAGGTGACAAATGGCAGCGGGCTGTCACTCTGGGTGAAGCCTGGAATCTACCTTGATGACACCAATAAGCCCAGGGCCATTTCTCATTCACCACATGATGCGAAGGGCCACGGCGAGTTTGTCCGTGAATGTCGCAAGAAGTTTTCGAAAGGCTTCATGGTGGTGGCAAGTTTCTGCGCCCGTGGGAAGTTTCCAATGCATAGTGTAGATTCGAAGGCCAAGGTGAATGCAGCCTGCTTTCAAACAAACATCATGGAACCCTTTTACACAACACACATCCCACAGTTGTATGGCAGGAGCACCCGGAAGGTGTGGATTCACATGAACAAAGCATACAGTCACACTGCTCACAGTTCTGTCGCGTATTATCGGCGTATGGTGTGTCTGTTATACCCTTCTCGTCCATACCTATGAAGTCTCCAGATGCGTCGCCGATGGATTTCTGCGCCTTTGGCCTTCTGAAACAAGGCCTTGCGCGAAGGCATCCACCACCATAGCAGGGCTCTGGAAAGCTTTCAAGCGGTGTGGTCTACAATTCCTCTCATACACCTACGACGCGCACTACTTCAGTTGTGTGGAGATAGTCCAGGCTCGTAGCCACCATATCGAGCACAACCGTTGGTGGAGGAAGGGATTGTCGTGAGCACGTGAACGCACAACTTTGACCATCTTAGGTGAAATGACCTTCTGTATATATATATATATATAATACTCTGCAATATACACTGCTCCACAAAACTTAAGCAACCCGAGAGAACGTGGTATAAGTGACGTGTGGGGTCCATTCAACACTGGTTAGTGACATGCACATACACAGAGACACACAAGCAAGGCGAGCACCCACTCTATATCATAAGCAGCACCGTTGCAAGCGCGGTGAACAAATTATGCCATGAGGCGTACACCACAGCCCAGTAGTGTCCGAGGCTCCAAGCATTGAGTTAGTGGTTCTTGTGTGGGGTACACACCTTGCAATGGCTGGTAGACGACATTTGAGTGTCTTTGACCGCGGGCGAATAATTGGTCGGTTGGAATTGGTCCGATCGCAAGTGGAAATGGCGCAGGAATTCAACGTGAACAAAAAATTGTGTCGAGGCTGTGGAGTCGCTTCCAAAATGGAGGTGAAGTGAATAGATGTCATGGAATAGGCCGTCCGAAGAAGACGTCGGCCGTCGATGACCGATTTCTCATAATTGCTGCCAAACGTAACCGTCAAGCTTCGTGCTCTCAACTGGCCAATGAGTTGTTTCAGGCTACAGGACAACGCGTGAGTCGTGAAACTGTTCGTTGGCGGCTCAATAGAGCAGGACTGTATGCAAGAAGGCCTGTGCTGTGTGTGCCATTGAAACTGGAGCACAAATGTACGCGTTACACATGGTGTCAGGAACATGTTGCGTGGGAGGAACACCAGTGGGGGCGTGTCATGTTCTCCGATGAGTCGAGGTTCAGCCTGTCGTCTTATTCTGGTCGAACTTTAGTGTGGAGAGAGCCAGGAACACGCTATCATCCAAACTTCATTGCTGAATGGCCGTCCTATGGCGGTGGTTCCATTATGGTGTGGAGTGGAATTATGCTGGATGGGAAAACGGACCTCCATATTGTGTAGCATGGCACTTTGACAGCACAACGGTACCGGGATGAAATTCTCAATACACATGTGCGCAATTTCCGCGGAGCATTTGGCCCAGACTTCCTATTCATGGATGACAATGCCCGCCCACACCGTGCACATCTTGTGTCCGAGTATCTGGAGTGCAAAAACATTACGCGTATTGCATGGCCTGCATATTCGCCGGACTTTAAACCCATCGAGCATGTGTGGGATGCTCTTAGGCGGGGAATAGCGCAGCGCAGTCCACCAGCACGCATTCTCCCTGATCTGCAAACAGCTCTCCTCGAGGAGTAGCGCCATCTGCCGCAAGACTTGATCAACACTCTGATTTGCAGCATGGAGGCCAGATATCGTGCCTGTATAGCTGTTCGTGGCGGCCACACGCCATACTGACTGCCTATGCCCTCGCACAATCCAGCTTCACCTGTTGAGGTATCGTTGTGCTGAACTTTTTGGTCACTCTGTACATCCTAACTGTATTGTTCGTCTTCACTTGTGTTGCATTGTGCATCTGGACCCTCTGGTTGTTCATTATACTTGGTTCAGTATTTTCTGTATTTTCTGCCACTTTCTTCGAGTTGCTTAAGTTTTGTGAAGCAGTGTATATTGGTCTGTATGAATATAGGTGTATGTATATGTATACAGGGCCGGATTCAGAATTTTCTGAAAGGGGATGCACTAATAATTACCACTACACTTGAATTAAATTTGAATTTCTTAATGTCTTTAGGTAGCTGTGGTGTGAAGAAGGAATATTGTTTTGCTTGGTGAATCCTTTTCCTTCAACCGCCAGAAAATCGACTTAACTATTGATTTTGTAAAATTCCGCTTTTTTGTAATCCCCAAACGGAAACATGACGGCAAAAAGTTTCGACTATTGTCATTGTTAGCTTCTCATTTTAGATGGTGTATATTTACAACGAGGGAGGTGGAAAGGACATACGCACTGGTGTACCCCTAAATCCGGCCCTGTATGGATATATGTGTATGTGAATGTATATATGTATTATGTATGTATGACTGTTTCTAGAATGAGAGTATGACTTTATGCTTCATAATTAGAGAAAACATTATGTGGTAAATAAGAATTCGTAATTTCGTTATAAAAATATGCGTAAAGCGGGATAAAATCGGCGAATAAAAAATCAATGTAAGAACACTATTTTCCGTGTCAATTACAATTAGTTACCTTTTATTTCACCTTAATTTCCACTCATCAATCGTCATGACATGAGCTCGTGCATGACTATATTAAACAGTATTTGAGTTTAAAAAAAAAAAAAATAATAATAAGACTAAGCATCCTCACTGAATAGAAGTAGCATTTAAAGAGGAAAATACAGAGAGAGAACACTAATAGGAAAAATAACTTTAGTGTTCATAGTTTACTTACGCAAATAACACGTAAGCATTGTTTCAGTGTTTTCTAGTATTAAATTTGTTCTTTTGCTGGTAAGTATGCCATTGTAAGAAGAGAGAGCCCTCTTCACATCAACATTCGAAACTGATATGTACACTCATGTCCAAAATTATTGTCGCATGTCTATAAATATGTTGTTCTACGAATATAATTTGATAACGAATTCCCCCAGTATTTCTTATGTTAGTATGTGTATAATCGGCGAAGACATGTATGTGACAAATTTCATGTCAAAAGAGCAGTAAATAAGAACAATAAAACGAAAAGAAATCTTTCTTGTCCATTTAGCAACATTTTGTTTTATTCGTTCTAATTTTCGTATTTATAATTCTTTTTCTATAAAATTTACTTCAAATATACATTTCCCGATTATACACATAGTATTAGTATTAAAAGTACCCTGCAAAGTTTTTATCAAATTATATTCTTACAAGAAGACAATTATAGAAATGGGACAACAATTTTGGACATGAGTGTACATTAGTTGGAGACACTTTCCGACGATTTCTGAATGCTTATCTAACATACCTTGCAACACTGCTTCCACACTATCCACTTCACCGTTAGATACCATTTGGAGCTCATTTTGTAACTGCATGTAAAATTTCAAAAATTCATAGTGGTCTGCTATCTCAAAAATGGGAATTTTCATCACATTGCTAGTAATTGCCAAATAGTGATAATGAATAAATCGTAAAAGCGTCGAAAAACTGTCACTTTTGCGTAAATTTCGTGGAATATCGAGACTTGTTGCAAATTTCGCTAATTCGACAGAATTTCGCGTTTAATCGTAATCGGTTATATGACCTAACAAATAGTGAAAAAATACATATTTTTTATGCACACAACAGTTTCATACAAAGCTGATACATTTTGCGCATCACCAAAAAATCGTGTCTCTATTCATAATGCATGCATTGATCTATAAAATGTCCGCATACAAGGTTGTATACTGTATTTGCTTATTTCTAGTTCAACATTTTTACTATTTTCGTTTATTAATTTTTGTTTTATTTATTATAACATAATAATGTAACAAATTATGTATACCTTCTATAATTGGGGATATCTCTGTTGGAGGAAATAAATAAATAAATAAATAAATGTGCTCAATGCTACTCGTATATTCCACAAACAATCTCCAATCTTTAGGCTTCCGTACATATATATATATATATATATATATATATATAATATCTATCATAGGTGTGCCTTTCACGTTTCACTCAACATTGTGAGCCGAATTTAAAGAAAGGCTGATAGCACTCCACCTCCTCCGCAAATATTGAAAATATTACATGACATGAGTTATGGGATAAATCCTATCAATGATGGGTAACAGGTTTTATTCCAGCGGCACGAAAAGTCCTATTTATAGTACTGTTGACAAAATTTATTAAAATTAATAGGATTTCTAGGGCGATGATATTGACTTGTATGTTTCGAGACAGCACAATGAATTTAAAGGCAGTGACTGAGCATGTTATTCAAGTTCATGTCTTTATTTATGGGTTCTCATTGTTTCCCATGTTGACTCTAAAAGTGTGTCTTGAAGTGTTCTGTTAAGAAGCTCCAATCTGCTGATAATATCTTTAACCATTATGATCCCAAGAAACGTAGATCCTTCCTTCAGTCTTCATCTCTTCCAACATAAAGATAATTTCTTTATGATGCTCAACAAGTCCAGTTATTTGACTGAGTCTACAAATCTAACTAATGGACCACAAGAGTTTAATGTTCACAATGTTTGAGACGGAACCTCCGGCATTAGCCTCGATCAGAGTAGAAAATCTTGACTTCACTGGAAGTGACTGCGAAAACAGTATTCCTAGTTCATGCACCTACTGCAGAGTTTCTCAGTATTTCTGATGCATAACAGGCATTCGTAATCACGAGATTACCACAGTGAACTCTACAATGTGCGTGCAAGGCAAGAAGTTGCTGTTTACATATGATAGATTGAACACCAATGTTTGGACCACTCATATTTCGAGCACCATCATAAGCTTGTCCTCTGAGTTGAGCAATAGGAAGCTGGAGTCTTACCATTGCATCCAGAATAACTGAAACTCACCAGTGGTTTTTCATAAACTGTAGAACCCAAGAAAATTTTCATGAGGACAGGTCTTCATTAACCCACCAGGCACAATAGTTCTTCATCACTGACATCACGAGAACCATCACACATGATAGAAAACAGAAGAGGGTTTTGAGATTTGATTTTGTTACATATGTAAAATAATAATAATAATAATAATAATAATAATAATAATAATAATAATAATAATAATAATAATAATAATAATAATAATAATAATAATAATAATAATAATAATAATAATAAATAAAAATAAAAGAAAATCTTGGCCCATGATTTCCAGAATTTTGTTCCGGATTTTATCATCTATGACATTACATGTCTTCATGTTTAACTCTATCCAGCTCTTCAACTGTGGAAAATCTTCAGATCGAAAACTCATGAACTGAAACTCCCGGACCTGGAGTCATGTCCTCTAAATGCGAGTCCCTGTGGCTCGCAAGATAACGTATACTTAACATTTTAATTTTCTTTTCTTCAATAATGGCATTGCTTTGGCCCACAGTGCTGTCTTCTTTTCTTTTTCTTATGACAAATTTATCAATTTCAAACAATAAAACAACACTAAACACATTAACAGGTGAAAAATTTTCAGATCAACGTTATATTCACGGTCACATACATAGACATAGTTATCTAAACAACGTTACTGTTGGATAAAATACGCTGCAAAATAAGTCCTTTCAAAACCAGTGCGCACAGCCCAATTTACGAAGCTTGAACAGTACACGAAGAAAAAGGTCTCTGTAGGCAGGGATTCGAAATATTTTTGCTTTGGAAGCAAGTTGTAGTCTTTCAAAATCACTTGCTGTAAATAAAAAGGCCATACAAAATAAAAAGATATACTAGGAACTGCGTACTTTCAATTAGAATACTATTTTCATAGAGGTACATTTCAAAACCACCTTTTTGCTGCAATTGAACGTGTGCACATGTTATGGTAATTTTTGATGTACCTAATACAGTCTCGCTACGTTTTGTACTCCATTTATATTCCATGGTAATTGTTGCAGGAATTCTAAGAAATTGTAATTCTTTACCTATTCCAGGAATCATTAATTGACAATCGACGTTCTCATTTCAGTATTTCATCATTTTTGTCGAAATATTTGAGGAAGAATCCATTATATAATTTTCTGGGAAGGGGAGGACAATCTCCCTTCGTGGAAACTTTATGGGGGGTCGCGTCCCCCTCATCCCCCGGCGGGCATGCCCATGTATATTGCCCCCCCCCCCCTTCCCAGAAAATTATATAATGGATTCTTCCTCAAATATTTCGACAAAAATGATGAAATATTGAAATGAGAACGTCGATTGTCAATTAATGATTCATGGAATAGGTAAAGAATTACAATTTCTTTGAATTCCTGCAACATTTACCATGGAATATAAATGGAGTACAAAACGTAGCGAGACTGTATTAGGTACATCAAAAATTACCATAACATGTGCACACGTTCAATTGCAGCAAAAAGGTGGAGTTATATAACTCATGAGATTATTTAATAATAATAAAGATAATGAATAAGTTTAATAATAAATAAACATAATAAATAAGTTTACTACTTAGACACCTTCTGTATCTAACATTATTGAATACATTTTTTTCTTTTTTAATCCTAGATCGGGAGAATTGCGTGAAGTTGCTCAGCGAGTGATAACTCATGTTCCAAAATACCCAGAAGCTTGTTGGATTATGTTCCTTCTGTCGTGTTCACCTGATTACAACAGTGTATTTTCAGATTTGCAAATTGTGTCGTTAGTGTTGGAAGTATTGCATCAGAAAACTGTAGAAGTTGATTTAGACTATGTAATGGTGACGCCATTAATACGAACATTAGCCAATCTTTGTGTAATGGAAGAAGTGGCACTAGCTATCTTAAGGACGTCTTTCCGTGACCTGATCATATCCTTATTACTGAAATCAAAATATTCTCATATTAGCAGAGAAACAATGTGGCTTGTGGCTAATTTAATAAATCATCCATCACCTGCAGTATCGGCACTGGGAGTGGAAGTTAATTTGTGTAGTGTATTATCGATAAACGATTCTTGAGAACAACCAATGTTAGAATGGTTTGTATAAACTCGTTTTGTATCCTTTGAAGGAAGTAAATAACAGTTTTGAATTGAATTTTAGAAAATTTTGTCATGTTGGATTTTGAACTCCGTGTTAACGAAATATTTGGAATTAAAGTATCTGTTCTTAATTTGCACTGTATCATCATTTGAATTTGTAGAGTATTAGCGGTTTAAATAATTTCATCTTTTTAAAGGCGATCTGAGTATAACTACAGTTTCAAGAGAACAAGTTTATGTGAGCTTGGTTGGGTCATTCCACAGTCACCAGTGTAGTATTCACAGGGGGTGCTTTTTACGAAGGATGATCGAAAAAAAAATTACAAAGCATAAAATTTTATGTAATTCACTGTAACTTAACGAAAATTTATTTGTAGAGTAATAACTGTCTTGGTGCAGGTTTAAGATTTCGGATTCTGATCATATATACTCGAGAAGCGGACATAGAAATGATGACTCGTCTGGAAAATTAACCGAGAGTAGAAGCGAGGTCAATATTGTGGTTCCTGTGGACCAAAAACAATAAACCTGCAGACATTTATAAGCAAATTGTAGAAGTATATGGGAAGGGATAAATTGCAAAGCAACATGTTGATAAGTAATGTCGTACTTCAAAGAAAGACGAATCAATATTGTTAATGACAACCCTGGATACAGCGGTAGACCCAGTAATTCAACCACTGACATTACGCTTGGAATTAGAACACCCCTTCTACAACCCTCACCTAACCCCAGTGACTTTAACCTTTTCCTTGTTCTTAAAAAAAAAAAAAAAAAAAAAAAAAGGCTGGCCACCATTATCTGGGATGTGATTCTGTCAAAACCGCTGCATCACGGTGGCTACTAGAACTTGACGTAGATTTCTTTGCAAATGGTATAGAAAACTTTATCTGCTGTTGTGATTAGCGGTTGAATAAAAACCGTGGTTACATTGAGGATTATTGTTGTATGTCCTTTATCATTAGGTGTGTTGATCTTTCAGCTATGTCTCATACATAAGCCATAATGAGCTTTGTAACCTTTTTTTCGATCATCCTTCGGGTGGAATTGCAGCGAAAACAGATCGATTATTAACAGACAGATTAATTAATAGCAATGCAACAAATTAATATTATCAACTAACTGTTTTATATATATATATATATATATATAGATAGATAGATAGATATATATAATTAGTATGTAGATAACGAATTTAAACTAATTCATAATTGTGTTTGAATCATGGCTTGGACATCAATTGGAATCAAGTAAATTATATTGCATTTACGAGGCAAAAAAATAACCAATCAGAGTCAACGACCATGAACTAGAAAGTAATACGGTTACAAAATACCTAGGATTACGGAGAAATTAATATGGAGATAACATTTGGATTTTTTAAAGAATTGTAATGAATAAATTACAAAACATTCTGGCCAACTTAAGCTTTAAAAGATTGGAAGTAAACCCACTCATCTTAAGAGCCTGGCATACTAAAAATAATGCAAAATTTACTATTTTTGTTTTGCTTGTTTTTCATAAGTGAAAGTATATAATGAAATGTAACTTAATACAATCATAGATAATGTTATTCTACAATAGAAAATACATATGAACCTGAAGGATTTTTAATGTTGTCGAATAACATTTCCTCCAAAATCTAAATTAAGACAGCGATTAAAGGAACGAACTCAACTGCATTTAATTACGTATCATATTGTCTTGGAATCCTGAGGATTATTTGTTAAATAATAGTTGTATTTAGTTTGTAATAAATAAAATAGTTTTAACATACAGTTATTAAAACTAAATAGTAATGTTATTTAAAAAGTAGTTCACAGGATTCCAAAACAATACGCTACGTAATCAAATGCAGTTGAGTTCGCTCTCTAGCCGCTACCTTAACTTAGATTTTAGGAGTATTGTTATTCTGGTAACACTGTAATATCTACGGATGGCAACACGGAAAATTCTTCAAGTTCATATTTTCTGTTGTAGAATAACATTATATATGATTGTGGTAAGTTGCATTTCATTCTTTCACTTATGAAAAACAAGCAAAAGAAAAATGGTAGATTTTATATTATTTTTTGTATGTCAGGCTTTTAAGAATTAGTGTAAAACAAAGTAAAACAAACTATAGAAGCGAAAATACTTTATAGCAGTAATTTTATTTTTCTAACACAGGATGTACTTGAACCTGAACCAACAAAGGGGTGATGTATATATTTCCTGAAAGCTTGGGTCAAGGTAAGATCAAAACCGGTTACCAAAATTGGGGAGGTCTCAAGCATTCCGCTTGAGGGCAGGATGTTACTCATTTTTATTAACACCTATAAGTGTGTCAAGTCCGTTGCAACCCCCAAAAATCTGAAACGGTGAGACAGGTGTGAAAACAGAAAAACATGTCTCATCATTTCAAAAGTATAACGTATCAAAGTAAAATAAATTGCCCCGGGTCCCAGACGGGGTCCAACTCAAAATTTTTAAACGGAAAGGGGGATCAACTTGCACATCGTATGAAAGTTGGTGTTAAATAAAAGAAGATAAATCAGGTCGCGACTCTCTACGATAAGCATGTGCAAAATAGCGGTGGGTCAAAATATCAACACAGTCTTCATTGCAAAGTCTATGGCCACTCGTATGTATCTCAAACGGTGGAATAAATGTAGAAACAAAAACACGGATATGTCATTATTTCAAAAGTATAATGATTCAAAGTAAAGTTAAAAAAAAAGTTCCAGGGTCCCTCGCAGGGTCCCAGACGGGGTCAAACCCAAAATGTTGAAATAGGAAGGGGTTCAAATTGACTATCGTATGAAAGCTTATGTTAAGTGAAAGAAGAGAAAACAAGTCTTGACTCTTGATGAAAAAGTCTATTGCCAGTCCCAATAATCTGAAACAGTAAGACAGGTGTTTAAAAAAAATTAAAAAAAAAAAAAAAAAACTAGAATGTATCAAAGAAAAAAAGAAATATCCCAGTTTCAACAGCAGGATCCCAGACGGGGTCCAACTCAAAAGTTTCAAGTGCCAAAGGGGGTAAATAAGCACATCATGTGAAAGCTCGTGTTAAATGATACAGAATTGGACATTGGACAAGTCTCGACTGTCGATAAGCATTGCAAAATGGCACGAGTCATTTCCTTTGATACATTCTAGTTTTTGTTTTGTTTTGTTTTTGCACCTGTCTCACAGCTTCAGATTAATAGGAGTGGCAATAGACTTTTTCATCAAGAGTCGAGACTTGTTTTCTCCTCTTTCACTTAACATAAGCTTTCATACGATACTCAACTTGAACCCCTTTCCATTTCAACATTTTGAGTTGGACCCCGTCTGGGACCCTCCGAGGGACCCTGGAACAGTTTTTTTTTTTTTTTTTTTTTTTTTACTTTGAATTATTATACTTTTGAAATAACGACATATCCTTGTTTTTGTTTCTACACCTATTCCACCGTTTGAGATACATACGAGTGGCCATAGACTTTGCAATGAAGACTGTATTGATATTTTGACCCACCGCTATTTTGCATAGGCTTATCGTAGAGTCGCGACTTGATTTATCTTCTTTTATTTAACACCAACTTTCATACGATGTGCAAGTTGATCCCCCTTTCCATTTAAAAATTTTGAGTTGGACCCCGTCTGGGACAATTTATTTTTACTTTGATACGTTATACTTTTCAAGTGATGAAAGACATGTTTTTCTGTTTTCATATTTTTGCAACGGACTTTAAGATATGCTTAAAGGTGTTAATAAAAATGAGTAACGTCCTGCCCTCAAGCGGAATGCTTGAGACTTCCCCAATTTTGGAAACAGGTTTTGATCTTACCCTGACCCAAGCTTTCAGGAAATATATACGGAGGTTGTTCAGCCTACGTTTGGCCGATTTCGTTCCTTCCCCCTCCCGGGCAGAATGGACTCACTCGACCTGGCTCGTGGCGTCCTGCAGTGTTGTGGAGTGGCTTCCTGGGAACGTAGTTGTTTTTCCGCGCGGACGACAATAACGCACAAAACAGGATCATTGTTGTGAGTGGGTTTCCGCTCTCTGACCAAAATGCCGCCCAAACTAAGCCGGTTTTGGGAAGGCTATGTTGCGGCTCTAGTGTTTCTGTCATTAGAAAACAGTGCAAGAAGAATGGTTGCAACACGAGTTTAAGTGGAATAAAAAATGTTATTAAAAAGTACAAGGGCAACGAAGCTCCACTATTTGGATCACCAACGAAGTTGCCTAGGAAGCGGGAATGCACCAAGGTCACCTCCACCGTACAGAGGAAACTTCGCAAAATGGCAATGCAAGAAAATCCGCCAACACAAAGGTGTATGGCTAATCGTCTTGACGTGTCTTTGAGGAGTGTGAGCCGGACGTTACACCATCAACTGAAGCTGGAAAAAGTCATGAAAGCTCGCGGCCATCTTCTCACGGATGCCACCAAAAGGATCGAAAGTGTAACGCCCGGAAGCTGTACGAACGGCATCTGGCAAAACAAAGGTGGATGTACGTCGTAATACTCAATGAGGCATGGATTTATCTTTTCGACTGCGGCAAACCGAGAGCCATCATGTACCGAGAGAAAGGCGCCAAGAACTTCAGAAGGTGGGTCCGTGTCTGTAAAGAATCCTTCCCAAAAGGGTTCATAGTCGTTACTGGCTACTGTTACCGAGGTAAACTGAAGATTCGTAGGGTGGTGAAGAACTGTAAAATAAATTCGCAGTATTTTCAGGAGCAGATCATTCGGCTGATCTACGAGCATGAGATTCCAACAGTGTACGGAAATGACGCCAACCTGGTGCGCATTCACATGGACAAGGCCTCATCATATACCTCACGATCGTCCCTCGCATTCAACAGGGAGATGGAGGAGGCAAGTGGTATACAGGTGATACCTTTCAACGAGGTATCTGTTAAATCTCCAGATGCAAGTCCTATAGACTGTTGTGGATTTGGATTGCTGAAGCGGCGTGTGACAACTGTGGAAGGACTTTGGAAAGCTTTGCAAAGGGAATGGGACAAGATTCCCCTCCCAGTTCTTCAGACAAGCCTATTACAGTGGAAATTACGCTGTCGGGCTATTGTTAGGGACCAAGGGAAACACATCGAGCACTTACGGACCTGGCGCCATGGATTATTCTAAATTTTTAGGTAAGTCGAAATTGGCCAAATGTAGACTGAACAACCTCTGTACATCACTCCCACTTTGTGGGTTCAGGTTCAAGTACATTCCGTGTAAGATATCACAATTTTACGAGACATTAGGGAAAATTAAATATGAGATACTAGAAATTAAAAAAATAGGTGAAATCAATTTTTTCTACCTGAAAAATGCTTTACGTGAAGAGAGAATGACAAAATCTATATTGATTAAAATGTTTGCTTTGGCTTGTAATTTTGTTATTTCAAGACTTGCAACCTCTTCATCGGTACTGATATCTGAACCGAGTCAACTTGACATTATGAATCAAAACAAGAAATGTGCTTATATCAATCAACTTCCATGAATATATCGAATGGAATTCTTTTAAGACTTGGGGGCCGCGGTGGCTTAGTGGTAAAGCGTTCACCTCTGGTGCTTGGGGTCCCGGGTTCGATTCCAGCCCCCGCTAAGTGAACTTTTCGGTGGACAAGCACCATGTGCGTGGGTTTTCTCGGGGTTCTCCCGTTTCCTCTCACTTTCTGCATTCCACCATTTCATTCATTACTCATCATCACCGTCTCCTTTAGCCTAACCAGCATAATCGTGGGACGTAAAACTCAAAGATTTCATTTCTTTTAAGACTTACGAAACAAAATATTGAAAGCTCTCTCTCACCTTGTTCCGTCTTTGATTATAAAACAAACATGTTGAAGCAACAATTCAGATTCCTTCATTAAAATATTAAGCATTATAAATTCCCGAATCTAATATCAATACTTGAGGGAGAAGCTTTTTCAGTTCACCAAGCACGTATCTTAATAAAACAAAATCAGAACATCTTGCATATGTAAATATCTCTCAGTGTTTTAAAAGCTCTGTCTACAATTCATTGGGAAAATTCCACAGATGCTACAGATGCTGAACTCCCATTAAAAATTTCCAATGGGTGCTTGAGCTTCTGAACACACATCTTTTTGGCACCTATTGTCATAACCATATTTGGGTTGGAGCATAGTTGTGTGACCGCACGTTTGGTCACCAAATAACCTAATTGCATATGTTTTATACTAGAAACCATAGTATTCAAGGGTGCAGAACAAAAGTAATATAGTATTTGATGTATAGCTTGGGCTTGCATCTATTTTTGTGTGTCAGTCTCTGATGATACATGGATGAAATAACTATCAAGGGTAATCCCATAAGGTAAAACCAATGTTAATATTGTATAGACTCGGTTAAGCGCCCAGAGCACTTCCGTGGCTAAGCGGTTAGCGTACGCGCCTTTGGCGTGGGAGACCCGGGTTCGATTCCCGGCAGTAGCTCATGTGGTTCGGATTCCACGTTAATCAGTAGGTCCACGTCTCATATAGCCTCGCTGCTGAAAGGGACGTTAACTCAACTCAGCTTGGTTAAGCACTCACTATGTCGCCGTAAATTTAGGTGAAAACACAGTTCTTACGAGGATGATTCAGAAAGTAATGCCTTCAAGGCGATGCCTTTATTTGTATTTGACAGATAGCACCGATACAGGTATCAGTGGAAAGCTTGCAATGACAGCTACAAATGATGTCATTATTTTTCAACATGGTCCCCATTACGGACAACACACTTATACGCCAACGCGAAACAAGGTTTCTCATGCCGTCGGCGAATAATTATGGTAGCTCCTGGCGACATCATTGTCGAACTGCTGCTTCCACCTGCGTCACAACTGTAGCGTTGGCCCTTAAGGTGATCCTTAAATTTGGAGAAGAGACAAAAGTTGCAGGGCGCAAGATCTGGGCAGGATGAGGCAGAATGTCCGTAAACCTCAGGCGCTGCAGTGCTGCGTTTTGTGGCTTGTGTGCGGACGAGCATTGTCGTAGTGCAAAATTGCCTGTTTATCTTTGCGAATGCGTTGCAATCTGACCCGCAGTAGCTTTAGAGTTTCAACGTAGCGATCTGAGTTTCTGGCCGCACAACCTTCCGCAGTCAGAAATTCAATGACAGCGCGCTGTTTCAACTGGATGCCATGGATTGCTCCATTACTCTGGAACGAAAAGAGATAGGAAGGTGAAACAAGCGACATTCTACAGCTTAAACCCCAGTGCATTAATGATAAACAATTCAGAATGTTTGCAGTACTGTTGACCAAGTAGTGGGCTTGAAGGCATTACTTTCTTAATGCCCCTTGTATCTTTGCTGCAATGAAGATACAAATGGTTGTACATTCCCGCCATCTACATAAGTACACGCAAACTACTTTCGAAATAGCAGTAAAGTCGCTCAGAGAGCCACAATAAATTGCAGTCGACTGACAGCAAGGAAAAAGTTTTTTATCATTTTTTTTTAATTTGCGATTAATATTACGATTACGAATTGATATTACACATTAATATCGCGTTTTTTCGCATTCACATTCGTATTCTAACAGCGTTTGTACACGTCTCCAGCAATGCCGGTTCCGGCTCGGACAATGCCGGCGATGGAATCGGCGGCAATAATCAAATGATAGCTTGCACACGCTTTCCGATCCGGCAAAAAAGCCGGTAGAACTCCCGGGACCAGCTCCGGCAAACGCAGTTGGCCTAGCCTCCGACAATGTTGGTGTCGGCTTCGGTTTTGTCGGCGGCAATGGTTTCTTATGCGTGGATGCACACGCAGCCGGTAATGCCGGAGCCGGCTTGCTGATAGGTTTCTTCAATCTAGCTGCAGTGAGTGGCAGGGCATTGTGTATTCTTGTTTATTTTCCTGTATTTGGATTTTTTGTTTACTTTAGTTTTTTTCTGTTCTTTTTTTTCACATGATTTCAATATATAATGATGAATGAAATAATCAAAATGGCTG
The DNA here is from genome assembly GCF_964235325.1 of Thermobia domestica. Classification (NCBI taxonomy): domain Eukaryota; kingdom Metazoa; phylum Arthropoda; class Insecta; order Zygentoma; family Lepismatidae; genus Thermobia; species Thermobia domestica. The sequence goes on along the minus strand of NC_137462.1, from coordinate 37,153,830 downwards.
TGAGGTACAACAAGTATAGCGGCTTGCTATTTGCATACATTCTCAGCAAGGGAAATTCGGATCTTGTTTGAATTACCCAATTACGGCAACGCGGAAAGCGAGTTTCACAGATGTATATATTTATATTAATTTATTTCCTACAGTCGAAACTTACTTAAACTATTTAAACAAAGGGCTCGTTGGATTCGTTTTGATAGAGAATGTCTTACCATATATGAAGTAATAATTTAAAAAATCAACATGGCGGAAATGAACAAAATGGAGATACGAAGAAATTATAAATCTAGGATAGTTTCGCAGTGTTTATACTGTTAATTATGCAACCCAGTATGTAGGGTATGAATAACCTTCATAATAAGAAAACAAGGGTTTAAATCTCCATCATAATGGAAGAAGTAAACATTCCCAAGCGTAACAAAGGTTCTAAATAAAATGAAAGTAAATAAAAACTAAAACACAACTACAGAAAGAACTGAAAAAGCACAAACAGAACAAGAAAATTTCCAGTCTTGTGGTTGCATGCTGCTTTACCCTATAGATCATAATAAAAATATTAATCTTTGTGCTGCTTTGTTTCCTCTTTCTTCGCCGTAAGTAAAGCAAGGCACGGAGATATCGTTTGTTTATTGCTGGACTCATTTTCTCTCCTTCACGTTCAAACTCAAACTACTTCTTGGCACCGGCATTACCGGTATGTGTGTGCAAAGCAGCGCCGGATCCGGTCTTGCAGGCCGCGTGTGTAAAGTATCCCCGGTTCCGGCATTGCCGGGGACGTGTGCAAATGCTGTAATAATATAAAAGGTAAATGTATCAGTCTGTGCAACAGGATAATTACTAATAGTGAACAGTTACACTAATAGATGTGCTACTGTGGCCCAGGCCAGCTCTAGGCAAGTTGTGGCTCCGTGCAATGGCATTATTTGCCGCCTTCTCTTTCTCCAGAAAGAACAAATCTTAAAAGCCAGGCCCATCATGAACAGTGAAGGGAAAGGGAAGTGAACTCGCACTGAGAAAGGCCTAAACACTACAAATACAATCTCGTTATATCCGTATATTAGTGAAAGATGATATTCCTTTTTATAGAATTCAATATCGAGCTTCAATGTCAATATATCAATTTGCAATTTCAGTGCAACTAGTTTTTTTTTTTAATTTGAATTTCTTGATTTTCCTTCTACATCTGTTAAAAGAAAAAAAAACTTGTTTCCATCTTCAATAATAAGGAACTTGTTTGTGTCAAAGCCAAGATTAGTTTGATATCAAAACTGTGATAACTAACTAAATGGAACAGGTGTTAGCTAATGTTCGAGAACTAACTTCTTCCATTTGACATCAATCAAGTACTTCATGCTGGGATTTGTTTGACCATTTGCTTTAGCATTGTCCATGCGCCCTTAAACTAATGAGATTCAAACATGATTTATGAATGTAGTATTCCAGTAGAGGGTCAGCTTAGCAAATTTATAGCTATCATCATCATCATCATGAAGTCTGTTTCCAACAAGGAATATTTATTTTATATAACATGACAGATTTTGACGCCCCGTACAAATGCACGTGTTGCACATGGTAGAGTCGACCCTGCTGCGGCCTTTCTGACGGTAATAGATGTTACCTGTGGGATTGCTGTGTATAACTAAGTCCTTGAATAACTGAATGGAATTCGGGGTGGTTAGTGGAAAATAATAATAATACTAATAACCACTCCTGCTGGTATAGTGGCTAGAGATTTTGATGTATTTAGTCCCTGGTTCGGTTCCTGGTCCGCGAGTAGCACAAAAAAATATAATTTCACAAGCACTGACTTTCATTGGTCATCTATTTGTTTTAGGATAAAGGGCATAATCGTGGGACGTTAAATTTTCATTTCATTTCATTATAATAAATTTGTGAGTAAAACAAACAATTGAATCTTTTAATTAACTACGATTTTAACCTACGGCGTAGAAATTCTAAAGGATTGGGTGCAACAACTAGTTTAAAATAACAGAGAGTTCAAAAAGAAAGCTTAACAATATTAAAATAGTTTCAAATACACTGAAAAAATCTGTTACAGTAATAATAATAATAATAATAATAATAATAATAATAAATCTTTTTATGTCCCACGGGTAGGCCGGCTAGGGTAAAGGGGACGGTGATGATGAGAAATGAAGGAACTGGTGGAATGGTGAAACAGGAGAACCCCGAGAAAACCCACGCAAACGGTGTTTGTCCACCACAAAGTTTACGTGGCGCGAGCTGGGATCGAACCAAGGACACTATGCACCAGAGGTGAACGCTCTACCACTCGGCCAGCGCGGTTTCACCCTGTTACAGTAAAATAAACATTGAGTACATACTTGAACTACTGGACTTCTACTAAAAGCCACCGAAGCGAAGGGGCTGCCGTCGTCGTAAATTAGATGTCAGTTGCCGCTTTTTCGCCAGGTGGTGGTATAAAGACTTTTTGACGAATGACTGCTGAATGATCGTGAGAACTCGGTAACGTCCGCTGAGAACTGTGCTGCCACCTGTTCTTTCTTTCTTTTTTATCTTTTTTTGCTAGGATATAAGAACAGGTATTGCTACTCATGTAACTGTTGTCAGACAATTCAAAGGCTTACAAAACTAATTTTCGTGACAGGTTACAGCAGAACATGTTACGTTATCCGTTACTTAGCAAAAATGTCAAATATACTGCGTAAAGCTTTGCTCATTGCAAACAATAAAATCCAATTAAAATTCTCACTAACACGCTAAAGTGGTAGCCATTTTGTGTTTTAACCATGTATTGGTATAGAACTTTTCAGGATATGAGTATCAATGCAATATGTTGTTGGCAAAATTGAGAGTAGAGAATTAAAAAGCGAAAAGAAACGACCGTGTGGCGGTACTGACGGTATCCAGCCGGCACTGGCGATTACATAGACCATATGTTTGTTTAAGTGCAGCACTAGCGGTTCAGACGAGGAGACACGGCGGATACAATCTTATTACCGCCATAGCGGCAAAATTGCGGCATTCGTGTAATTTCGTAACGGTACCGCTGCCATCGGCGCACGAAATTTTAGACGGCAGGTCACCGCGGTTGGCGGTCGATCCGACTACTCTTACACATGGGGTACGCACGTTTCCATAGCACCAACCCAAAGCTTTGCACTAAGTGAAGGATTGGCGTCGCGGCTCCGAATGCTTCGACAGGGCACCACTTCTTGCTCCTTCGCGTACGTAGTTTCCATCTGCAGCCATCCCTCATCCAACGATTGGATTTAATACGATACGAAAAAGTAGTCAAACATATATTGCACTGCCTCATTATCAGCAAAAGTCTTTCTTCGCAAAAAAAGTAAAGAAGATGCTGGAAGAGGTGGTTTTCAATGGGAGAAACATAAGAAGAATACAGTGCAAGAGAATGAGTTTGGTACTACAATCTTAGAACATGGACCGTCTTTTTAGCAATGCGTGGGCGTATCTTTGTCGATTAACATGAGGCTACTATGTTTGCTGACCACTGCTGGTTACTTGTGGACAAATTTAAGGTGTATTTTATGGAGCTCAGCACTGTAACGAACCACATTGATGGTTTCGCCTCGACAAACGAAGTTATGGTGGATCACTTCCATCGTAGTACACCATACGAACAATAGCATCCAGGGGTTTTCACCTTATCGATTGCACGGAGCTGCAAAACAGCAGTGGTATGGAGTCTGCAGTTGCACGATAATTTTCCATCATTGCTTCCACAGTATACTTGAGAAGCGGATCAGAAATTACTATTGGTCGGTGGACATGCGCTGCTCATTTTTAAATCGGGAAGAAATTTCACAAACTAACGGTGTACGGTGCGTTCCTTTACCATTCCTGACCCTTGGTGTTTTCGCACTTAGATGTGCAAAATATCTTCGTTTGAACACGTAAAGGAACTTCACTTGCAACTGTGTCTCTATGGTGTACTTTCACACGACTCTGTGCAACAATGCATTGACCCGTGACTGATTGGGCACTCTAGCCTGTTTCCTGAACAGATACGAAGTTTATGATGTCTTACATGTGACCTAGAATCGATAATTACTGAGCTTCTGAACAGTTCGCGCTCTCAGATGCTAGAGTCTCGCCCCTTTGCACACGTAGTTACTGATTCCAGTGGCCGAAGTCAGCGATAAATCTTGGTTAGGGCCTTAGGGTCTTTCACTTGGTAGGGTTCAATGAGTATGTGATATATGAATTTAGTAGCCAAAAATCATAGAAGTGATGTAAAATAAATAAATAAAAGAATGGGTTGCTTTTGTGTTAGTAGTATATAAATATTATGAATGACCCTAATTCCTTTTAAACTCACGATTACTTGGCAACTCTGGACGAAGCAAGAGAAACAAATCTTGTCCACGCAAGAAATGTAATAAAATGATATCTTTCAGTTTAATGTCCCACGATTCCGCTCGTTAGACTAAGGGAGATGGATGATTAAGGCAAGTAAATGATGATAGAACAATTGGTGGAATGCTAACGTGGAAGGAAACGAGATTAGCCCGAGAAAACCCACGGATTCAGACAAGAAGATAGAGATTAATGTAGAGAGGGGTCAGAAAATAACCTAGCCTACCCTACCACTTTATGTATTGTACATTTGGCCCCATTGTGCAACATATTGTCTGAAGATGGTTTCAAGTCATACCGGTACTTTTGGAAATCGATAAGAGAAACAGTATGTAAAACCATTACAAGTGGTTTCGATGGATAAAACGAGTGCATATGAAAAATGACTCTATTAGATGCTACTTTTCACTGGCGGTGTATTTGTGCACATTGTACAGTATTGTATGGCTACAAGTAGAGCGTTACTAGTGTGAACCATGACAAGTGCTATTGAAACTCATATCATTGCCAAAACCCAATTCTTTTCACTACCCTCGCTTGCGCGTATACTTACAATCGCTGACGAGCCTGCTCCTTTCGAACGGCCAAGCAATTTTGCCCTAACTCAGTTAGATAGCATTCGTGTTTTTAGTGGCCATCTAGCACAGGTATATTTGTGTTTTTTGCGCTAGTTTTTATGAAAATCGTAAAAGAGTTGGGGATAGTTCTGGAGCTGGGGGGCCAAAATCAGGTAAAAAAATGTTTACAGAAGAAATTAGTTCATGTTACGTAAGGGAAATTATTAAGTACTAACATAACCTAATCTAGCCTAAACCAACAAAAAATGGAAGAAAGTACGAATTTTAAGCAAAAAATTCTGCCCAAATCCAAAAATCCTAACCTAACTTCACCTAAACTGACTTAAGTTAACCTAAACCATCAAAAAAATACAGAGAATATAGCAAGCACGAAATTGAAGCAAAATATTCTGATCCCCTAATTCAAAAAATATGCTAAAAATTGTAATTTTTCAACAATATTTTTGGTGGTTCCCTTGAACGTTACCTAGGCCTATATCAAATGAGACATCGCCCAGCGGAAATCTTCTAGGGGACAATAAAAAGGAAATTAGGGAAAGAATTATATATTTTCAAATTTCGAGTGGTGTGCCAAACGTAAAGCTGTACTCTAGTACAACTAAACATAGCCTAACACAAACTTATACTACCAAATACCTGTTCATCTCGTCTAATTTGAACATTAAATGTTAAAAACGGTCGCTGTAACTAATAAATTACTAAATAAAATATTAGCATTAAATTTGCAATTACAACTAATAAGCGCAATTGTAACTCCTTTCAAAATGCATTTAGAAATATTCATAAATAATTCGTAATCAGTACGTGCAAAGTGAAAGAAGACATTTTGCTTATACCTAGCTAAAATAAGTTAGCCAACATTACAGCATTCTATATTATACAGCTTCGATTCTAAGCTTTAAAAAGCGTTGTCTTATACTCCTACATCTTTAATATAACAATCATGATTTTTAATAAATAAATGTTATGCATATAAACTTCTATCATGTTTTCAACCTTGAACACAAACGGCAATATCAATACCCTACTTACTTGTGTCTTACATTTAGGACTACGATTTGCTTGCATTATTGTACTTAAAATGTAAAACAGAGAAAACACAATTGCTAAGAAGTATTTAGAGGGGAAAAAACATTGTAAACATGTTATTAACTTCGAAATATCTGCATTATTATGTTACACTATTGATTGGCCCCCCTACACAAAATATTCCAAATTGTTTAAAATATCTAGAAAATTCCAGTTTCCCTTGGTTGGACCACATTGTTTTCTGAGACGTCCGCGCTTATATTATATAAATAGTGCTCTCAATTCACATTTACCACAGTTTCTTCTGAATTTCGTCCCTATCAGTTCTGTCACTCACCTCACTCCTATAGCTTCCGTCACAAATAACGTTTAAATATGTCGAAAAATTCAGACAGAGTGACAAGTATGATTGTATCAGCGATTAAAAACATTAGTGTTAAAGGAGGAAGCGACGTGAAGAGCATCACAGATTTTATAAGATGTAAGATGGGCGATAACCCTTCAGCTCGCGAAGTAAGAAATGCTTTAAAGCGTGCTGTAAACATTGGTCTCCTGGAGAAAACTAAAGATGGAAGATTTAATTTGAAATGGAATCCACCGAGTATAAACCTTAAGGAGCTTGAAGAAAACAAAAACTTTAGCCGTGGAGACATAAGAGAAAGATCAAGCACTAGAAGTCGTCGATCTGGGAGATCCACAGGATCTAACAGAAGCAGGAGCAACAGCAGAAGAAGAAGCAACAGTAGAAGCAGATCGAGTAGAAACATAAGCGGTAACGCGGACTTCGTGAAGGAAGATCTTGGCTGGCTTGTAGAAAGAAGCTCAAGTTCCAGCCGATCTAGTAGGAGTCGATCTGGTAGATCCAGCAGATCCAGTAGAAGCAGCAGCAGAAGTAGAAGCAGTAGGAGCAGTCCCAGCAGTAGAAGCTCCAGCAGTCGAAGCAGAAGCAGCTCTAGCAGAAGCAGCAGCAGTGATGCAGACGTCATGAAGCTTCTTGGTTCGCTTGCAGAAAGAAGCTCAAGTTCCAGCCGATCTAGTAGGAGTCGATCTGGTAGATCCAGCAGATCCAGTAGAAGCAGCAGCAGAAGTAGAAGCAGTAGGAGCAGTCCCAGCAGTAGAAGCTCCAGCAGTCGAAGCAGAAGCAGCTCTAGCAGAAGCAGTAGCAGTGATGCAGACGTCATGAAGCTTCTTGGTTCGCTTGCAGAAAGAAGCTCAAGTTCCAGCCGATCTAGTAGGAGTCGATCTGGTAGATCCAGCAGATCTAGGAGGAGGAGCAGCAGCAGAAGTAGCAGGAGCAGTCCCAGTAGTAGAAGCTCCAGCAGCCGAAGCAGAAGCAGCTCTAGCAGAAGCAGCAACAGGGATGCGGATCTGCTTGATATTGGCTCGCTTGCAGAAAGAAGCTCAAGTTCCAGCCGATCTAGTAGGAGTCGATCTGGTAGATCCAGCAGATCCAGTAGAAGCAGCAGCAGAAGTAGAAGCAGTAGGAGCAGTCCCAGCAGTAGAAGCTCCAGCAGTCGAAGCAGAAGCAGCTCTAGCAGAAGCAGTAGCAGTGATGCAGACGTCATGAAGCTTCTTGGTTCGCTTGCAGAAAGAAGCTCAAGTTCCAGCCGATCTAGCAGGAGTCGATCTGGTAGATCCAGCAGATCTAGGAGGAGGAGCAGCAGCAGAAGTAGCAGGAGCAGTCCCAGTAGTAGAAGCTCCAGCAGCCGAAGCAGAAGCAGCTCTAGCAGAAGCAGCAGCAGTGATGCAGACGTCATGAAGCTTCTTGGTTCGCTTGCAGAAAGAAGCTCAAGTTCCAGTCGATCTGGTAGATCCAGTAGATCTAGGAGGAGGAGCAGCAGCAGAAGTAGAAGCAGTAGGAGCAGTCCCAGCAGTAGAAGCTCCAGCAGCCGAAGCAGAAGCAGCTCTAGCAGAAGCAGCAGCAGTGATGCAGACGTCATGAAGCTTCTTGGTTCGCTTGCAGAAAGAAGCTCAAGTTCCAGCCGATCTAGTAGGAGTCGATCTGGTAGATCCAGCAGATCTAGGAGGAGGAGCAGCAGCAGAAGTAGCAGGAGCAGTCCCAGTAGTAGAAGCTCCAGCAGCCGAAGCAGAAGCAGCTCTAGCAGAAGCAGCAACAGGGATGCGGATCTGCTTGATATTGGCTCGCTTGCAGAAAGAAGCTCAAGTTCCAGCCGATCTAGTAGGAGTCGATCTGGTAGATCCAGCAGATCTAGGAGGAGGAGCAGCAGCAGAAGTAGCAGGAGCAGTCCCAGTAGTAGAAGCTCCAGCAGGAGAAGCAGAAGCAGCTCTAGCAGAAGCAGCAACAGGGATGCGGATCTGCTTGATATTGGCTCGCTTGCAGAAAGAAGCTCAAGTTCCAGCCGATCTAGTAGGAGTCGATCTGGTAGATCCAGTAGAAGCAGCAGCAGAAGCAGTCCCAGCAGCCGAAGAAGAAGCAGCAGAAGCTCCAGCAGCCGAAGAAGAAGAAGCAGCAGAAGCTCCAGCAGCTGAAGCTGAAGCAGCAGTGACGCTCAGTAAACTCAAGTCGCATGGGAATAACTTTAAAAGGAACACTCGTTTCAAAATAATAAATGGATCTTTTTTCTTTAATTCTTGACGGAGTGAGGTGATCCGTTCTCATTTCAAAATATATCTAACCAAACCACAGAATATTGTATCACAATACGACACTGGTAATAAAGCCATGAAATCTGAAATTATTTTATAAATGAATAATAATAGTTTTCTTTCAAGAGTGCTATAAATAGCTGAAGAAAATATAAAAATAAAAATAGTTCACACTGCAGATCACTAATTGTTTCGTCTATTCCATGGTTTCAAAAATGTAATATAGTATATTCAAAGTGCTATGAAATATTCTATACAAATTTAAACTCCAAATGCTCTAACGTATGAATTAACCACAAGTCACTACAGGAATGAGATCGTTTTATTTAGTTTACTAAATAATTGTCATAGTTATAATCCACATACATTAGAATAATTAATGCCTAACTCTTGACATATCAGACGTAAGAATAGCATATTCTTTGAGGATAGTTATTTGTAGATTTAGTCTGACTCCAGATTTTATCTTTGTGTTAAAATTTGCGTCACGTTGTAGCTATGATTCACTCGAAAATCCTTTAAAGTGGAACGCAAATATCTGTTAAATTTAGCGTGAGGTGAAACTTCTTACGTTATTGAATTTTTCATTTAAAAAAAAAAAAAATTGAAATCAACCTTTCGCTAAAGATAGTCTTCTGCTGAAGACTGAACGGTAAATGTTTAGCAGAAAGGGTCCAGACGTACGTAAAAAATACAAAATTCACAGGAGAAATGGAAGATGCAAGTACTAACCTATATTAATAGAAATAAGCGAAATGTAATTTTTTCAAAAAATTATGGTGGATCCCTACACTAACATAATCTAACCAAATCCTGCCTAAACTAACCTAACTTACGCTAACCTAATGTGAACAGAAAATACCGAAATTATAACCTATTTTAGAAAAATAGCTGAACCCCTTTTGCTAAACATTGTCCGACTGAACTCTCATGGCTATGTATATGTGTTAAATCATTCTTCTTTTCAAGAGCATTCTTCTCAGACCATTGGGCTCCTTCTCTCCTTTATATATACGTTAGAGAATAAATTAATTCGTTGTACTAGAAATTTCCCTTCTCTTTTTTGAGTGATCCTGCCTTATACAACGTGTATTCAACAAGACACTGTGTAGTCCTCACAATACTTTTACCAAATATTAATCAGCTACTTAAGGATTACCCTGTCCATGGCAGTCGCTGCTCTACAGAAAGCTCTCGAGATTAAAAGCCGAGCTACAATCAGTGATAATCGATAGAACTAGCTATCTGCTCTGAGCTGAATACATCCATGGATTTCAATGATGGATTCTAAGATTTGACAGCTTAAGTTTAGGGGTGCCTCTCCCGTTTCATACGTACAAAAAAGTTGAACATGTAACCTAATGTTAGGTTAACATGTAACCTAACCTAACATGTAATGTAACCTAACATTAAAAGTTGTTAGGTCACCCGATAAGACTTTAGTTAGACTAGAACAGTGACTGGAACCAGTTCTCATAAAAATTTAATAAATTCTCTTCATTATTCTTATATAATTCTGTAAAACTCAATGTGGAAAGAGCATATTCAACGTACCGATTCTCCATCGTATACGTTTACCATGCTACTGAATCACCGAAATCTTTCGCATCTTGCAATAGCTTCTACATGCCTTCTCTCGTATTAAATATAACTTTACTGCCAAACTTACACATTGGCATAGTAAATAATGAACTATTATATCTATGCATGATTTCGTATTTTTTTAATCAAGTATTTTTATTTTGTTTACGTTTTTACGCGTTTACAGCACTACAGCAATTAATACAAACACAAGCTTTATATAACGAATTAACCAGGTGGAAGTGTGTCCGTATTTTAGCATTTTTAAATATAACTCTACACATATGATTTAAGAGATAAATCACAACAGAAAAGGTGTTAATTGACATATCTGTTAAACGTGGAATTGGTGTGCGTATTTTCAGTTGTTTTACGTCCCACGCATATGTCGGCTAGGCTAAAGGAGATGATGATGTAAAATGAAGAAAGTGGAAGGAAACGGGAGAACCAGAGGAAAAACACACACACACACAATGTTTGTTCACCACGAAGTTCACTTGACGCGAACTGGGATCGAACCAGCGACCCCATGTACCAGAGGTGAATGTTCTACCACTAAGCCACCTCGGCTTCTAGTAGTAAACGTGATTAATACATGGTCAGGTACCATTATTTCTGGCTTTCTGGACTGTAGCTCACTACTTCTTAATTCACATATTGCCAATTACCTCATGATGAATCAAGCCGAAGTAATGTGTCACGGACTCCGAACTCATGTGCGCTAACAATGCAGCTTCAGTGATCGTCGCATGTCATCCGCACCTTACAAAGTGGTTTTGCAGGCTGCGAAAAAGGTGGTAATCTGTTGGTGCAAGATCTGGTATAAACGCCAGGTGGGAGATTTTCTCCGAGCCACATTCCTCGACCTTAGCACAGACCCTTCTTGCCATTTGTGGGCGCGAGTTATCACTGCGGATGAACACACCCTTGCGATGAACCAGAGCAAGATGTTTCTCCAACAATGCAGTCCATAGGAGTTCAAGCTGCCGACAGCTGCACTGGGTGGTTGAGTGGCAAGAGCTCAAAAAGGATCATCCCATGGATATCTAACCAAACATTCATTAGTATTTTGCAGGGGGTGGAGGTCCTGCTTCGGCACAGTTCATGCGGCCTTCTTCTTTAGGTACCCGTTGGCGTTGGCGTGTAATGTAGTAGTGAAGGACCCTGTCAGTTTTCTGTCCAAAATGGCGCATGTCTGTGACAAGTGAACACGGTTCTGAAGATATTCACTCGTTGTTGCATATGTTGAGGCGCTAACGCATGGGATACCAATTTACCGAGTTTGGACATGACCCAAGGTCAAGTTGATGACACTAAACGGTCGAATGGGTAACACTGGAATTCGCTGGTTAGTTCTTCAACAATTTACATTTGATTTGCCTTCACTGCTGCTCGCAGGGCTTCGTTGTTCAGCCACATAGGTCTCCCTTCCCGTGGCTTATCGATGAGGTTGGTGTCCCTAGAGTGAAATCTGGCACTTGCGCTTATACACAACAGAATGACCATGTACGGCATTGATGTTTCGTGCTTCTGAACTGGCTGAATGTCTCTGGTAAAATTCATACAGCATCACATGCCGTACGTGGTCATCCGACATTGACAAACGGAGTAGACTGTTATGGTTCTGCACACTGCTGCGAGATGAAGCAGTGTACAAGGTAACCAACAAAGTTCTTGCCGTTCTAGAGCAGCGATAAACAAAGAACAATACAGTGAACGGTACGTACCTTTAGGCTTCGAAGTAATCTACATCAGAATCCGACACCTTTTGCTAACGTTCCTGCAGCTCAGAACACCGTGATGCTAGAACTCCACGGTCGTGGATGCAAAGAAATCCGTGTGCGTTCCGCACATCTCTCATTTGCTAAGGATCTCCTATGGAGGTGGTTGTTGAGGGGATGAAACAAGTCGTAATCTGTTTGCGCAGGGTCTGGTGAATATAGTGCATGGTACAGAGTATCACCCAGCCAAGTTGCTGAAGGGTTTCCCGAGTCCTCTTTGACATATGTGGCTTGGAATTATTATGTAGGAACAGCACATCCTTGCGACTCACCAATGCCGGCTCCTTCTGCCCCAATGCACGGTGGACCCTTTGCAACTGCCAAGAGTTGTCAGCAGTGAGGGTCTGACCAGGTGGAAGTAGCTCGTAATGCACCACTTGCCGACAATTCCACCATACAGAGGCCATAACATTTCGTGGGTGCAGAGGTGGTCTTGAGGTGTGAGGAGCAGGTGACAACCAATTTCTAATATGCTTGGGAGTGCCATAGAGGATCCACTTTTCGTCACCGCTGAGCACGTGATCAAAGATGGGTGTGTTTAGGTGCTGAGTAAGCAAGGACAAATATGCAGTCGTTGTTCCTTGTTGGCTGCAGACAGTGTGTGGGATACCCATTTGCTTAACTTGTATGACTTTCCTATCCCATGCAGGTGCAGTCTGACTGTTTCAGCGGAAACATAGAACCTGTTTACAGGTACATCACACATTAGATCACTATTCTCCTCGATGGCTGCTTTCAAGGCCTCGCCATCCAAAACATGTGACCGTCCATTGCGAGGTTCACCCGAAAGGCTCACATCTCCGAACGGAATTTCTGAAACCAATGCCTCGTGGTGCGTTTGATCACGGCACTCTCTTCAAATGCCTAGCATATGCGACGACTTGATGCGCCAGCTGACATGCCCACTTTACAATCATACAACAAATACATGCGAACAAGATGTTTCGATATCTCCATTTCTGTTTGCTAGACGAGCTTTGACTGCTGTATGAACGTAATGTGCCTGTATTACTGAAAGTCAACGGTTGGACTAACTCCTGTGCGTCATTTCATTTCCTATGACTAATGGAACGTCGGTGCGGCGTCCATGGAGAACATTATATGAGAGAGACCGAATCTGGGGCGCGCGAAGAATTGCATTCTCCACGATGACAATGCAATGTCTCACTGAGCATTCTCTGTTCGTGAGTTCAACAACTTGCCTTTTCTGTACCAACTACTGTTTTTCCGAAAATGAAAACGTAGCTGAAAGATCATAGTTTTTACACCGTTGCCGGGATTCAGAGCGAATCGTGCAAGATCATAGATTCACTTACGCGAAGTGACTTCCACGTAAGAATTTTGCACAGGGTGCCTACTTCAAAGGAGATGCAGTTCAAACTTAGATACTTAGTTTTTTTCTTTTTTTTGGGGGGGAGGGTCAACAGAGCTAGTACCGAAGCTTTTTGACACACCCTTGTATTGAGCATAACTTTTGTTTACACGCTCCGTGTCTGTGTATCGTTATAAATATACCAGTAGATGGCATTAATCAATCGTTGCGTCCATCAGTAAAATATCACGAAGAAAATGCAATTATGAGTGAAGTGGTATTCACGAGATATAATCAAATAAGTTAGAAGCCATACCAAGAGCGATACTATTGTGCAAAATAAATAGTAAGTTGGAGGATGGTGAGACGGGTCATCTAATTATAATGGGAGAGCTGTTGGTCAGCTTGACGCAGATACAAGCGAGTACGTGTGATTGGTGTATGCGTGTGCATGGTCGAGATGGTAGATGATGTACAAAACTTCGACAAGATCGGCGCATAAACCAAATTGACCCATCTGCCACTTCACTCCATATTGCTTACGCATTTCGTGATGCTTCTGATGTCCATGTGTCCTCCCTAGTGTCATTTCGCGACAGCTAAACAGTGTTTGGATGTATCCGGAAGCCAGTGAAATATGTTCCATAATCTCCCGCCCGTCGTTGTACCATATTACAAACACTGTAGGGAACATGGTGACTGGGATCAAGGAAAATGGTCCAATATGTTCGCAGAAAAATGATGATTTTGTGCGACAAGTGATTCTTGGACTCTCTCAGTGTAGAGAAAACAGGGAGCACGTTATCATCTACAGCTTATCTGTGAATATGAAATGTATGGAGTCCTGAGTTATAGTACTGGCGGGTAAAATGAAATCTTTCAGTTTAACGTCACACAATTATGTCCTTTAAGTATGAAGAACACCATTGAACATTTTCGACGCAGGATCTGTTACTAGAGAATGGTACCTAGCTAGTCTTACCATAAATACTGTCGCAAAGCATTTAAGTACATTTGTACATTGACACAAAATGGTTAGACATGTTTTAATATTCTAATAACATGAGTCACATGAATGTATCATGAACCAAAATCACAAATAATTATTCAAAATGGTCACCATTTGCACAATCATTACGTCTTTGTGGTTAACAGTCAATTGCATTATGCAACACATCAACTGGCAAATCTACAGCTGCCTTCCGAAGAGACCGCTTTGAACTTTCAATATTGGGATGTCTCTTTTTCTTGCAAGTCATCTCCTGAAGCTTGGATCACAATTAGTAGTCCAAAGTGTTTAGGTCCGGACTAGCAGAATGCCAATCTGAAGTGGAAATGAAGTCCGAAGCATTTTCCTCCAGATACTGCTGGGTTGTCCGTGCCTTGTGTACTGGGCTGAGTCCTGCTGGAAGCTCCAGTTCTGCCTATGGAAGAGGGTGTTGGTGAGACTCTTGACTAGTCTTTCAAGCACTGTCTCCTGGTACACAGACGTTTTGACTTTTTTTTTAAAAAAACAGAAATGCAGTTTCCTTGTGCCCTCGTAGCTCCCACCCCACCATACCATGATAGGGTGGGATGCTGACCGTCTGGATCCTTGGAGCCTTTTCACCAGCTTCTCTAGAGGGTGTGGCATATATCCTGTCATTCTGGGCATTGAAAGTCTCCTCAACACTGAAAATCTTTTCATCGGTGAAAAGGATTCGACAATGTCCATTTGCTACGTAATGCTTTTAGGAGCCTCTGCACTTCAGTTCATTTGTCAGGAGATGTCCTTTGCGTTGTTTGTAAGCACGTAGTCCTAGGTCACTGCTTAACTTGTGAGACATAGCCATTTTCGATATCTTTAGCCCACGAGCCATAACTGACTGTTTTCTAACTGGATTTCGTCGGACACGCGGTGCCACTGCTTTTTCACACGTTCAGTGTTCGTATTGCGCGTGATTTTCCTTGCTGCGGGCTAATTTTCACAGTTCCTATTTCAACAAAGCGCTGGATAGTGCGATAAACGAATTTTTTACTATATAATTTAGTTTCTGGGGGGTTCTGAAAATCTTCTCTGGTGACTTGCCTACCTTGTACAACGCTCTCACAGCCTTTACGATACCGCTCTTAACGTCGCTCGCTTGTACGGCGGAAGTACAGCCACCCTCAAAAGTTGGGGCAGTATTCATGGTCCTGAAAAGATATGTTTCGACTTTTGTGTGTTGCTCTGGGCACTCACTTTGTTTACATGGATGACAGCACCCACAAGGATCCGTACAAGAGAGGCACTGAAGAATAACTACATCAAACGTGTGGAGTGGCTTCTCCGGATCTAATTCCATCGAACGTGCCTGGGATGCTCTCGGAAGACGAATAGGAATCCAACACTCCAGATGTTTCAGGCTTTCCTGAACACTTTTGTGGACAACATGCCAAACAAATGTGCAGGACGCTGTACTATCCGAAATATTTAGATCAAACCAGAATTATCGATGATCAAAGAAATATATCACAGGTCAGTACATTAGAATATAATATTATACTCTGTTTCCTACAAAAAAAGCAGACAGTTTACAGATATATATATAATATTTATTTATATATTAAGAAGAAATATATATATGCATAAGAAGAAAGTATCAGATTTATCATGACAAAAAAAGTAATAATCACACACTGACTCCAACAATTATCTACATGAACCTGTAAATGTAACAGATATCTATATCTATAGATAATGCAAAGTAATGTTATCACGTTGACGCACCGCCAGTAAATTGCAGTCAAAGATAATCTACTTTCACATACAAAGAAATTTTGGAAAATATTTACATTGCAACTTTGACGCTGCTTAGTCTTAAAACGTGCTGTCAGCAATCAACATAAATCTTGTAAACTTATATAAATATTTCACAACGTAAGTCAAGCTATAAATTATCAAACAATCACTTGATTTTTATTACTATGTCTTCAAATTCGTCCATGAGCATTATTTAATTTTCATCGTACAACGGCGTAGCATCTCCACCCAAAGAACTCTCTACCATTGAGTGGGGACTAGTGTTCGTTCGGGGTGTAGAGCGTACACTATCCCTTCCGGAGCCGGAGCCTCCGGAGCGTGGGGTACTCCTCGGGGACTTCTGCATGCCAAGATACGGCAGTCTTCCTCGACTAGGGTCCATGTAACTGCGGGGAGTGCCTCGCATCGATTCTTCTGGATGTCGGGGAACTTTCCGGACATCGTCAAATCGAGGTGTAGATCCACTGTAAATACATATAGGTTGATAAAGTAACAAAATTTTCACAAAAACCAAATGTATGTATTGCAATTAAAGATTTTCTACTCTACGTTTATTGGGCAACAAAGATTATATATATACGTACAGGGTGGACGGTAACAACACCGAAAAACTTTGGGAGGTGATTCCTTATATGAAATGGGGGGAAAAAGTTCTAATAAACACGGGTGGAAAAATGTCTACTTTCAGAGTTAAGAACTACCGAAAATTCGAAAAATCACGTTTCAAAACGCCCTGACTTAGAAACTATAGGACCTATCCCAAGCGGTTCAAGGATTTACACAGGAACTAGTATGTCCTATCTAAATATCCATGTTTTACCATCCTCTGTTATCGGCGAAACGAACTGTAAAAAGGAAATTGAGATATAGGGACATCCCTTTAAGTACTAATTATGTGTTCGTTTCGCTGGTACCGGTGAATTCTGAAACATGAGATATTTAGAAACAACGCATACTAGTTCCTGTGCAATTCCTTAAACTGCTTGAAATAGGCTCTGGTTTTTAAGCCAGGGCGTTCTGAAACGTGATTTTTCGAATATTCGGCGGTTCATAACTCAGAAAGGAGACGTTTTTCGACCCATGCTTATTAGAACTTTTTTCTTTCATTTCATATACGAAATCACCTCCCAAAGCTTTTCGGTGCTGTTACCTTCCATCCTGTATATATAAACAGCATAACGAGAAAGAAAACAACTTAGTTGCATTCGGAAAAATACTTAAGATTTCAAAGCTGAACCGGGACTCGATCCCGGGATCTACGTTAACCACTACGCCACCCAACCCGCTTCTCAGAACAGCCATACACTTTGTCACTCCTAAAGTTGGTGCTCTCCCTTTAAACACATGGCTTGTACCAAAGTCTAGCTGCCGTGCTTGGACAATCCACTGTCCATGTATTGAGAACACCTGTTGAAGGTTGTAATTTTATATATATTAATGAAAAGAGGAAGCAACAGTTTTAAACTTATTTTTATACACCTGATCCTCTGTTGCTGCGAATTCAATATCGCTAGTGGTTAACGCATCTGCACGGTATGCCGGAGATCCCGGAATCGATTTCCGGTCCAGTGTTATCTAACTAAAATATATACACGATGTTGATAAACATAACTTTATTTCCTTATGTTGATATAATCGTAGGGAAAAACTTAGAGTTCAATATATATTCGTCCACAGAGCGTAGTACACAAACGTATTGTCAAACAACAAACTACACTACACCACAAGAAAATGATCAGAATTAAACTAATGTTGCAGCAAATCTGAACACAACTGTTAATATGTTTTCTGCAGCAAGTCTCAAAACACCTATTAATACACAGTATGTCGCAAAAGTAACGGATCTTTTTTTCTTTACAGATAACCTACTAGCTCCATCTATTGAAACAATACATAATCGGAAAACTGAATATCTGCTCAACAAAACAAGTGAAGAATCATGAGAACCGATTAATGGAGTGTCAAGTTAGTGCAAGAAAAGTGAGTGTAGCTGGCGTCACCGTTACAGAAACACGACGGAGCAAAGAGCCAATATTATATTTCGTTTCAAGCTAGGTAAAACATTTACGTAAACATTGGAAAACGACCCAAAGCCAGGCACACCAGAAAACAAAAATCGCTATGATTGGTGGAACAAGTGTGTGAAATAATCGCCCACGATGCGAATTCGACTGTGAGATGGATGGCGGAGGAATTAATTACGACGAAAGACATGATTCACGAAATTTTGACAAAGGATATAAAGAAACGGAAAGTCTGTGCTCGATTTGTTCCGCACACCTTAACTGACGACCAAAGACCTGCTCGCGTTGAACATTGCGTGAACTGAAATTGCTTTTCAAAAGTCACGTGAGAAGAAAGTGTTGATTTCTGTTTTACGATTCCAAAGGTATTATACTTCGGGAATTCGTTCCACAGGGTCAAACTGTTAATGGTGAATATTATCTGGGTGTTATGGAGCGTGTGTGGAAGTGAATCGTTCGCGTAAGGCCCGAACATCAAGCGCCAGCCAGTTAGTCTTTATTGCACGACAATCCAACATTTCAGAGAACGCAGTTCGCGACTTTTTGGCTAAAAGACAAATCTCTTTTCTTCCACATTTTCCGCATTCGCTTGATTTATAGCCATGTAACTATTTCCTGTTCCCAAATAAAAATTGGCCATGAAAGCAACATTTTATGACAGTGTTACACTGTTCGGTCTGCCGTGACGAGGGTTATTGAGGCGATTCCGAAAAAGGGCATTAAAAAGCTAGCATTGGTTAAACGTGCCCAGTGATGTATTGTTGCGGAAGGACTGTATTTTGAATAATAATAATAATAATAATAAACATAGTTTGTAAAATACCTAATTCGTTTTGTTTAATTTAAAAAGTTCCGTTATTTTTCCAACATAGTGTATGCTTACTGCACGGGCGTAACAGCTACATGGGTTGTATTCAGTGGTGTAATACTAGAATGTTTGGTAGGCGATCGTTTTCAAAAGTATAGCATATACGGAAGACTATTCGGCGTATACGCACCGCAATATACACTCATTCTTTCGTAAATTTAAGGTGAGTATACGCTGGAATACAAAAATTTTAGGTGGGTATACGCCGTATACTCCCGTATACGCCCCATTACATCCCTGGTTGTATTATTTCCTACACAAGGTAAGTGATAAAACACAGAAATGTAATAATTACCCATGTCTTGGAGTTGTTTTCCCATCCTGCCTCGGAGTATTCCATCCGGCATTTTCCCTTTGTTTTAGTCTTGCCCATGCTTCTGCCGCTTTCTTCCAGTCCATTGGTTCAGTTGGCATACTTGGCTGTGGTTGTGGCAGTCTGAAAAGAATAATTAAAAATCTTAGCAAAGCATATTATATTCTACAATATTCTATCTTATTTTCCTTGTAATTCAATTCACTGCTATGGAAAGATTATTACTGTCACCAGTCTTTGCAATTCGCTGGTGCTCTTTAACGTCATTTTCTCCTTCCTTCTCAGTGGAACGCCAGGGAGACATCACTGATTTTATGGAAGTAATGGTGGCAGGGAAACAATGGCGGAGTTGATTGTATTACAGAAATACTTTCAAACGAGTACTGACCCGTCTTACAGTGTCAATATTCTGGACAGTTATTACCCCCTCTCCCCCTGCCAGTTGGTCCCCTGCCGCTGCTCCTGCTCTTACATCAAACAATAATGAACATGTTTGAGAATTTAAGACTACTTTTTAGCATAGGCAAGACAAATCACTGTATTCCTCACACACAAAAAGCAAAATGAAATGTACTCATTGGTTCTTAATATAGAAATACAAGCTCATTCAATAAAAAATAACTATATTACTATTTTTAAACATGGTCTCCCCTTTTAGTTTATGCACCCACGCCAGCGCTTGACAAGGTCATCGATTCCACACGAATATATATATATATATATATATATATATATATTGCTCGCGGAGAATAAGCGCGTGCATAACCATTCATGCTCCGTTGACGACTTTTTCGTCATTCTGGAGCCTCAATTCACTTAGTGCTTTAAGTAGGTCAAAGATATGGAAGTTGCGAGATCGCACGAACATGAAGGCTGGCTAAGCACTCAAAACCGTAGTCTCTCCATGGTGGGGAATGTGACACTGGCAGTGTGCTCTCTCGCATTACTATTTTGCAAAAGCATACCATTTGTACATTTAGGAAACCATGTCGTCTGTGCAGAACAGCTGGTTTGTTTTTATCACGTAGATTGTTTAAGCAGGTTGTAATGTTTACATTATCATCTCTGGGCATGTAATGTTCAAGAACGGACTCATGTAAGTTCCAAAACATAACGTCCACTTCAACAATATTCTCTCCCGAAACTGCAGTGAAATAGTGACCTGGACGCGGAGGAACTTCAACAATGTTATACAACAGAGAAAATAATACGATAGATATATAACGTAAACAGACAAACGTCTACGCGATTTAGCAAAGATATCGCTGTAATCGAGCACCAGATGGCTCTGGCAGTCTCATTTACGAGATTAAATATTACAGAAATCTTTATATTTTAGCGCTCAATCGCATAATCTGCTACTTTATTTCCTCATAAGGAAAACAATTAAACTAAAGTTAAGCTCCACAAAACCGAAATTCGTGAAATAATGAATCATTTCAAAATGCTGTCAGAGCCATCTAGTGCTCTATTACTGCGATCCCTTGCTAAATCACGTAGACGTTTGACTGTTTATTACATCCCTGTCTTGTATTTTCTCTGTGGTTATACCTTGTTTGAACTCAGCCCACTAGTAACTTTGTTGGCTGCTGCTCCATCTTTGAGCAATCCTGTTAAGGTCCCGCTAGCTTGTGTAACTATTTTCCAGCGTCTTTTGCACAACCCATACGTGCCAGCCCCAATTATGAATAGCTCTAGGATCTCATCACAAAATAACCAACATCTAACAATCATGTCCTATTTTTTTGATTTTTATATATCTTTTTTCGGTAATTTACTGAATGAACCTCGTATATAAAGTAATTCATTGAAATATTTCGATTGTCTTAACCGTCAGTACACAAGAAGACAAAATGTCAGTAGTGAACGAATACAAAATAAAAGCAAAGTATTAGTTTACAGAAATATCAGAAAAACTCGAAAGATATTCGATATACAGTGGATCATACTTTGCACAGACACAACTTCTAGCATTTATCATATATTAAAAAATCATACGTTAATAGAACATTTATCACTTACATATGATACAAATAACGCAGCAAAAATTATACTGTATTGAATCACTGTATCATTTCAAGTGTTACTTACCTTTGAGGTGTAGGCGGAGCGTGTGTTGGAACCCTATGAGAAGGTGTCCTGTGCGCTGGAGTCAAATTACCCGGATGTAAGAACCCGTGATGAGGATTGTGAGGATTGGGCGTCTGTTGTCCATACCGTGGAGTCTGGGAAGTATGGGGTGTTTGATAAGGTGTCATAAACGGCGTCTGTCCTGACGGCGTGTATGGCTGAAAAGAACAAACAAATTACAAGTTTTATCAAAACATATATTTTGTAAAGCTTACTGCATTTACAGTATATAACACATAAGACCCACTAAACTAATTTCAGTTTGGTCTGGTGATTAGATCTCGCAGTCTTTATTTTAGGCTTTACTCGCTGTTTGTTAATAAATCAATCTACATTTTTCAATTTCATATATTTTTTGATAGCATCTGTAGAAGAACCAGTATATATAATCCTTACCTCAGATATACCATTTGGGAGGTAGGAGGGGCAAGGATCAATTTTGCTCACGCTCAGGTTTTCAGTTCTCTGCAGGTTAAAGTGATTTCTAAGAGCTCTTAATTTTTTACATTGTTCGCTTGAATGTAATGTTCACTTTTGTTATTTTTATATTATATTCACAGTATTATTTTTATACATACTGTGTATATATTGAAAGATAAATTTGCTGCGAGCAGATTTGATCTTCCGTTGGTCCTAGGTGTAACTCATTCTTGTTTCGCCAAAATTCCTTTTTATTCCAAACCCTAATTGTGTTTTTAAAAAGTATTACTTTTCTCTTTCTTGTTCAGACATTGAACCTTACAAGAGTGTAATATATTTTATTCTGAAACCGGACGTAAATACAAACATACATCGTTACGACAAAACCGAAGTTCAGATTGTTACGCAACACATGCCGGTGCTTTAATAATGTAAACTATGTTATGTAACCATTTACGATAAATGTACAGTAGAAGTATTTCAAAGTTTTTGTTACTAGTTTAGAATAAAATGTTAACTTAAATTCAATACATGTAGTGTTAACAATCATTTGAAAAAAGCGCTGGAAAATTTGACCCATTCCCCTTGGCACTACACATAACAGATACGGGCTTAGTAATTCTGGGGTAGTATTTTAGTGTGATACTGTTACAGTGCAAGTTAGAGAAAAAGAATTCAGAACAGATGGAAGAATATGACAAAATGTAGATGATAAATAGGATCTTCATCTTGAAAAAGACACAAAAAGTCTTACAACTTAAAGTCTTACAAACGGAATATAAACGCAAGGCAAGATACGTGCATAATTTTATTTCTAGATCAGAGTTAACAATACCTCTCAGTGGCCTTTATTTCAGGCTTCTTCGACAGGAGTTCAACATCTCTTAATGGCCTCTATTTCTAGCTTTCTAGATATTAAATCTTAATGGAAGTAGCTCCCGACTGCCTCACAATGTTACGTTAATACCGAAAATTATAAGCCCTTCACCGGGAATTAAATCCAGCACCACATACGCTAATCATTCCACCACACGGCAGAATATACACCAACTTCATAGTGCACATAAATTCTAGGTAACTCATGCTCGTACTCTGGATGTAAACATATATTCAGAAAATCCTGCACACACATACTTCTCTTTCAGAACGTGTATGCCCTTGTACAACTATAATTATTTTCTTAAAATTATTATTACTATATGCCCGTGTTCCCCGTTAAGACAGGCACATATTATGCGTCCGTTTGAAACCTTTCTCAAGCAACTGTGTCAAAACTAGATAATGAAAAGCATGGACAAAGCGCCTTTAAATTATTGCACGTACATAATATGTATATTATGTAACTAAATTTAAGCCTCATTTTTCTACTTTGAGTACTTTAAAAAAAATAGTAGTTAAAATTCATTTACTGTTTACAGCACGATTTTCGCCTGTAAAAATTAAAAAACGTGTCTGCAAACCAGAGCAACTTCACTCATTATGTTTCACCTTTTTCTTTATTTTTTCACGCTAGACTTGGAGTCAATTACGTTGATGCTTTAAAAAAAAAAAAAAAAAAAAAAAAAAAAAAAAAAAAAAAAAAAAAAAAGATCTTAAAATGTCACACTAAGTTGAATTATTACACTCTTATTGTGTGCAATATATATTTAGTGCACAATACAAGCCCAGTGATTATGACGTAGTAACATCTTTAATTTTGTTTTGTAGTACGTTTTGAAAAAAATCAATATATGAGTAAAATTCCTATTTCAAACTCGGCCAGAATTTTTTTCATATACGTAAAGGTCCGAAATGTACCAGCCCAAATATGAAGGAATCGCAATTATCACTATCGAAACTACCATATACACACAAAATAACACTGATCGCCTTTATCGAAGATATTCTAATAATGAAACTAACATTACTTATGGAACATACCACATCTAATAATTCATTAGGAACACATATAAAGTGCTGCACAATAATTAGACTGGGCTTACTTTACTATTTTATAATACAAATAAAAAAAATTCCTTAAACAAGTTAATATAGTATTTTCTAGAAGATATTAGTATACGCACTCTAATTGTTCTATAATATGAATTTTGGTGACGATATTTATGTGTCAAAAAAGTCAGTTATGCAAAATAAGTTAACTAATTGTATAATGATGAACCCATGCTACTTAAGTTCAGTTCTACTTTCCATGAAAAGAATGATGTTCGACATTATAAATCATAAGCTGTACACTTAAGTTTTAAATTTATAATTGAACATTTTTTAATGGCCAAGGATATATAATTTCCCCGTCGTTGTTATTTTGTTGTAAATTATTAAAATATGAATGCAGTAAACACAAAACAAATAAACACATATCACTACTTCCAGCCTCTTTGATTTGCTATCACTAAACACCAACCAGGACAGTTGGGCCAATAACGAGATCTCCAGAATTGTGTGGATGAAAAATTGGCACTTGGGAAATTCCAGAGAAATTAAAAAAATCAGTTGAAGTTGCCGATAAAGTGAAATTAACGTAATAGTGTTTTACGTTAAACAACTGCTAGAGCTGATGAGAACTGTCTTGTGCTTACTTGCACTCAAATTAATTACGAGGGTAAGTCAAAAATTATCTGCAACTTTGACGTAACTCTTTTTACATTGTTCATACTGATTTCTGTCCTTGTTTATTTTATTGTTATGCTGTTGTGGTCATGCTATGAAAGTTCCATCCTAATTCCACCCTTTGTCTTCCTTTTGTTGCAGATAGATCATGGCCGCTCCATTAGAAGTTTGCACCAAAGACGAACAACGAGTAGTGATCTGGTTTTTGTGGTCGGAAGGTGTGTCAGCGTCCGCAGTCCATCAAAGATGATGCATCACTTCATCAATAGTCACTCGTCTGTCTAACAGAACCATGTCACGTGCACGCTCAGTGTTGTCATCACTTGTGGCCGTGGATGGTCGTCCGGCTTCTTCCTCGTGCTCCATTTTGTAATTTTTCAATCTATTCGTAGACACTCCGTTGTGGCAAGACACTGTTCCCGTAAAGTCTGATGGACTGCGGCCCCTGATACACCTTCCGACCATAAAAACCGTATTATGTCCGTTATTTCCTCTTTGGTGCAAATTTCTAATGGAGCGGCAAAGATCTATCTGCAACAAAAGGAAGACAAATAAACGAAATAGGATCAAACTTTCATAGCATGACCACAACAGCATAACAATAAAATAAACGAGGACAGAAGTCAATATGAACAATGTAAGAAGAGTTACGTCAAAATTGAGGAAAATTTTTTGACTTACCCTCGTAATAACAACTACAAAGAGAAAATTATTCAACTTTATAATATAACAATACCAATAAAACGGCAATAAGTACGGTATTATAGAAAATTTCTTACTGTATTAGCGTAAGTACTGAAGCCTGCAGCACCGTAACCACCTCCTGGCGTATGGGGATAATGCGGCGTTTGGCTGGCCACTTGCGACAGAGACTGAAGCATGTGGGTTGGCATACTTTGGGCAACACGTTGAATAGCTTCTGGATTCATATCTACAACAACAACATATATCGTAAATACTTCAAAATTTTCAAATTAACTTTCGCTTTTATTACAAAGCATAATTACTAATATTTCTGTTATGAAAATAAATAAATAAAAAAAAAAATAATAAACCTAATTACAAAATCAAATCATTAAAAAGCATTCACGTGGACTAATGTTTTCAGATTGCGAGATTATACGAAGAAGGGAGAGAAAAGGAGACATTATACATTTATGACTAGAAAGTGACAGAGGAAGATAGGTGATTAGCATTAGATGCGTTTTCTTTTTTCTCTTTTCCTAAGTATGTGCATGGTTATCTTAAATTTAACACACAAAATCGTATATGTGAAAAAGGTTTGCTTCAGCATTTCGATTATCTGATCGGCCTCATAGAACAGAAATGAAGCATATGTGAAATAATTTTGAACTGGCGATTCAGTTGACTATCTTTGATTAGACAGCGATTTCTTACGTACTAGTCGTGTTCGTGGATTTTCTCGGGGCACCCCCGTTTCCTCCCACTTTCTCATTCCACCAATTCTTTCATCACCATTCGTTTGCCTTAATCATCCGTCTCCTTTAACCTCAACGGTATTCGTGGGACGTTAAACTGAAAGATTTCATTTTTTTTTTTTTTACATGTATTACTTTATTAAGGACTGACAGTATGACTATATTTGTAGTATTTTTTCTTTCTGTCAAAACTCTTAATCACACTTCGTTGAAATCGAAAACTAATTTTTTTCTTTATTGTATATTTAAGAAGTATTTGTAGAAAATAGCCATAATTAAACTAGGCTTTTAGAAATAAATTCTGATTCGTAAATATCCCTAACGTGAACCTCTGATTATTACAAAATAAGCCCTCTTAATATTGTATATCCGTGTTATCACATCTACTTGAATAATGATAATCTTTGTTTTAAAAAGAAAATGCTAAGAATAAAGCTGCATAACGAAAGACAGAATGTCATTGCTTCTTAAAATACTTATAAAATGTAATGAAACTGAGGGTACAGCTAGTATGGGTTAAGCGTTTCAGCTTACCGATGGGCCATAAACAGTTTTCATCATATATATATATATATATATATATATATATATATATATATATATATATATATATATGTATGTATCGTCATCGTATATGAGTCATTTATCTTGATATGCCCTTATAACTTAAATTAATATATACAAAATGCAGAAATTTCGTACTATTATACCCCCAAAGCAGAACAACAGACGATAATGCCGCAGATCGAAAATTCGGGCTGCAGAAATATTGGCTAACCTCTAGATGAAAATTACGGCCGCACTGTCTACTCTTTAAATAAAACTTACGGTTGCAGAAAGATTTTTTCTTCTCTGTAAATAAAACACGAATCAGAACAATTCAATGTTTGATACTCACGATAATATACCGAGAAACATGACAGACGCGATAAGGAAGAGTGAGCGATACATACAGTCGTCACTGCTACAACATATGCAGCCGAGTCAAGACTAGTAGATACCTGTCCGGTGGTGGGATGTTAGCTAGGCCATTGTACATTGCTTGGTAATGCTGCTGTCGTGGTTATAATGTGATTGTGATACTTAGAAAATAGCTTAGAAAAAAATATATGCGAGGTTTTTTTTTGTTGGTTACTTATTCAGTTATTACATAGCCCTACAACCCCTTGTGTATTTCTCCATAAATAAAAACCCTATAAGTTAAAAAAAATTAGAAAAATGGAATTACGAAAACTTTTTTTTTTCTTTTATGGACTTGAAAATTTTAGATTATAATTTTAGTACACTATTACTAAAAATGCTTGAAGAAAGTTTAGGGTTTTACTTAAACCGCCGCAGAAATTGAAAACCGTTCTGCTTTCGGGCTATTACACAAGTATCAACAAGGGGACACTGTTTGACGTAATCTGAAATACCACCAGATTAACAGTGCTTTCAAACTTTTTTTTTTCAAATGACACTATCTCAGGATATTACATACTCCAAATCGTGTACATATTAAACGAAAACTTGCAATACTATAATTTTCAAGTAGATATGAATACACAGGTTTTGATAATATAATTTTAATACAGGAGATTTACAAATTACCTGATTTTCAAGTAGAAATCTTGTCTAATTCATAAT
The DNA here is from genome assembly GCF_964235325.1 of Thermobia domestica. NCBI lineage: Eukaryota > Metazoa > Arthropoda > Insecta > Zygentoma > Lepismatidae > Thermobia > Thermobia domestica. Next base: position 37,126,374 of record NC_137462.1, on the reverse strand, counting down.
ACAACCCTATACTTACACCGAAAGCTTACAGAAAAAAATACTTACTGGCAATATTTATGCTTGGCGTAGTGTTGGCAAGATATGGAGTATGATTGGTCATTGCTCCACGAGGTGTGCTAGTAGGAGTGCCAGGGATTGGATCCCGGAAGTGTTCCTTAAACCAGCGGAACAAACTTGCTAAAGAATCAAACATTTCTTGACGGAAGCGGAATCCTTCCGGCGTAACGGTAATAAATTCATGCCTAGCCTTGTTGCGAGGAAGATACGAAAGCATGAATTTCCCTGGGAAGTCCTACAAAAGGTAAGAAAATAAAAGTACATTTTTAAAACTCTACGGCAGGAATGTGTATACTGCTCTGAAAATTGGAAAAAAAAAAAAAAAAAAAAAAATTCAGGGTTGAAAAAAAAATTCACAATTAAAATTTTTGTCCATTTTTTTTATTTAATTCCATTTTTTATTTAAATAACTTGATTTTTTAAAAGAATATATTGAAATTATATTCATTTTTATAACTGGTAAACTACGTAAGTTTCAGGTTTCTTTTACTATGTGATGTTAGAATAAAAATGAATTCAAGGATTCCCTGATATTTATGCTATGTTTTTTTCCAAAATGTTTCTTACATGTAACAGTTTCTCAGCAGCAGTACATTACTGTTCTTCCAACATGTAAAAATGGGCGGTCACAGTATTCCTCAGAATTCACTTCACAATAATCGAACGGAACAAAGATAATCATGGTAATCTTAGTACGTATTTCTTTTTTAAGCATCTTAAACACTAAAGAACCTAAGTAAAGTATGCAAAGTATAGTATATGTTATCCTTTCATCATAACTTTCTCACAATCAATATCAATATCTTTTGCTTCAAAATTGTAATATTATTCAAGGTAAACTTGCATATCAGCATGAACCGTATATGAACATAAGTACTTGATTTCAAGGTATCTGACTCAGTACGACAAAAATAATACCATAATGTGTAAGATATTTTAGTAGTAAGGTGTTTCTAGCCAAGAATGGCTTTTTCTTATCAATTATAATCATTTTTCTTTTTGTTTACAGTATTAACAACTAGTTAAAATACCCGTTCCTATAGCACGACCAACAAGAGATGGTCTCTGACGTTTCTTACCACATGCGGTTGGACATTGCAGCCCCTACTTTGATACCAGTGTTACCAACCACGATCACTCTGTCTTATACCATTAATTAAATTGCCACTACAGTTCCACCGAGAAAAAAAAAAAAAAAAAAAAAAAAAAAAAAAAAAAAAAAAAAAAAAAAAAAAAAAAAACTTGACACGCGAATAGTGGCAAAGTCTTTGCGAGCTGTCAAAGACGTTTTCTTACTGGACGGACTATAGCACGAGGAGAATAGGTTTATGGCAAAAGATGTATATCAACCATTTTTTTTTTTTTTTTTTTTACCTTCTTAGGATGCATATTTGCGAAAAATTCATCCCCCCCCCCCCTTCCTTGGAATACGAATTTCAATCCAAGAGTAGAGTTAATGATAGATACGGAGGTCAATTCATATTATGTTTACAAATTCATTTTAAACGGTTTTATCGTGTTTTTACTTCCGCATTTTATGAATAAAAAATAGAAAATTTCCTCCTTGAGAGGAATAATCTTCGAAAACCCTGGGACAAGCCTCAACTTATTTTCACTAAGGCTTTTATATACCTAGTTTCAGCTGCCTAACTTGAAGGGATCGTGAGATACACACTTTTGCCGTAAATTTTGAACCCCTTTTCCCTTAGGATATCCGTTTTCGTGAAAGTGAGAAGATAAAAACGCGGCTCAAGTTTAGTGGTAGCTTAGCTCGAAAATCCATTCCACACGGTTCACCCATTTATCCATGATGATGAAACAGGCAACATTGATGCTATTTTTATATCCTGAGAATAACATAGAAATTGCCTCCCCGCCCCCTTAGAAACTGAATTCTCTAAAACGGTGGAGCACATGCCCACTTATTTATAATGAGGTAATATAGAAAGTTGTATCTTTCGAAAAGAGGGGCTCGTAAGATTTTTAGAATATATTTTAAACACCCTCTTCCAACACCTTTCTGATATGAATTTTAATGAAAGTAGCACAGTAAAATTAGCCCGATCCAAGTACTAACTATATTCAAAATTAATTTCAAACACTTCAGCCGCTTTTCCGTGATGATGAGACAGACAACGTCAGTTTGGATATCGAGGAAACTATATAACTTTCCTTCTTTTCTCCCATGGAGTGGAGTTTTTGTAAACGCCGGGACACGTGTTATATTTTTGATGAGGAGTTTATATATTAAGTGTCAATTTCCTAACTTGAGAGGCTCCTGAGACACTACTTTTGACTCAAAGTTGACCCCCTCTCCCCTTAAAATGTATAATTGAAGTGACATGACAAAAACCCAGTTTGAGGTAGGTATTAACATAACAATATTCAAAAATTAACAAAAAGGTTCAGCCAGTAAACTCCACCTTCAAGCCGTTAATTAACTGAAAGCTCCACTTAGGATAAAAAAAAATCTATGATAAGTATTACTACGATATGCAAATTTCTCAACTAAGAATTGTGATTATTGAATGTTAAATGGATTCACGATTTCCCTTTATGTTTCCTGCACAATATGATATGAAGTCACTACATTTTCAAAATTCTTGGCCCGTTAACTGTAATCTAAAATACTATATACAGTACTTTGTTTAAACTTGCATTATTAAGATTCAACTATCATCGTACATTTGATTAGTGTACCACAATGATCAGAAATATTTTTTAAAAAAAAATCATTCTATTTAAATCAATTAACCCTGCGAGATTCCAAATGAAACATCGAATAATTCCATTAATATACTACTTTATACAACTTCACCCAATCTTCCAGGTTAAGAAATGAAAATGAAATGAAATCTTTGAGTTTTTCGTCCCACGGTTATGCCGGTTAGGCTAAAGGGGACGGTGATGATGAGTAATGAATGAAATGGTGGAATGAAGAAAGTGGGAGGAAACGGGAGAACCCCGAGGAAACCCACGTACACGGTGTTTGTCCACAACAAAGTTCACTTGGCGAGGGCTGTGATCGAACCCGGGACCCCAAGCACCAGAGGTGAACGCTCTACCACTGAGCCACCGCGGCCTCCCCAGGTTAAGAAGTCGTTCCGTAACACATAATATGTTCGTCATAATTAACGCTTAATGTATCTAAGGCATTTGCAGTTTCTCTTCTACATTATCATTCGCGAATTAACTCTATTAGAATTTTCTTTCCATTTTCTTAGCACAAAATATAACGTGAGTGATCGGCATATGTGGGCCAGAAAACAGTCACCATTGGGAATACAAGCGATTCGGATCTACACATTGAACTACAAGACAATGTCTGATGTAGTCATGCCGATTAAAAGAACATTGGACTTCTTTTTTATTTGAAGAATATTGACTATTCACGAAAAAGATGTAAATATGACTGGATTCAGATCCTTGTTAAGCGTGATATATAGACTTTCTGTTAGGACAGTCAATATCAGAATTGTTTTCCAGTATCTATAATATACCCCAACTGGGATGGCCTTCCTTTGAATTCTATATTTCTAGTTTTCTTTACATAGCTTTTTCCATAAGACTTGTCATGTTTTCATCATAAATGCTTTTTTTTCTTTTTTTTCTTTCTTTTTTTTTTTTTTTTTTTGTTTCTACAAAGTAAATGCAATCTTGATGAGCGTACAGGAGCCTCAACTACCAACAGATGGCAGCACACTTTTCCCTATTTTTCCAATGAATATCTTAGAGAGTAACAACATTTTCAATTAATTTATTATATTTAAGCAACGGATGTCGAAAACTTCCATTCATCTTCCATAGCACTGAGGCTATGTAAGACGTGGAATCATCGTCAAATTGAATCAATAATCCATTGTTTTTTGTTTGTTTGTTTGTTTGTTTCGTTCATTATTTTGAGAGCCTAATTACTCTTGACGCATACTGCTGAGATTAAAAATATAATACAATAAATGAAACAAAATAATTGAGCTGGGCGTGCAAAGCTCTTATGGATTCACTTGGAGTTTCGTTTTCCTTTTACAACTTAAGGACGGATATATTTATAATTATCAAATTTTACATAGTAATAGTGGCCATTTACAGCTAGGTTTCAGGGTAAAGATATCGATGATCAGTAATGTCCTTGAGAACTGACCAGCGAAAAATTAAGCTATATATTTAATACTGCCACGGTAACTTTTACTGTTGTGTGCGCGTCTGTTTAGATGTTTTACAGCGTTTAAGGTTATTCATTGTAGCGGTACCTGCTGCTGCGGATACCAGTCGATGCGAGTTCAGCTTCAGAATGACCTACGCTGCTCTCAGTCATTGGTTGAAAGGTTGATTTGAAGTTTAGTATAACATTCAGCAACGAGGCTATATGCGACCTAGATCTACAGCTTAAAGTGTGATTCGATCCACATGAACTCCCACTGGGAATCGAAACCGCAGACGGTGCGTAGCATTTAGTCGTGTCAGTGTTTCCAATTAAAAATACGTATTTGAAATTTGTTTAAATTCACATGCTGAGGTAATTACCCTGCTTGTCTGGGGACTGATCAACTACATAGTAGTCACAAACAACGTACAGGTAAATCAGTATTTGTTTTTTGTTGTAAACTTGCTCAGCCCAATTGTAGATTTGATCGAAATGAAATGTGTATACAAATTACCCTCTGATTGCTGATTCAATTGGTCCTTGTGCTGTTTCAAGTGCGATTCATTTCTTGAATGGCAGAATTGTGAATATAGTAGCGAAGTTAAAGAAAAAAAGTGCTGTCCCCTACTGAGAACGTTGACTTTATATTCACCTAAAACAACTACTTGATTCCCTTCCAACAGTATTATAGGTAAATGGAAGACATATGTATACACATTAAGAGCTAAGATGTCACAGTACTGACTCAAAAGATATTCATAACATGAAAATTTGCAATGAAGTACGTATACTTTCATTTTGACTTCACTAACCTTGGATGCTGAAATGATATAATGAATTTTTGTTGCAATCTTCTTCTTTTCCTCTTTGAGAATTTCTTCTGCCTTCTCTCTATTCCCGCCATCCGTCTCTTTATAATACTTGAAGGATAAAATATCTCTCGCGTGTGCAGCCATTGGGTTTACGTGACGAGCAATAATTTCATCCAAATCCTCAAATTCTTCGTTGCCTATAAAATAATGAAATAATAAGTTTAATTTGATGTTATATAATTTACCTTGCTTGCTTTGTAATTCCATTATTACTTGAATCCTGGTACCTGTACATTCTTTAAAGAGATTCACTAAAATGTATAGTCGTGCTACTACTTTCTTATCTTAAAATTTTAATTCTACGAAAGACATCTCATATATGGAGCAGTGAGGAATCAAACACAGCCCTTTCCTCCTTGTCTAAAGCATAGAGCATTTAGTGCACGTGATCCCGGTTTCGATTCACGGACGAAGAACATTATAATTTGAAAGTATTACAGTAGTTCGGATTTCACCTTCAGCTCCAAGTCCATGTCTCATACAGCCTCGAGTGCTGAGAAGAAACGTTAGACTTCTCAACGAACAAAGCGGTCTTCCACTTGTAGATATAAAAAAATGCACCTACTTACACCTAATAATTTTGTCAATTTGGCAGTATTCAAATATAGTAGAAGTGAAGTGTGGTATTAAAAAAAAAAAAAAAAAAAAATCCATGAAACGCATCTGCTTCCGTTTTGTGGTAGCTCTTCAGGGTGTCTACTAAAATTTCACAATGAAATTTCATGACTTTTTCGTGACATTTCTTTACCAAATCATAAAATTTCCTAACATTTTCAAGAGCGAATTTAGGTGTTAATTAGGCCGAATTTTCATCCATGCGATTCAAACGTACTTTGCTTGCGATTTGGTAGCATCTAAAACCGACCATAGACATTTTTGGTGGTGAATTTTGATGTTTTATAGAACAAAAATTTCCAATCTGTACTTACATTTGCACAATTAAAAAAAAATCGTGACCCAAAAGCTAAATTTCGTGACTTTCATGACCGTTTTCTAATTTAGTGACTTTTTCGTGACTTTCGTGACCGATAGACACCCTGCTCTTTAAATCTTTCTTTACCAAGTTGAAATAGTTATGTTCATTACCGCGTAAATGCATCCCAGCACAGAAATCTTTTCTCCCCTACAAAAGCAGGAAAAAATATTTATAAACCAGATTTTTCCTAAGAAAGAACGAGAACCATCACAATAAATCAATGGTCACCGAACTCACGAAGCTTTTGAGCTAATGTATAGTTTTTAAATTCTACTGTTAGCTACCAACCAAAAGAACTAACAACTTCTATGTTTATTGCCTATAAACTTACATTTCTAGTAAATATGAAATCGAACTATCCAAGTTAGGAAATGTCTAATATACACACAAAGAACACAATGTGCACAACCCGATGCGTATGCACAATCAACTGTGAGTTGAGGCTGACAATGGCAGTTGTGCGGGAGAAACAAGTAGTTGTTGTTGTCAGCGCCCCCTGTCGTTAGCGTCAGCTCGTGGAGGAATGAAGGTTAACCAAACGGAGCGTTAACGCGATCTACCGAAAATGTCCACGCGAGCTACTAGTAGTTCGCGATCGACGGTCTGGCGAACACTGCAGTAACAGTATTAACATAAAACATCTTAGAGAAATAAGTATGATCAGTTATCTGATGATAGTTCAGGAAAATATTTGTTGTTTCAGTTACCAAGTGGGATACACCTCTCTGTAATTAACTTTAAATTTCTAAAAGGGAACTTCATGAACAGTGTTTGTTCTTAGTAGATATGTTTTATAGATAGGAATAATAACAGTCAAGGAATACTATATCAAATAAATATCACTTAAGTAACAACAAAATATATAGCACTGGGGATGCGCACATCCGAACTTGGTGAACAGAGGGTTGTGAAGGAGAGCATCACAACTGTCACGATTTTGGCTGAAACAATTTAACAGGCTTATCAGGAACTATTGTAGTATTTCAGAATGTTATTAACTAGAACATTACACTTAGAAATTTCCAGGCTCTACATACGGCACAGCAAGCAAGAAAATTATTTCCTATCCCAAGAAACACAGGCTAACAATCTGATAATCTATAATGATTAAAGAACGAACTAATAATGAGTTTTCCTTTTGCCGAAAAGGTTCGCCCTTCCTTGATTATAAGCATACATTATATTTACTTAACGTTTCACAGGTTTATTCCACATGTTTTTCTTTAATTTTCCTTCTAAATGACAAATAGCGATTTTTTTTCTAAGTCCAAACACCAATTTTTGACAACCAACATTTTTCACAGGAAAATATTCACATGCGTACTAACCAAATCAATGTCTACCTCTACGCCAAGTTTGGTACAGCGAATGAATTCTGCAGATCACGTACCGTATCTACGCATTGTGATTCATCATTATTATTATTATAAAAATTCAATAAAGGACGAAAAAGTATTAAAAAGTTTAAGATAAATCAAAATTCCATACCTATCCATAATGATTGTCCCAAACTAAATGCATTTTCTTTTCCTTCTTCCCGAACGTCTATATGTTGATAAATGCCATCTGTTACCTTCCACGTCACTGTTAAGTGGTCAGCTCCCTAAAAATATAACATTATTTAATTTAGTCCTGTAATTCCAATACATGATCCTGAGATAAGGAAAAGAAAAGAAAGAAAAAAAAAACCGCCTCCGCTGCACATCTCTCCATGCCTTAGAAAAGCGAGCAAGAGAGAGAAGAGAGAAAACGAAAGAGAAAAGAAAGAAAAAAGATTTCTGACAGAGAAACATGAAACTATAGCTTGTACTACTAAAGCTAAACTCACCGAAGAACTCAAACAGTAAAATCTTGACCGCAGACGTTTCAGCGACGACTTGTCTTTAAACAGTACGAATTCTTTATGGAATTCTATGTTAACTTACAGATTTACATTAACAAAAATTCCTGCATTTTAGACATAATTTAAACTAAGCTATTTTCTTAACTATGAATGTATGTCTACGGCCAATATTACTACTTGACCATTCGGGTGCTTCGGGTGAGTACGAATTTTATTAAAATTCGATACACACCTTACCAGTTCATCACGTACAGTCAAATAACGGTAGTTAAAAATAAGTAAGTTTAAGAGGAAAGAATTAACAACAGTCAAAATAAAATACTACCTAAGTGCTTTAAAATGACAGAATATCGGATTGAAATGATTCACGCTACATTGAAAACAATTCAAATTACGGTAATAAAAACAGTACTGTACCTTGCTTGAAGGCCGAACGATAACTTCTCCTTGATCCATTTGAGCCATAATTTTTTCAGCCTCCTTATAAGAAATGTTATGAAAGGAAGGATGGACTATCACTCGCTTAATATAAGTCTGTCTTTGTTTCAGTTTCTTAGCTTCTTCTTCAGCTCTGACATCACTTTCCTCAGTATCTACGTCATAATATGGATCTTTCGGCGGCCTGAAATCAAATAAAATATACAGTTTCACATGTTATTATTTGAAACATCATCAAACTACACACACAAGTATACTATAAGTCTCCACCACGGTGGGAAGTACGCGAACTTACTAGCAATTGTATCCTTGTCAAAATACCGTGTACGGGGGACATCCAATAAATTATATACCTAGACAGGAAGGAATGCAGATAGGCTTACTTGGTCATCATTGTTTTTGGATGTAGTCCCCATGGAGGTCTACTATGCACCGTCGCCACTTTGTCGGTAGCGAAGAAATCCCAGAGAAAAAAATAGTCTTTGTCATGGCCTGCAAACCACTGGGAAACAGCCTGTTGGACCTCGTTGTTCAACGAAAAGTCTGACGGTGCTGCATCCCAACAGACTTTCACCAATGGCTCGTGTATCTTCTTTGGTCTCTTGCCTTCTTTAGTGAAAAACTTGATGACCGAGCGGTGCTCTAACTTCCGCAAATCTATTCCTCGCGGCGTCACACAAATACTTTGCTCACGACTACTGTGCTGCTTCGACTGACATCAAATTGCGCTGCGGGGTTCCCCACAGTGACCTTGGCGTGCGTATCAGGCGTTATTACGCTCCGCTCCTACTTTCCTGTCTAGGTAGATAACTTATTGGATGCCCCTCGTATATCAGGATAACGCTACAGCTCGGAACACGGGTATCGAAAACTTTAAACGTCATTCTGAAAACGTAATAAAATCTTTAAAAACGAACTTTGTTATTTTAAAGTTTAAAATGAAATCTATTTTAGGCCTCATGGTTATGTCCTGTAGTTTACAGGAGACGGATGATTAATAAAAGTGAATGATGACGTGCGATCGAACCAGGGGTGAGCGCTTTACCATTGAACCATTGTGCCCCTAAGCAAAATCTTCAATATAACGTCCTGTGCAAATGCTATTTACGATGCGGACTATGAATATCAGAAAATGAATGATGAAAGAATGGGGAATAAAGATAATGGAATAAACAGGAGCAATCCGAAAAAAAGAGCACGATGTAGTCCGCGACAAACTTAGGAACCCTTCGCATCAAAGGAAAGCAATCCACTATTGAGCCACCGTGTTCTCAGTCTCTTTGTGCCCCATTACTGAATAAACGTTTGATCCGAGTGTTATATGTATGAAATTTTAGCTTGAGGGTTGAGGCATTTGAGTAGGAAGGCAGAACTCAAAAGTTACGAGCAATCTGAACGCTTGGAAATTACAAAATAAGTTTAACGTCCACGATTATGTCGAGGTTAAGGGAGACGGTAATGACGAAAAATGGAAAAAAAAAAAATCTTTGTTCCTTTACGTCCCACGATTATACCGGCTAGCTGAGAAGGTGACGGTGATGATGAGAAATGAATGAAATGGTAAAATGAAGAAAGAGGGAGGAAACGTGAGAACCCCAAGAAAACCTACACAAACGATGTTTGTCCACCACAAAGTCCACTTGGCGCGAGCCCGGATCGAACCAAGGATCCCACGCACCAGAAGTGAACCCTCTACCACTGAGTCACCGCGGTTCCGCTTGGAAATTACATTTGAGGTGTTCGAGTAGTAATACCAAATTGCTCTGTGACAGTCATTTCCCGTGCCTATATGCTTAGCTTAAGTTGTAGGAGTCATTCCCCTTTCCATTAGAAAATATAGTTTCAAGAAACACACCTTTCTTGAGTTTGCTTTTACTACTCAGAACACCTTATATTAAAAATTATCTTTAAAAAAGAGATTTATAAATTGAGAAAAAAGACTGAAATGCTACCTACCTCCAATCATTATTTTTATCAATTAAATCGGTGCTCTTTGAGGTGCATTCGACTGAGAACCTTTCCACATCTATTTTAGTAATTCGACAATGAATTATTTGGCCTCGGTGAACCCGATCTTCTGGATTTGTGACATGTTTATCTGAGAGATTCTTAATTGGAATGTAGCCAGATATTCCATTATCCAAGCGTAATCTAATACCTATCGATTGACCTGGACACGAACCAGCATCAAAATGATTCCACACCTGAAAGAGGAAAAACAAAACTTTAGGTATACTGTGAAATCTCTTCAAGGAGATCACTCAAAAGTTACAACCAAAATCGGGCTTCTACATGGATGGGTTGTTTTCTTACGTAGAATTCATTATTTACTAAAGATTTTCAAATCAGGGAGTAAAACTCTTATAAGAACGGAAGTACAACTAAATTGAAGGGCGTATTCTATATTTACAATTTTGTGAGAAAAACACAATTACAGTTTATAAAACAGATAACACTGCACGATTTAGATAGAAAAAGACAAGATTTGCACACCCTACAGCAAGGAAGTTCCAACTACAGATAATATAAAGGTAACCAAGAACGTTTTGTCGCTTTTTGTGGAGGTCTGTGTTCAATTGGACCTCACACAGCGAGTTGAATGCGAATGGAGATAAGGCGAAGGTCAGTTGTTGGTGTTGATATATCCAACATACTACCTGGTTGTGGCAGTTCAGTTACACCGCGCACTTGCGTAAGAACAGAGTGAACATTGGACTTCCACACAGCGTCATAAGGTCGTGTATGTTGTAGAGTTCAAACTGGAGTCAAATGCCGCTGCAGCGAGGCGGAAGATGTGCCAGGCGTTTCATTAGGATGTCGTGACTACGCGGACTGTGCAGCGGTGGTTGAACAAGTTTAAGGACAGTGACAAAATAAAGATCTTCAGGTAGCAGTTGAAGCGAACAGTGGCCAGACATTTGAGAAACTGGGACTACAATTCAGTGTGAGTGAAGAAGCCATTCGGCAGCACTTACATCAACTTGGGAAGCACTACAAGTTGTGTCAATGAGCCCACATGATTTAATTTCGGGCCAGCGAGCAGACACCTGTTTCTTTGTTGCGTCGTCTGAGGAAGGAGCCATTTCTGGACAGGGTGTTGACATGTGATAAGAAGTGGGACCTGTACGAATTCCACTGTGCCGTTATCATTGGTTAGCGTCCCATGAACCAGTTAGAAAACAGCCGAAACCAGCACTGCACCACAAGAAGGTCGTCCTGAGTGTTTGGTGGACTGCTCGCGGCATCGTGCATCGGAACTGCTACCAGCTGGTCAGAGCATCAATGCATCAGGGGTCCTCCTGTTACAGAACAACGCTAAACCCCACGTGGCTAGGATGACCCGGGACACCATTCTACGCCTTGGATGGGAAACAATATTGCGTCCGCCATACTTCCCGGACATTGCAGTCCGATTATCATCTGTTCCATTCCTTGGACAATCACCTTAGAGGACGCCAGTTTAAATCCCTAGTAGAGGTGCAAAATGCACTTAATACTTTCTTCGCTTCACGGCCAATCAAGTTCTACAGCGATGCAATCCATGGCCTTTCAGAACATTAGCAAAAAGTAGTCGATGCGATGGGGACTATGTTTGATCTTCCAGGTATGTTGTAGGTGACTTATCGATATTCGAAGGTGGCGGATGAAAAAGAGACAGATCTTTCTTGGTTACCTTTATAGATTACACCAGCTTTCATATAATCATGAAAAAAATTTCTGCGGAGAAGTGGGATACGTCCTTCAGTTATATCGTGTTATATATATTTTTTAAATAATCATTTCGTATTAAAAGCAGTGAAATTGAAAGGGAAGGCCATGATTTACATTACTGCATTTTCATTAACACTACGACCGTGTAAAATCACATTAATACAAAATGGAAATAAACTAGCGATGCGGTTGTTTAAGAGTACAAAGGGCTAAGTACCTATTTGCGTTGCTCTTGTCAATTTACTTAATAAAATATGAAATACAATGTACGGTATTTTAACTGAAAAAGATAGTATCCTATTAGTTATACAACCTTTCGTCAAACAAAGTGTTAGAAACAACCAGGAACACTAACATTCATATACAAATATTCAGATCATGTCTTGCCCCCTCCCCCACTTTTAACGTCCAACCGCCGCATATATACACAATAAACTAGTTATTCGTTTATGGTTTGTCATTTGGCAATAAATCAGTAGGCGTACAGACTTATCCTTTTCCCTCTATAAATAAAAATTGATGGGATTGTACAATTTTTCAATTAAAAACAGGTTTCTGCCAAAAGCAAGTTGATCGTAGAAGCAACTTCATTATTTCAAGAAACTATTTTTTATAGTAAGTAATTAATTGCGAAATATACGATTTCCTGTATTGTATTGAATTTTTGAGTTTCTCTCACGGTTCTGTCCTTTAAAGATAAAAGACAGGGTGAGAAATGAACGGTGAAAGAACAATAACTCATTCATGACCTGAGTGGGGTTCAAACTCTCAATAGACAAGGTTACTTCTACTGCCACACTCAACTAATGATAGATGGCATACGATTTCTTTGTATATAAAAACTGAAATGTCGGAAGATAAAAATAAAGCGACTACTATGACCATTCAGCTATTTACCTCAGAAAGCTCAGGGAAGTCATTTTTAAGGCAAAATGGACACTGCCAGAGACCAGTCTCATCATTTCTCACTGGGTTTGCTTGATCCAACTGCTCTCCTTGGGGCTTTCTGTGTGTTATACCTGGAAATTAATGTGATATATTACAAATTATATAGGAAATAACAAGTATAAATATATATTGAGTGTATTAAAAACTGGGGGCCATAGAACAACTCCGTTAAGAGTAAAGAAACAAAAAAATGGAAAGAGAGGAAAGTTGTTAGATGATTTTGAATCTAGAATGCTGAAATGTTTCCAATCACACCTGCCGTTTGGGTTCCACACTGATAAGACGCCCTGTTAAACGAAAAAGTAGCGCTGCCTGTTCAGCAGGCCGTTCTCTTGGGACCGCATCATACCAAAAATACAGCAGTATTGGGAAACGGATTCGAGGAGTTTTATTCCCTCACGTAAGAGTATACAAGTTTTCCGTATCATTTTTGTGTGGTCTTATGTTCCGTTCTAACACTGATGAAGTGGAAACGTTGATTTTTCATTTAACATAGCCCACATTACTAGTATGGAGCCCAAACGGATGATGCGATTCGACAAATTCCATTTTAGATTGAAAACTGCCTATTTCAAACAACTTTCCTCTCTTTCCATTTTTTCGTACCTTTAATCATAACAGAGTTGGCTTATAGTTCTCAGAATTTCGAAACACCCGGTATATATACTAACGAAGGTTCAATATTAATAAAATGTAATTGCTGCAAGGTCAACTAAAGCTATTAGTAAATTCTAAGCCAGAATAACAATTTTTTTTAATGATAAAAACCTACTGGTTATAGTTATCGCCTTAGCTTTATTTGCAGTGCGTAAATAGTCCGTATATATATATATATATATATATATATATATATATATATATATATATATATATATATATATATATATATATATATATATATAAACTCATTCAACAAATTGAAAGTCTGGAAACTAGAAAAAGTCCATATTTTGAACGTAACATGTCGGTATCCTCAATATTTAAAAGCAAGAGAAATTGAACAATTAGTACACCCAAATACCCCTAAAGCGTGAGGCAAACTTATGAAATTTGAAGACGGTCCTCCAAGTTAGCTGTAAACGCTATTACCAAATGAATCTCTGTACACATTCACGTCTATCTGCCACCTGTTCGCGCTGTAGTGTATCTGCTTAGCGAGACTCCTTTACCTCATAACAATGTCGCGCTACAATCTTAGCTTCGACCATATGGCATGAAGCTTGTTACATGCTTTAGTTCTCTTTGCTTTAACACTTGATTATATATATATATATATATATATATATATATATATATATATATATATATATATATATATATAAAGAAATCAAGCTTACAGCTTGAGTATTATAGTTACTCTTAAATAATGGTAATACAGGGTGTCTACTAAAATTCCAAAATGAAATTTCGTGACTTTTTCTTTACAAAACCATAAAATTTCTTAACATTCTCAAGAGCAAATTTCAGTACGAATTAGGCCGAATTTTCATGTATACGATAGAAGCGTGCTTTGCTTGCGATTTGGTAGCACTTAAAAGTTGACTATAGGGAATTTTGGTGGTGAATTTTGATGTTTTATAGAACAAAATTTTCCAGTCTGTACTTATATTTGTTCAGAAAAAAATCGTAACCCAAAAGCTAAATTTCTTGCCTTTCATGACCGTTTTCTAATTTCATGACTTTCGTGACCGACAGACACTCAGTAATAGAAACCAAAATAAATAAGTATATATTAATTTATTTTACATTTGTGGTAATGGAGACAATTTTGTTGGTGTACGGAAAACAAATGAACTAATGATGAGAATAGTAAGAAAGAAAATCAAACTATTTGAGATAACTGAAGTAAGAAAATGAAATTAGTTAAGACACTGAAAAGGAATTGTACAAGGGCTGCTGGAAATGTTTCTGCGAACGTTCCGCTATTATAAAATTCGGAAGAACAGACCTTTCTATGTTTACATTATCTTTGTTTAAGCCTATTCGTTTACTTTTCACTGCAGTTTAAAGAAGTATTTTTTTATGTGAGAAATGGAAATTTCTCGGGAACACGTTTGGATAATGATTTTTTTATGATTTCGAATGTACTTTAACACTAAAATAATGCATCGAACAACTTCATTTGGCTTTCGGGGATGAAGCATCACCCAATAGGGCTGTCTACAGCTGGTTTCCCCAATTCCAGCGTGAGTGTATATTTCTTTGCGACGAACTTCGTGAAGGTCATTGATCCTCACCTGTTGTTGAAAATAATGTTGATGTTGTACGTGAAATTATTGAAAAAGTTTGGCATGTGACATACCGTGAGATTCAAGCATCTCTACACAGTGGCCTGAGCTGAACGTACGGAAAATTTCAAACCGTTACATCATCAGACATAACTTGACCGGAGCTTGAAAACAGGCTCTTGTCAATTGGTGTAAAGAAATAATCGAAAATAATAATAAATCTGGTGTACTATATCACAACAGTGGACGTTGGATCTAATTATACAAACCCGAAAATAAAGAGCAATTTAGTGTTTGGGTGTTTCAAAGTGAGCCGAAACCAACAAAACTTGTTCCTTCGAGGAGTGCTACCAACTACATGATGGCTTGTTTCTTCAGTTATATCGGACATATGGCTACCATAGCTTTAGATAATAGAAGTGCTGCAAATGCTGAATGTATATAACAATTTGTTTGCCAGAGGTCATCTGCGTAATATTAGCTCACATTGTCGCATCATTCTTCACCAAAACACCAGCTCCCACTCACCACACGAAATTGTTGATTTTTTTGTCCAGTGAAAAGGTCAAATTAATTACTCTATTCGGTGTATTCACCTGATTCAACACCTAAAGACTTCTTTTTGTTCCCACACATTAAAAATAAAATGCATAATGAGCAATTTGTGATGCCTGAAGCAGCTATTAACGTATTACAAATAGCCGTTTCTCAGGTATTTCTTCAAATCACTGAGAAAAAAAGAAAAAAGAATCAAACAAACAAAAAGATCATTTAAACGTAGCAACGTATATTCTTCTGAATTTTATAATACTGGAACAATAGTGTCACGTTAGTAGTAGTTTGCAGAAACTTTTCCAGCAGCTCTCATATTCTGAGGGACGCAAATTGTAATGGAAGCAAACGAGGAAAGTGGAGATTATAAATAAGGAAATATTATACGTGATCCCACTGGGAATCGAATTCTGGTCTCACTCCAAAAGTGAGACCTACCATTTAACCACGAGGGAGACTACAACTAATGGATGATGATAAATTGGATAATTCCTATATCAAGACGAAGAGATTAGCTGTGAAACTGTTAATTTTCTGAAAGTGACCACACAGCAATAACACAATATTTACACTTAAGTTAATGGTATACTCATGTGAGTCACTTCGCAGTTTCTTCAACACATAAATTGCACATTTTACATACAAACATTAAAATCGCCATTAAACTTACCGATAACTGTAGCCATAATCAACTTTCCGATGAAGAACGTCTCAGGAGTTTCTTTCGTCAGCATATTGAACAGTTCTTCTGGATTGGGAGACACGTATGGACTACGCAAATCCTTATACCTGTGGTTCAATTCAGCTCGTATATCGTACAAAGTAATACTTTTGTTGCCAAAACCCTATAGAAAGAAAAAAGATAAAGATTACAAAAAGTTTTCTTGATCCGCTGGTACATCCTTTTGTCAGAAAGGATGTATAGGAGTACAGTTTAAAATGGGATCTGAACCACTGCAATTGTGTTTCAAATTCTCCCGCCGAGAATCAAACCTGGGGCCATGGTAGCTCAAGGGTTGACCGCTCACCTCTGGTGTGCGGGTTGTCCCTGGTTAGATTCCCTGCAACGCGTGTTTGTGATAGAAAATATCCTGTCCGTAGTTTTGTCTCCTCCAACATTTTCATTCCACCAATTATTTCATAATTGTTCACTGTAATTTATCATTCGACTCCTTTCGCTTACAGTGCATAACGTGGTATATAAAACTAGAAATTTCATTTCATTTCAGGTTCAAACCTAGGACCTCACGCACTAAACCCACATGTGCCAGTCACTAGACTATAAAAATTCTCTTGAAACTATATCTGGAGTTTTAAGGAACTACATTTTTGCTGTGCACAGACTTAGGTAGAGAAAGTGGATAATAAAATGGGTTCTTGGGTTGATAGTAAAACTTGGTTACGATGTTGTTCACCACAAACATTAGACATCTTTGGTACAAGAATAGTCCATTGACAGACAATTTTTTTTTTTCTGTTGTTTCCGTAGTCATCGCAACATAAAATTTACACAACAGGTGACACTATGACACTATATATATATATATATATATATATATATATATATATATATATATATATATATATATATATATATATATATATATATATATATATTGACAAAAATCAAAAATGAATTTTTCAATGTTTGAGATTAAAGGTCACAGTGTGTGAGTTTGACCCCACAAAATAACGGCAATGGTCTTCGTCGCATCTATTTTCTATTGAAAGGACAATCCTTCAGCTTTACGACACGCTCAGAATGACGTTTCTATTTAAATTAGGAGCGAACTTATATACTTTTTTTTTTTTCATTAGGACGTTTGCGAAAAATGGCACTTTCTGTCAGGCTGGCAACAATGTTCTCCGATAACTACTTGTCACTGAAGCTTATAACTTGGCAAACGCTTACTCCACAAGCACTTGCTTTTCATCAACTTTCATCACAATCTGAAATGTTGAGAGTTTTTTTAAGTTTTTAAATTTTTTTAATTAATGATTTAGCGTGGATTGACCTTATATATGGCCTGTGATGGAACTACGATGAAAACTCTATTATTAGAGTTACCGTTCTCCCTCTGCAATCTTAACTGTAATCAATACGTGAGAAGCACATTACATAAAATACTTCCAAACATTCCACCATGAACTATATAGAACATTATGAAAAGCAATTCGCTTCGTTCTTTACTGTGACGAACTTATGGTTCAAAGAACAAACCAATTTCAAATCAAACAGACTCACTTTGAACAATATTTAAATGTCGCACATGCAGAAGGAAATTAAATTAAATTAAATCTTTCAGTTTTACGTCCCACGACCATCGTGTCTAGGCTAAAGGAGACGGTAATGATGAGAAATGAACGCAATGGTGGAATGAATAAATGGACTGAAACGGGAGAACTCCGAGAAAAATCCATGGACACAGTGTTTGTTCACCACAAAGTCCACTTGGCGCAAGTTGGGATCGAACCAGGGACCCCACCTACGAGGTGAACGCTCTATCACTGAGCCGCTGCTTCCCAGCAGAAGCAGAAGGGAAGAAAAACTTATTAGTTCTAGGAACAATATATGCTGTGGATAAGAAAAAAAAAATCTGAATTCTTTAAAACAATTTATACCATATGGAATTTCACTATATAATTAAGCAGCGGTAAGTTTATTCAAGCCGCACAGAACATGATGGCTGCCTACCATTGAAATTGCGATTTTTCTTAATTTGGATGTTTTGAGGTGAGTCTGTTTAACTAATAAATATGGATCCAATTTTGTCAAAAAGTAAGACTATCACACATTTACAAGTATTTGATTAACTTTAAGATGCAAGGAGGAATGATACAATTACCTGAGGTTTGTCCAATATTTATCAGATCCAAAATGTAAAAATGCTAACGATAAGGTTTTGTACAAAGTACAAGCCTTATTTAAATAATAATAATAATAATAATAATAATAATAATAATAATAATAATAATAATAATAATAATAAATGATAATAGTAATCCACACTTTTGGGGGGAATAATTGAACAAACTGTGACACTAACATTTACCTATAATGTGCTCTGGGAATCCTACAGAGATTTTTATATTCCTAGTATCATTTCGGCAACCAATCTTGTTGCAATTTACTGCTAGACAGTAATGAAGAGCTTTGGCTTCACAAATATTTTTGCCTTTTATTCAGCTCTTTTTTCTTTTCACACGAAACACTAAAATAAGCAATATGTAGTTAAAATTTTAGTGATCACCACACATACTAACTCACAATTAGGAGTATCAATATAAATGGAATCTACAATACCATATAACAGGCGTTTCATATAAAAATTGTAAGACGTTTCATAGACATTTTCAAAAGTATAAAATAGTATTTTCTAATTGTTGTCATCAACACAACAGTATTACGTGAGAAATGGAGAATGACTTTCAATACCCCAAAGGATGGTAGTCATGAACTTCCCTGCAGAAGGGGTTGTCTTCAATTTCCTTTTCTAGGTAATTACAGATGCCACTTCGTTTTCGTCTCGCTTAATAATGATGGGTCCAGACTTGGTCACTTGTGACGATCCGGGATAAAAATACCTAACTCTCAGCATCAAAAAAGTTTTCAACAATTCAGACATTTTCCTTTACTATCTGTGCTAGGTAGTGAGGTTTCAAGGAACCAATCTTGCGTATACCTTCGAATAATCCAAGTCGTGAATAACTGTCAATGATGGAAAGTTGTACGACCAATTGTCGACTTGCGATGCACCGATGCGTCTAAATGTGAAGCCATGGGCACGCTCCTACATGTCTGGGCTGATGAAAGAACACCCAGACCACAGCGGATCATGTAGATCTAGAAACCTATACTTTCTCACACCATATAACTGTTGGTGAATGTTTCTAATACTTTTTTTTCTAATACTATAAATTCACAATTACATTTCGTTGTTTGTAAGGTGGGTTGCTCATAGACACTATTTCCATATATTTCTTCTACTATCTGTCGAACGGTCGGTACTTAACACATATGTGGACAGTGAACTTCAGTGATACTACCCTTCTATTTGTACACAGTTCGCTTCACTAGAGAATGAGAAGAAAATCTGGGGTGTAACTTTCTAAACAACACTTGTATATATCCTACACCCCTGAAAACAATACTGATTTTTGGAATCATAATTATATCCGGTCTTACGTAAAAATCTTACCTGTCTTTCCAATTCTTCTGCAAAGGCATCTAAATCGAGATCTTTTAGCCTTTCTGGTGACTCCAAGATCTCTTCCAGAGCACCGGCTGGATTGGCATCCTCGTCATCGTATTCCAAGGCATCCACTGCCATTTTGCGAGCCCATTCGTATGTTTCAGGATGAACACGAGATCCGTCCAGAACTTCCACGTACGCCTCCGTACTATTCGGAAACAAATACAGAACATTAATTATAATTACTTTTCACAGTATTCAACACAGTTATAAATTCACTTTACCCCATTTGCTATAAGTACTACTGCACTACGAACTATCGAATGATAAACATCGTAAAAAAGAGCATACGGCATCAGTTTCCGCAGTAAATAGAACAGGAATGTAAATACTAACGCGAAGACCACTCTACGAAAAATTACAACATACGGTGAGAGAAAACTAACCACAAACGTAATAAAACATTACGTGTATAATCGTGTTAAGATGAGCAGACACGGCGCTCGAATAGCAAATATATACAAAAACGAAATACCTAAAATAATACTAGGGAAACCTTTGACTAGATTAGGTAGATCAAGGTGATATAATCATACGGTGGAACTTAAACGTGCTATCTGACTAGATTGGAATTCTTCATGGTACGATTTATTGCGGAGTTTTGTTTCTGTGGATACGAACTTCCCAACTGCAATAAATTTTATGTCTATTTCGCGGCAAAGCTTTGATTTTATTACAAATCACGTTTACTTTAAAGAAGCTTTTTAAATTCGGAGTTCTCGGGGACACGAAAGAAGTTCGAATTATTCAAAATTCAAAATTAAAAAGAAACAAATGCATTTTTAAATACCTAAAATTATTTTAACAAAAGAGACACTGACCAAAGCTTAATACTTTACTTTATTTTAAATTATAATTTGTTACTGTTTCGGATATCTAGCATATCCTTCTTCAGACACGATCGAAATTAATGAAAATACAGACATATATATAAATGTTGTTATAACAGAGTTTAAATTCTTTAACCGTCGTATACATATTCATTGTTATAAATTTTTTTTTAAATTCTTTGAACAGTCATATATAGAGTCATTGTTGTACTTTTTTATTTTTATCTATTTATTTATTTATTTTTCTTATTTACCGAGGCCTTCAGCCCATCCTATAAGTCTTCGTGTTCACTTTCCAATTAATCACTTCCTTTATTTTTGGTTCTTATAAGGGCTTTTTATTTATTTATTTTTTTTTATTTATTTTCTCTATGTTATTCAAACTTCCTTGCCATGATTCATTAATTGGTAAGCCCCCTGTCCAGTTCATCAGTTTATCTCTTCCTACCTTCTTTATCCAATCCTGTCTGTCTGAAGAAGGATATGCTAGATATCCGAAACAGTAACAAATTATAATTTAAAATAAAGTAAAGTATTAAGCTTTGGTCAGTGTCTCTTTTGTTAAAACAATTAATCCAAAGCCATGAATAGTCTTACTACCTAAAATTAAGTGAACTAAAGTACTATACTTACAAGAAAAACAATAACTATAAAAGTAGACTTTATCTTTAAAGCAATTATTATTTGCGTAATACAAATCCGGAAACAAACAAACGACGTTTACTCGCATATAAATTGTCACACGAGCCACGAAAATACAATTAAGTATGATATCATATACACTAAATCAACACACAAAACCATACTCACAATTAACAACAGGATATCTACTGAAATTCCAAAATGAAATTTCGTGACTTTTTCGTGACCTTTTCTTTACCAAATCATAAAATTTCCTAACATTTTCAAGACCAAATTTGGGTGCGAATTAGGCCGAATTTTCATCCATGCGATAGAAACGTATTTTGCTTGTGATTTGGTAGCGTCTACAGCCGACCATAGACATTTTTGGTGGTGAATTTTGACGGTTTATAGAACAAAATTTTCCAATCTGTACTTACATTTGCACAGTTTAAAAAAATCGTGACCCAAAAGCTAAATTTCGTGACCGTTTTCTGATTTCGTGACTTTTTCGTGACATTCGTGACCGATAGACACCCTGAACAACCTTAATCACAGCGGAGTTTCGTTAGAATTCGAATAGAAGCTTATTCTCCTTGAGAACTGCATTGAAAACAATGCTAAATAGGTGGGTAATGCGTATTTTGAAATCTCTTGTTTGGATAAATCAAAGTTATACAGTACAAGGATTTTCAGTGTTGCACAGATTGTAAACAGAAGAATGAAGTTTCAACTGGTTTTCAGTTATTCGAGGCAGCCCCAGGGAAGAGTGAAACAAAACATAATCTGATGATTTAAAAGGCGAAATCGATGGTGAAGTAAAGAAACAGTGAGTAACAACTTCATCTGAAGCTTCCAAAAGGGTTGAAAATTTAAAAGACCAATTAAATGTCAACTAAATGTTACTAATAATGTACTTCACGCAATAAATTTAACTTAATACTTTGTTGACCCTGTAAAAATAATCAAATCACACCAAACGAAAATCGCCATCTTCTGTTAGGACAAATTAAGGTTGTTTCTAGTATATATGATATTGTATGTTAATTGTGTTTTCCATGGTACATGTGACTTAATTTATGCATGATTAATGTAGTTTGTTTGCAGCATTCTATCACGCGAAAAACATGCTCCTTTAAAGGTAGTCTACTTTTTTTCTTTTTTCTTTTTTTTTTTTCATATAGTACAATAGTTTCTCGCTCGCTCGCTTACTTTTAGGTTATTTAATAAAGCATACTGTTCGATAATTCTTAACATTTTCGTGTCCCATTCGACTCTGAATTAAAAAGATTTCGCTGTATATGTTTTCACGTAAAATAGTTCGTTATTTAAATTTATTTCAATTTGATTGTTTTTACATAGTCAACAAAATTTGTGAAATACGTTATTAACACGTTATTAATAACGTTATTAATTTGGTTTAGTTTCAATAAATCTGGAATCTTCAGATGAGTTTGGAACATGCTCTTTCTTTACATAACTGCTTATCTGGTCTTCATCTTCTCTATCATCATCAATAAATAGGATCTAAAAGGATTCTGTGTTTATATTACTTTTGTCTACGGTTGCCTCTGGCTCTGCAAGTTTGAGTATGTCCGTATGTGTCTAGGTGGTGTTTAGGTAATATCTTTGCTCCCCAGCGAACGCCCGTCTCCAAAAGTAGTGTGTGAATACGTTGGTTAATTGGATAAGGGCGTTTGTTTTTCTGCTCTCCTGAAAAGTTGAAGAATTGCTAGTTACGCCCTTATCTAAATTTACTCCTCAATTTGTTTCCATGAACGTAACTACTTATTTTCATTGATTAGTTATCTACTTACAATTTTCAATATACTTATTTGATATATTAATATACTTGTTTGTTTGATTTATGAAAATGGAATAATTTTTTAAGCACCCTGTAGTCATGCGTAGGAAACGTATAATAATGGAAGAATTGGAAATTTGCCAGTAGCAATAAAGAACAGAAATGTGTGTATGTGGGGAAGGGGGAGGATATAATGACATCCCTTCAAAACTTTTCTGTGCTAGGACCAAACTAGGTACTCTATGAATCAGCGAAAACTACTTCACTCTGTGACACTTCTTTGACTTATAAAGGCATACAAAGATCAAGTAATGAATGTGAAATATACTGACTATTATCTTATTACTCCAAAAATTATGGCATTGCAAAGCATTCTCTAATAATAAGGACTAAAAATACGGCTCGTGTCGATAATTTGTAAGTGCTGAAAGAATTTGGCTTACGTGTATGTTAACTAATTTTTCTTTATTCTTTTCCAAATTAATTTCTTCCAAATTAATATTAAGACAGACAATCATTCATCTGATAACAAGCAGCTGAACACAACAAAGAAAGATCACGATTGAAATGGGAGAAACAGAATGAAAGGTAACAATCACAACTGTTTTCCAACAATGTTAAGTACCTTTCTCTCCTTTCTATGTTGTTTAATAATTACTAATCGTTCTCTTACTGATAACTAGTAACGAATTACCATAACGTAATATATGATACATAATACTGTACCTGTCTCCGAGAGAATTTGTGTCTATTTTGATGAATCCTGCACAATTGATGAAAACTTTTGGACCCATATGACAAGCAGTTACCAACTGAGTTCTATTCTCTAGTCTTTGATTTGTTTGTTTCAGTACCTGCCGGGAGAAATCAATCATGTTAAAATAAATACTGTACATGATATTCCAATAAGGAATATTATATACAATATGGTAACAAAATAACGCTGTACACTAGACAAATTACTCTAAGAGTGCAACAAAGTATTACCTTAAGAGAGCAGAAGTGGATACAACTAATATGGATTAAATGTTTCGATTTTAACACTTATCATTACATATCCCGGCTCAACGATTATTTATTTATTTATTTATTTTTAATATGGCAGAATAGTTAAATGTAAAGGACAGGTTAATGCTGCTGAACCGATGGAAATTTCATGAGCACATTGGAGTTTAATTTATTATATTAATAATCGATTTCCTTATGGTGTTTTGGATTAGTAATCTAATATAGTACAACTTCAATATGTCCATAAAATTTCCATTGGTACGGTAGCACTAACGTATCTGTTGTTTACATTTTATCACGTTGTCGTTGTCTACAAAGTATTGAGTCTTTGGAGGTCAAAATCGAGAATACATCTATTGTGATTTGAAAATAGTATTATGAAAATATATACAGGTGTATACACACACCATTTGTTCGAAGAACTTCTGCTTCCCTCCCCCCCCCCCCCTCATAATCCCGTCGTTACGTAAATTTCTCGTCAAAAAAATGTGACACGTGTTTTTACAGACCCCTTTTGAAACTAACTAAATACCATTCAGAGAGTTTTGCAGAGACCGAAACAAAAAATAGTTTAACTGTGTCAAGTCCAGGGTATATTATGAAGGCCTTAAAATCTCCCAGTCAAATTCTCGCAACTTCTAAAGATGTATGACAGGTCGTTAAAGATGTATACGGTCTGACGTTGTCAGTGTGGTATACAATCTGATCACAAGTTCTGAGCGTTTCTATTTGAATTGATAGATGTACTCGCGCTAATCGTCGACAGTATATGTTCTGCCCAGCAGCAGCAGCTCGTGATGCACGACGCCCCTTCCAATTCCACCAAACCCATAGCTCAACCTTCCTAGGTGTCAATGTGGGCTTTGCCAGACTGTGGAAGTTGATTTGGCTTCAACCATTATCCTTTCCGCACATTATTGTTGCAGGTTATCCACTTTTCATTCTTCGTGAGCAATCTCTTCCTAAATGGTTCGTGTTCGTTACGTTTCAGTAGAGATTAACAATTAGAAATGGATCGAATAAATGTTTTTGAGTCAGATCATTTGGTACTCTAACGTCGAGCTTTTTTCCGTAGCCAGCTTTCCTCAAATTGTTTAACTTGTCTGGTGGTGGATGTTTAGATCATTAGAGACGTCATGGGTGCTTACAAGCCTATCTTGTTTTGACCTTTGCCAGAATATCGTTAACTTCTTTGTGATAGGTCGCGCACTGCGAGAAGCATCTTGGACCTCGACATTTCCACAACAAAAGTGACTGAACCATCTTTTGACTGTTGCTTTTGATATCACATATTGCTAAACAGCACTTTTTTTTTCTTTCTTTTTTTTTCACGGGCCTGCGCAGCATTTATGCTTTTATCGAAACAAAATTCTACAATTGGAGTAATTTTGCAGAAAATTCCATCTTCACAAATCTTACAATACCTTATGTCTGGTTATAATAATTTCAACACTTTTTGCACATCTTTAGCTGAACTGTCACCTTTCAAATGACGTTAGACCTGACGCGCTGTACTCATGTACTTTACATATGTGACACTAACGATATCTTGTGCGTAAAAGACTGAATATCTATACTTCAAACAGCCGAGATACATAATGAAAAGTATATAATGCCCGATATTAACTCGAGAAAGCCCATGGGGTGCCTCCGAGGCACCCTGGTCCACGTTTAATGCAATTATTCTTAATATATGTTTCGTCGCGTGTCTTCCGCTCTAGAATTCTCCTATCTCTTTGGAATATGCCCCCTGATTGAGTTGTTCATACGTTTTCTTATTTTACTTCAGAAAAAAAAGGTTATTTTTTATATTGACGTAAAGGCCCAAGGGGTGCCTCGGAGGCACCCTGGTCAATTTTTAAGGCCATTATTCTTAATAGATATTTCGTCCCGTGTCCTGTGCTCTAGAATTCTTTTATCTCTTTGAAATATACCCTCTGATTGCGTTTCCTAAGCATTTTTTTTTTACTTTACCTCAGAAAAAATAGCGTTTTTATACTAACGTAAAGGCCCAAGGGGTGCCACTGAGGCTTCTATTGAAGTATGTACTTTTCTGATCATTTGATACTGTTCATTGTTTATTACCATTGACAAATGATTTCATAGCAAAGTAGTGACTAGCCTTTCCTATTAATGACGGAAAATACAAATGGTCGCGGTTACTTCAGATAGCTTGTATATGCAGCAGGGAGCCTCAGAGGCACCCCCTGGGCCTTTTAAGGATAAAATTTGCGTGGGCTTTCTCGGGTTAAATCGAAGCTCTTAAGGTGGATCACCACCCGGAAGTCAATGCTCATTTCCTTAATTACTGCGCAATGAAACGCTACAAATTATAAACATTGTACTATAAGATAGAGTTATGTTTCAGCTACGAAAAAGATAACAAATAAAAGAAAATATTCGATTCGTTTTGCAATGATCATACAAGATGACACTTGTTCTTAGATCTTACTAGAAGTACTCAGTTCTATGAAATGTTTATTTGTATATGTAAAGTACATTAAAGTAACGATCTTATTATGAAATAGATAAATTGTTTGACCGTTTTTCGTGTAATGTTCCACATTTTATTTAAATTTTAATTTACGCGTAAGGAAATAGATTTTGAGAAGAAAATTGCGCAGGACGCCATAATGCGTGTTGCCAAATTTGTACATTTACTGTGGTAGTCACAATAAGAAAATTCCTGGATTCGAGCGTTGCAGTTCGAGAAGCAGAACTTAGCTGTGAATTGTGGTAAGAGTCGAAAACTAATCTCTCCAATAAGTATCCAAGCAGAATTCCATCATTACTTGTTTTATTATCTGACATCAGTACACATTCAACACTATGTGGCAATGTGGCACTATTCAAGCAGCGTTTAGCATAGCACCAAGAACACCTAGTGATCCACCTTAATACATACTACAAAGGAGCCACCAAGAGGTTGCTGACAGCTCACACCGGTGTCACTGTGGCAAGGCTTTTTTGGTGTATCTATGATGGCAATTTTCTTAATGGTGTAAAACGTATTGAGCTATGTTGATAACACTAGCACCAAAGTAGGGGCTGCATATTCCCTCTGCACGTAGTATGAAACTTTAGGGACCACCTCCTGATGGGTTCTTTATAGCTATATTCACTCTCGCTCCTATTTAACTGCTACTTTAAACTTTTTTTTTTTTTTTTTTTTAACTGTACAATGAGAATCACAGGGATACTTAAAATCCAATCTATCAAACTTTACTACTAAGTAAGTTAAAAAAAAAAAAAATGCATCTATAACACTAATGTTCCAATTCGAAGACCAAAATACCGACCTTTTAACTGAGTGATGAATTGTCAGTAATTCAACAGTGAAATTTATAGTGAAAAACGGTCCTGCTGCAAAACTACTTAAATAATTGTAGTATATAATTGTTTAGTGCTCAACTTTTCCCGATGTATTTCGAGTGAAATATATGTTACAGAAAAAAAAATAGGGAAAAAATGTTTCATAACAATTCCGAGCCATCAAATTGACAACCACATCATCAAAATTGATCATTGCACAATAATGATTCTTAAGATGTTTCAAAGAACCCGTTTAACTATTATTTAGAAATATGCCTACCGCGATCCATAATAATAGTATAAATCTAACACAGTGCGTAGTTGATCAGTACTTAATACAACTATCTTGCGTTACAGCTCATAAAATACCATGGTCGGGTGTTATGCTTGGTCAATATGTCGGCTCCCATTACTGTCATTATTTTCTGCTACCTGGATCAGAGTTTGTTACCTTTTAATTTTAGTAACTGCTCAATTGCATTAAGATGTTGGATTAACACTGAAAGATTGTATCTATTCACCAGGAATCAAACTAAGAAAATAGATACTGCTCTTTCGGCTAAACGGAAGCGTAACAAACCATCAGTGTTTTTCTTTCTTTTACCCGTAATAGTATAATTACGTATGTATATTATACCTTCAATAATGCTTGGCCTTTCCTAGGTCCCAATCCACACACAAATTGTACAAGATTAGATGCATACTGTTGTTGCACAGCCATGTTAATATCCACACCAACTTCATTAGTTCTATTCACAAATTCCAGATACAATGCGTCCAGCAGTTCATCTTTTGGTAATTGCTCCTGCAAGAGAAAAGTAAATATATATATATATATTATTATTTTTAACAAATTTTCAAAACATGCTATATACTTCAATAGATCACAATATATTAACAGAATAATTTTAAAAAATTCAATACAAGTTTATAAACAAATGAAAAAAAAAAACTGCAATTCTATTATGGATACTAAAAATAAATAAAAACATTTACATAACGTCAAGGTCACAATCTCCTCTTAATTACTAACTGATGGGTTTATAAACGATTAACCTCTCTTTACTTAGTAGCGAAATTTCATTTTGTGTACTGAAAAAAAATTAATGAAATCAAATATTTATAAATACTAGCTGTGTCATTCGAATTACTTCAGAAAATCCCCAAACATTTTCATGATCAATATTGTGTCGGGATTGGAAAATCACCACCACCAAACTGAAACGCTTGCAAAAACTAGCCATAAGATAATGTTTTTGTTTTGATGAATGAATTATCCGCTCTAGCAATTTTAATATCCAATTTAGAAGGGTTTCACTGTATTACTTGACCTATTTCACTAACTTCTTTAGTTGTCTCACGGTTAATGCAATTTGCTAACGCTCCTGTCTGTTCGTATTAACTCAAAATATCACTTTGATTTAACTTAATGGAGAACGAGTTTCGAAATTGTTTTTCATTTTAATTTTGTCAGAAAAGTTTGAGACAGAACTCATACTGTAGACCAATTTCTGAAATTTGTCTGCTCCTATTATGGATAGAGGTTTTATACCCATACTGGGACCATTGTTTTTCTTGCATACATTTAATGATATACAGATATTTATCAATTTAATGGAAACACTCAAAATAGAGTAACGTAACACACTAATACAGCGTTGGATCGCGTTTCACCATCAGAGCAGCTCTGATGAGACGTGCAACGGAGTCACAGAGGTTATGAAAGATAGCATGTAAAATATTGCACCATTCCGCATGCAATGCGTAACTCAGTTCCGGGAGAAAGGATGGGGGCGCAAATATGAACTGGATTCTACCTTCAAACCGAACAATAGTCTGCACATAAACAAAACCAACTTTTTTTTCTCTGAGAGTCAATATCTGCGAATGATACTGTTTAAAGGAATAACATGTCGGTCTTCCCTGTGTCTCCTGATGACATTGGCAAATGACAAACCTTTTGTAACAACAACAGCATTCGACTCATTAGGTCCCCGAATGGCCGCTAATGCCCTTCTGATAGTTATACTGCTAAGAAAAGTTGGTTTAGTTCGTAGTTCCACTATACATTTGTTCAATTACATTTACGTCTGAGTATTGGGCGGGCTAAGGGAAGTGTTCAACTTCATCCCGATGCTGGTCATAATACCAATTTTAAATTCTGCTTTTCAATGCATTTCAACTCGATCTGCATTCCGAAATTTTGCGTGTGTGTGGAAACTTTGATATAAGTCTTTTTCATTTATTTAAAGGCTTTCAGGAATCTTGTCTACGTAAATTTGATTACCGACAGTTTTAGTTGCCCGACTATCCATATAGCTTTGTCTTGTCAGTGGACCATATGCTACGAAAATTTCCGCACCACCTGGAAGTTGTTCATAAAAAATACGTGACATCCTCAAAACAAGCCGCAAAAGCTACAGTTGTGTGAATTGGCGTCTTACCATCCTGACCTATGGTGTCATTGCTCGGAAACACCATCCTTTATATACTATAGGATGCATACAGTATATATAAAGTGTGACGATCACGGCCAGTGAGGCGATCGGTAAGCGTGATCACAGACCCCACTGAAAATAAGGATATTGCGGACCACTGCATCCTAGAGCTGTCGTCATATTTCACTGCGTATCACACGCTTCATTGGGCGACCGCCACGCATTAACGTAGCCCGTGGTGAAATAAGGTAAACAATCCTTGATTTGATTTTAGTTTAGTTTAGCGTCCCCTTCAGCAGCGAAGCTATATGAGACGTGGACCTACAGTTTAACGTGGGATCTAAACCGCATGAGCTCCTGCCTGGAACCGAACCCGGGTTACCCAACCCAAAGGCGCGTACGCTAACCGCTTAGCCAGAGAGAGCTTAAGATAAACAATGACACCCGACCACATCATAGGGTGTTGCTTGAGTTCTTCCATCATTTGCACCGCATTCGCATGCCGGTTCTGAGTGACAATCCACTTTAGTGCTCGGCGGGACCTGTCCACTGATTATTTTCTTCCGACCACTGTTCCTCTTCGCCGACGTGGTTTTGCCGTGAGTTCTGTAGGCCGTAATCACCCTGGACACTGTCCCTCGCTACACACTTAAAATCATATGCTACTTTCGTCACGATAGCACCACATAACGACAGCCAACAATTTGTCCTGTTTGGGAATCAAAGAGGTCGCCCACTTGACACTATCACCGTCTGGTCAGTTCACTACACACTGATGTTCTACTGCTTCTCACGTAATTAAGAGTTTACTCTAACACACCATCACCAAAAGTCCGTTGCTAACCCATATATCTGACGTGTTTCCACTAAACTTATAAGGATCTCTATTACTTTGCTATTTAAAATTTTGAGTGACCCACCTAACCCCTCTGATGACATTAGTGGAATCTGGCTAGTTTAAAATATCAATCCCTCAAATTAACGGGATGCGGGTTTCAATGTTTTGTACCAATTGTTTCTGATATAAAAGGATGAACCAAGACTTCTGGGATATCCAGTGCACTATGAGTATAACCGACTATTACAAAAGAGTCGAATAAATAATTTAATCTGCAGTACCTTTTGACCGTTGCAACAATTTAATCTTCTACTTCTTTAATTATATTCCTGAAATAACAACTTCCCCTAACTTAATAATTTCCTGCAGACGCGAGAATATATGAAAAAACTTATGTTTTCATTTTCACACAATACTTTATAATAAAATCAAATCTAAAGATCATAACCACGCATTTTCGGGGTCATTAAAACATTTAGAAGAATCTAAGCATACCATGAAACAAATTCACATTTTATATAAAACTCCATCGTTAATAGACAGAATAATATTCGAAGCTTACAGTACTTAATTAGAAAAAAAGAATCCCAAATTAAATCAGCAAAAAGGAAGCTTAGATAAACAACTGACTGTGAATATAATAAATGACAGTAAGAAGATGAATTTTCTTATACAACACTAATGCATCAAAATTTCTATAGTACGTAGTCGAATGGAAAACACCCTACGATCATTTCTTTCATAAAACTTCTAGACATCACAAACTGATAGCTTGAAAAATAAAAATGGCAGCCCAATGTTGAAGTTCAGTATTTTTTCACAGCTTAGTTTCATTACTTTTTAGCGCTCCTACAGATTTACAAATTATTTATTACTACTAAAAGGAGAGAAGTTATTTTACCGTAGATCAGAAGAAAAGGAAGATTTTGAAGTTCAAAAAATTCAAAAAAAAAAAAAATATTCTACATGATCACCCAGACAGAAGTCAGACAGTAAAATATTGCAAACTTGAATTTCACAGGATACTTAGAAAAGGTAAAAACTGTTTGATTATACGGGAAAGAAAGAAAAAAAGCCATGCCCGACGAAAGAGGGAACACCAATAAATACAAGAATGTATTAAACAAATTTATACCAAATTATTGAGCTGAACGAAGAGCAATTGTTTACGTTTTCTTTGGTGCTTCTAACTCGAGATCCATAAAAACTATAAGTATGCAAGTCCAAATTTTGCATACTTATAGTGAAGACAAAGCTTATAATAAAGGTATCTATTATCATGAAGCAACCAGCATTGAGTTGGATAAAAGGGAAAAAGGCGTATAAAGTTAAACGAGTTCAAGGAATTGATTGTTTTATAAATTTAAACAGCAAACGGCAATGTAATTTCGCTTAACTCAATTTTATATCTCAAATTGAATTATCTAGAATATTAAGTTCATTAATTGCGTGAATTTTGTTTTCTAAATTACTCACCTGCAATGGATGATAACGAAGACACATAATTTCCTCATCGCTCGTACACAACTGAGAGAATTCCATCAACGGATCTTGCATTCTACGAGCAATGGATATGGCTTGTCTCAAAAGATGGGGATAATCTCTGAAATCACTCTGTAAATTTACAAAAGACACGGTAAGAAACACAACTGCAAAAAGTAAGGTCACATATTGCTACTTTCGTAACTCTTACGTCTCCTCAAAGTCAATTTCTCAAACGATCCGATATATATATTTTCAATAATTTAGTACGCATTTGTGAGCATCTTATTTAATGATTATTTATAGCAGAATAAGCAAGTTTTGAATGATGGAAATTCTTCTACATTAATTAAATTTAGAAATAATATATTCGCTGAGAACTTCAATTATTTTCTTGTACTCTTAATAAAATCGACATTCTCATATCCCAACACCTCACGTCAATACTACTTTGGTAAATCATAGTTTTTATCAAATATTTTACAATAATTAAAACTCACCTGAATATTCTTTTATTTCTTTGCCTACTTTCAAACGCTTCCCGTGGGCACTTTTCGTCAGGATTTAGGGTTACGACTTTCATCTGTGCAGGTCTTTATAGGATGTTTCAAAACAACACCGACAACGTTTGGGAAGTGATTGCTAACACCAAGATAAGACAAAAAGTATAGACCAACCTAGGTGCACAAATGCTTCCTTTCGGAGTTATCGACTGCCGAAAACATGAAAAAATAAACTTTAAAGGCCCATAGTTCCAAAACTATGAGACCTACCGTATAGTCGAGTCAAGACTTCACTTAGGAACTAGTATGTGCCCTATCCAAATATCCTGTGGTGCTTCTGCAACAATCTTTATAGAGGCAGTTGGCAAGTACTTCAAATTATACGCCCGTAGCCAAACTCTTTCTATAAAAATTGTTGCGTGAGTATCGCAGGATTCTGATACATATATTTTTGGATTGCACACATGTTAGTTCCTAAGTGAAGTCTTGACCCGACTACGGCAGGTATCATAGTATTGGAGCTATGAACCTTTAAAGTTCATTTTTTCATGTTTTCGGCAGCCTGTAATCCCAAAATCACGGGTTTCTGCACCCAGGTTGGTGGTCTGTACTTTTTGTCTTATCTTGAGCTAACTCAAATACTTTGTTTTTTACATTTTGCAGGAATCTTATTCTGTAATCTTCTACGTTGAGTATAATCATAACTTCCAACCGATGGATGTTTAATTCCCTGTATATACACTGTTGACAAACTAAACATTGTTGTCAATTTATGGTCAAATTCAATTCTTGATATGAACTAAAAAATGCATAATAAAGTATTTACGGACTTAAATTTTGTTTTTTATTAATGCAATTGGTAAAGATCGTATGCCAGTCCTTCTCAAAGTTTCTTTTCTTTAACCCTTATATAATAAGCTTCAAATACGTTACTTTCAATATTAGAAGTGGCCCATGCAAAACTTCTATCTTTAAAACTGTATGCTTTCTAGCTTGGACGTGTTTTGAAAACTCTGAGACAGCCTCTTTATTCTCAAGGGACTCTCTAACAAGGTTACTAGAGAATAGGTTGCCTCGAAACACTTCAGTTTTCGTTCGGAGGGAGTCGGTGAAGATCGTAATACGTCACCCGTAGACCAAACGCTTTGAAGACATGTAAGAACTCTATGATCATCTTACAGTTTTAAATGCACTAAATAGAATGATTATTTTAGGCAATAATCCTGGCGTACTGGAAATTAACAAAAACACAAATACTGTCGAAAATGAAGAATTTATTTTAAGCAAATTTCTTTAAAAATGTGGTGGTATATGTACTGATGAAATGCTGAAGAGAATGACCGAAGACAAAGATGTTCGTAAGTCAAGTGTGCTACATTGAAACACAATCAGCAATTAAAGAAGATGGACTGGAGTATATAGCAAGTTGGCTTGCAATAATAATAATAATAATAATAATAATAATAATAATAATAATAATAATAATACAAAACACATCCTCATTTAAGTAATCAGTACAGTAAAAATGTTCCCGTTCATCATTCTTCACCATCATGGATTCAAAACAGTGGTGTAGCCATGGGGGGCATCGGGGCCAGACCCCCCAAATGATTTCCTGGACCAAAGAAATGACCAAACTTTTAAAACACCATCGTCAGATTACCTTGCTTCACTCATTTAAAAATAACAAAGTACATATAATTAATACGGTAAATTATTTACCGATCCTTACCGATCGAAAAATAGTATGGTATCTCTTGCTGCCACATTTGCTACAATCGATTGATCTAGTGCTCCTGTGCGGATCATGTCCAATATGAAGCATGAAAATATTTTAATAGGCCTATTTTAAAATAATTGTTAATCTATGCTAATATGAGAATTTGTATGATGTTTCTTAGTCAAGATCAAGAATAATAAATAAATATTTTTGTCAGGAAATCTTAAAGAAATTAAGTGAAATTTCAAAGAAAATCACTCTTATATAAATAGGTTCTGTGTAAAGGGGCTTAAATTATAATACTTATGCGCAAATGCATAACATTTGGTCCGGAGCTGTAGTTCTTGTTTAAGCATAATAAAAACTACTTGGTACATAACTTTTATGGAGAAAAAGCAAAACAAAAGCTTTAAAAAAGGTATTTTTAGTTTTCCGGACGGAAACGAAAAATTTCCGTTTTTTTCAGGCCTCAAAATCACTAACTTTTTTTTTCCCCTTTGTAAATTGTAGCTGTCCTCCGCCCCAAAAATGACGGGCCCCTCCTAGATAAACCTACTGGCTACACCCCTGATCAAAGCTTGTCTCATGGCCATCTCACTCAACCCACTGAAGAGTGCTTTCGTGTGTAAAAGATATGCAAGAACAGTTTTCATTTTACCATGAAAGAATAGTGCGTAGGGGAAAAGATACCATGAAATGTCTAAAGAGGATTATTTGTGGGAGTAATACTAATGTGAATTCTGAAATAGTGACTACATTTCTGCGAATGAGAACATACGCCAGAATTAAGTTTTTGAATAGTTTGGCAAAACAGAAAAGTGTTAAGGTTTCTGTTAAAAAGAGAAGGAAGCTCTCAGGACAAACGTGAGAAAAAGTTCAGGAAACTTGTCCAGTGAGGTAAGGTTTCTAACAATAGAATATTATCGTAAAACACAATTATCATTATAAATTCTGTTCTCGATCATTATTCTATGTAGTAAATTACAGACACTTAAGTTTGATTCTGCATGCAAGTAACAAAAAGGATTTTACTATGTAACGTTAATTCAGTATAGGACTTCTCACGCGAAGATCCTCTTCCTTATTCTTACGTGGGAAAAAAGCAGGCGACAATTTTTTTGCGCGCTTCACGGGTCTATAAATGACGTCATTCCGGGACAGCCTATGACCGTTCAGCATGGTTAAGAGGCAACCTGTTCTGTAGTAACCTTGACTCTCTAATGTGTTTCTTTAATCTAATTCCAATGTTTCTTTTAGCCATTCATATATAAGAACCATCACAAAAGCAAAAGACTTGGTATATGCCATTTAATTTATGTTTATCCATGAAATATTTTTTATAATGACTTAATTACATTGTATATATAGGAATTTAAACACTCATCTGTTAGAAGACATGATTATATACAACGAAGATGACTGCAGGATAAGATTACTTAAAAATACAACAGTTCTAGTTTAGTAGTTAATGAACTAGTGTTTTAAACCTGCATGCATTCCATGTTAAGTCACTCTTGTCTACAAGTGTAATTCTTGAAAACTCTTAAGAATCGTGTTTCGTTCTCCAATAAGCTTGTAGTTTAGAATAAAACTGAAGATTATCTTTAATATAATAAATTATACAACTCTCCAAATATTCTACACTTACAACAAATTAAAAAACGAAAGTTTCCATAGAATCATATGCTTTAGTTTTCTTAGAATCAATGTTTTATGTTTTAAAGCAGTGAATTTTTACAAAGTATGAGGGAAAAATTGGAATATTCTTGCTACTTTCTTTTTCAATCGAGAGAGAAATAGAATTTTTTTTTATACAGAATCGAGACATACGAGCGATAACTTCCGATTTCTTCCACCGCACGGTGGTTAGCAGCTGCGGAAGATGGCCGGAGTGCTAGGGACATCCACGCTGTATGAGATGAATGCGAAGTGAATGAATGCGAAGTGTTATTCATTTTTGCAAGTACAGGTATCCACAGGGAAATGGAGCCTTTGTACGGGAACAAGCGTTTAGCACTGTGAAATGTGTAGTGGTGGCACAAGGAGTTTGAAAATGGACAAAAATCGTCCAGGACAATTCGCGATCGGGTCGACTTCCCTCGTTCCTCACTGACATCGAACATTAAGCGTGTTGACGGATTGGTAAAAGTGGATTGACATGTACATTGCCAGGAAGATTGATATTTCCTAAGGAAGTGTTTATGACACTATCCACGAATCGTGGGGATACCGCAAGATGTCACATCGGTCGGTTCCTATCCTTCTTAATGATGTCAACAAGAGCAAGCAAATGGTCATGTTTCTGAACCATTTGCAGCGTTACGACGAAGAGAGTGAAAACTGTCACTGACAACGAAACTTGAATACTGCATTACACTTCCTAGTCACAACAGTAGAACATCCTGAAGCTACATCCAGGCTCGCCAGTACGAATAAATTCCGAACAATACCACTGACCAGTAAATTGATTCTTAGTCTTCTGGAAGTCGGGGACCACTCCTACTGAATTTTTCGGAAAGAGGTAAAACCATCAACACAGAACGCTACTGTTGCTTACTTTCTCAACAGTAGTGTGTCAAGGTATTCGGTCTTAGAAGGGTATCAAGGTGTTGACGAAATGGTTTTCCTTCATGACATCGCCAAACCACATGTGGCGTGCAAAAGAATCGCCAAACTTCATTCTTGTGAGATGTGAGATTATGTAGCATCTCCCTTATAGTCTAGACCTTGCTCCCAAATATTACCATTTTGGTCCATTGAAAAAGCTCCTGGTAGGAGAGAGGTTCACGAACAACACTGACGCGCAGAACTTTGTTCGATGTTGGTTTGGTGATCCGCTGACCGCCTTGTATGTAGCGGGCATCCAGAAACTTGGGCTACGATGGGACAAGTACCTCATGATGTGGTTATGAGGAAAAATAGACAAAGGTGCGTAGAAAATTGTGTATATATGTATTTTGTTCGTTTATGGATTATAATTTGACAATAAATCAATACACACAAAGCCTGTTCGATTTTCTTTCGTATCTAGACAATTATTCTTTACCAAATGCTTTTAATCAGTATTGACTACTTAAATTCAATGAATATGATCATCACTTACCTCTCCCTTAATAGAATTGGCGTATATTTTTGCCAATTCATTGTCGCATATTTCGACGGAAATCTGTGGAAACTGTTCATCTTCCACCAACTGATTGACAATTTCCCGTAAATCCGAGGCTATCATCATTGCTTCTCGTGATTCTCCACCAACACAAATGACATGCGGCTTCTTGGTAGTGATAAAATTCTTCAGAGCTAATAAATCAGCTTCCTACGAAAGAAACACATCGTGCAAATGAATATTTTCAAATCTACGTATCGACAAACTTTCCATATATGCATTTATTCTTGACTTTGTTGGATTTAAATTAAAAATCAAGTCTAAATTTTGTTAAAATCAGATTTAAATTAAAGATAACTACGAATACCACAATTATTCGCAACCTTTTCGCCCATCAATGAAAATTACTATCTACAATTTTACATCCAACCAGCATTTTTTGGTTTCTTCGTTAAGTTAAGAAACTGTTCAGCAGAACAGAAAAATAGATTGAGCCAGTAGTTTTAAAAAAGGGTATTCATAATAGTTTTGAATAAATTGAATTATGATTCAGCTGCATTGAATGAATCTAGAGCCGAAGTTCATATTATCAGCTCCAGTTCTAACACACAAACCTAATTAACGCAATTTAAACTATTTGTTCGTAGCGTAGTCGCTAACGCTCTCGCCTTTGGTGCGAGTGGTCCCTGGTTCGATTCCCGGTGGGGACACTCGGTCGGAAAAGGTGTAACAGCTTCTTCAGGCCAGCCATCCTGAGCGAAGTGTTTCCTGGGTTTTCCTCATTCACACCAGGCAAATTCCACGATAGAACCTAACACAATAGTTCCAAGGCCGCTTCCTTCATTTCCCGTTTCTTTCTTCCCCTTAAATTCCACAGGTGGTGTGATCGCCGAGGGAAGTCATCCCTCATACGTCACAGATACCGAAAACCCAGATATCTAATTCCTAATCCTCAAACTATTTGTTACTCATAATCAATAAGTTAAAGAAAGAAAGAAAGAAAAAAAAAATCACGCCTAGAAGTATCAATTTCGTCCGGTAGATGTTAACTGCTGAAGGATTTTGCTGACATCTAGCGGTGCGATGCGTACTTTTAGCACTTCAGAATTCTGTTCCTGTTTTAATAGAAAACGAGATATGGAGAGCCACCGTTAAATCACCGTTACCCGTAAATATATTAACGGATTGACTCCATTAACAAACTTGGCCCAGATAATCGTTCTCGCTATCTATCGAGAAAAATAAAGCTCTTTTATTCACGAGTTACCGTCCGAAGTAACGGACGTACTATAGTGCGTCCAGTAAGAGAACGTCTCTGACAGCTCGCAGTAACATTGCCTTTACTCGCGTGTCAAGGTTTTCTTCGGTGCAACTGTAGTGGCAATTTAATTAATGGTATAAGACAGAGTGATCGTGGTTGGTAACACTGGTATCAAAGTAGGGGCTGCAATGTCCCACCGCATGTGGTAAGAAACGTCAGAGACCATCTCTTGTTGGCCGTGCTATAGCATTACAATCTTATAAGACCAACTAGCGTAATCCTGATAAAAAAAGAAAATGAAATCTTTTTTTCCCGCGTAGTTCAACGTCCCACGTTTATACCC
The DNA here is from genome assembly GCF_964235325.1 of Thermobia domestica. Taxonomy (NCBI): domain Eukaryota; kingdom Metazoa; phylum Arthropoda; class Insecta; order Zygentoma; family Lepismatidae; genus Thermobia; species Thermobia domestica. Next base: position 37,087,086 of record NC_137462.1, on the reverse strand, counting down.
TAATGATTAAGGCAAGTGAATGATGGAAGAAATGGTAGAATGATAATGTGCGAGGAAACGGACCCCGAGAAAACCCACGGACACGATGTTGTCCATCAAATTTATTTGGCTGGGATCAAAGCAGGGACCTCACATATCAGAGGTAAGCGCTCTACTACTAAGTCACCGTGCCCCGCTAACACACAATAAAAAATACGCTAAGTACATGGAATACTGGGGATGGACTTAGAAATACATTAGAAAATTTGGGAAATATATTGGAAGCTCTAGAGCGTAATTGAGACCATTCCACTGGGAGTTAAAAACAGACAGGGGAGGGTGCAGTAACCTCAGTCTACATGTCAACGGTTCCTGTATTTCAAGGAATACATTATTATATTTAAACATCAATCCAAAAACCAGAGTTCAATCTACTATCATTTTGTTTCTTTCTTGATAAATACAGTGAAATAAAGCCTGTTACCTTTTTCAGCCGTTCATCTTCTCTCCAACTTGTCTTCCGTCGAAGCACATGAGGCAGTCGAAGGTAGTCAGTACAATCACCATCTGGGCCCACCATGCAAGTAAAAGCCGCTTGGGAATAATCGGGAACGTACGCTAGAGCCATGACACGAAGACCCTTTGATGTATCCCATTCGTCTTCATCCTCATCGGGAAAATCGACAGTATATGGAGCAACCTGGAAAGACGAGAAACTACGTAAACCCAAAATAAAGTAAAAATGAGTTTAAAAAGATTCACACTGTTGTTAAAAGAGTGAGTTATCAGCTTCACTTTTAACTTCGCTTACTATGTACCGCTATAAATCGATAGCGCGCGTCAAGTATATTACGTGAAAGCTAAACTTCTTACTCTAATATTCCCTACGAAATTTCGTTCACATATAATATTATTTGCTCTGTCACCTGTAGATTTTCTGAAGGTACCAGAAAATTGTTTTAAGAGCTTCGTAAGAGAAACCTATTTTTCAGTTAACTTGAAAAAAAAAAATCTTTCTGTTGTATTTAGTTATGTGAAATTTGGATTTTTATTAACGTTTTCTAACTTTTTTCTTTAGCATATGTACCATGAACGATCTTTAAAGATCTGTGTCCTGCACTCCATAGACAACCTCAGACTTTGTACAATTCCAAATAATAATATATGAACTATTGTTAATATTACTGTGAAAAGAGTTTTCAAGATAAAATAACTATCATTATAGTATTACTTTTCGTTTTTTTTTTTTTTTTAAAAAAAAGGGAAAATGGCCACTACTTTTCTTTAAATAGTCATACTCTCGCAACCACAATAACTTTAAAATTTAGGTCTGAAATTTAAAAAAAAAAAAAAAAAAAAAAATGGAAAAAGAGACACATTTATTCAATTCCATCTATGGATAAGAGCAAAGAACTCAAGATTTCTTTTTTCTTTTTTTTTCTTTTCTTTTAAAGAAGACTACCTAATGCTCTAAAGTACTTATCTCTAAATATTCAGAACTTTTAAATATTTAACATTCTTAATTAGTTGGATTAAAGATAATCACTCTCGTACAAAACCTTCAGTATTAAAAACAAAGTTTCATTTAACTGCTGTTATAATACACTTATTATGATTACTACGGAGGATAAAGGATACTAATGTAATAACCAGGTTCGGGAATCGAACTTGGAATTTGTTTGGCGCCCGTGCATTGACAGTTTTGTGAATAACAACTTGAATGCATATAAAGCTATTTGCACACACTCATACTATGCAAATTGTGATATGATTTAAACAAAACGAAGTTTTGTTCTACTTTGCCACAAACAATTGCAATAAATTACAATATTAGGAATTATATTGAAAGCAATATACTTTACATAAAATTTAATATAGGCGACCTATGGACATAACGATTTTGAGGAAAATATCGAAAAGAAATTGCATATATAATTTAATTTAATGTATTGAATACTTTTATACGTAAGATTTTATATATTTACACAAAGGTTAAGAAGAGGAAAAGGGAAATAAAAAGTGTAAATATTTAAGCACAAAAGTTACGCAGGTTTTATTGTATAAGTTTGTTTTGAACACTATTGTATTTTGTTTTGTTTTTTAGACGAAGCCCTACCCACGGGTTTAGAACCCAGGCGTAAAATGAAATTTTGGAACTTTTATATTACACAAATTTTTATTTATTTTGTTTGCACATGTACTTCTATTGGCTGGAGAATTATTATGACGTATAAGCAAGGTACGTGAAAGTAAGTTATTGCAGTAGCTTTTACGGATGAGGTTTAAATGTGAATAGAGAGTTTATTTTAACGTAAAATTAAAGAAAACGCAGAAATGGAACGAAATGCACTTTTTAAAGTTCACTGCTCAAAATAAAAATGATTTAAAAATTTGTTTATAATAAAGATTGCTATACACTGAAAACATTTTTATACAAGAGTACGATTTGTGGAAATCGTCATTATTTTTGCTGGACTGGCAACAATGATTCGTTTAACTTTCATCTGTTAAGCTAATATGTTAATGAAAGACTGGAGGGGGATCTTATGCAGGAACCTTTTACCTTACATACATACTGAATTATACTAGTAGATTAACAAAAAATTGGCTACTTACCAATGAATCCTCCCTTGAAAAATTTTAATATTTTGACGTTTCGGAACTCTCAGCTGGTTCCTTCCTCAGTGGCAAGGTAAAAAAGGATTAAAACGAAAAAGAGATAAAAGGAGTAAAACCAGGAATACATACCACTATAAAAAAAGTAACGTACAAAAAGGATCCTGAGATGACCAGAGCAGAGTGAAAAAAGAATGAACTGAATCAAAAAGAACGCGGTATCTATGTTAGGCCACTATTGCCAGATCCCTGGTAACATTATTCGAACTTCGGTACCTACCTTTGATGCATATTTTGGATCTGACAATAGTGGCCTAACATCGACACCGCGTTCTTTTTGATTCAGTTCATCCTTTTTTCACTCTGCTCTGGTCATCTCAGAATCCTTTTTGTACGTTACTTTTTTTTATAGTTGTATGTATTCCTGGTTTTACTCCTTTTATCTCCTTTCCGTTTTAATCCTTTTTACCTTGCCACTGAGGAAGGAACCAGCTGAGAGTTTCGAAACGTCAAAATATTTAAATTTTTCAAGGGAGGATTCATGGGTAAGTAGCTTTTTTTTTTTTTTTTTTTTTTTTTTTTTTTTTTTTTTTTTTTTTTTTTAATATCCCCCATGCGCCCATGTGATTATAATTATATACTACTAGATCTTTACAGTGCATGCTAATGTCGTATTAGCCGAAAATGTATATTGAAAATTGATAATCAATCACAATTAATCGTTTCTTAACCTTGGATTTCCACCAAACTGAAAGTTAAAACTCAAAACCATATACATGACGTGAATCATCTACAAAATTGTAGACACATAAACTACATATTCGCGTTGAAAAATCTCCTCTCAGAAGGTCTCCTCCAAGGTAACTGGATTTCTACTTTTTAATTCATGATTGCGTATATATACTATTTTCACATATCAATTTCGTTCATACCTTTAACCAGTTGTAAAGTTTTCTGCAACAAGCCTTCATCACAGCGTCTTTCGATTCCATTAACAGATGGTTGTGTAATTCTCTTCGCAACACAGGAAACAACAACCTTGTTAAAGCCAACTCAACACATTCGCCACGAAGTTTGTTCCATTCTTGGACATTCTTGCTAAATTCATCCTGAAAAGAGAATTCATTTTTTTATTTAATAAACGTAAATACATACATTTCTATTACGTACGTTTCTAAATGACGTGCATTTCTATACTAGGGCCATGTTAGTAAGTACGAACTAATTAAGAAGTTCTTTTCAAAAAAAAGAGAGAGGGATACGTGGGACTTGGCACAGCACACGAAATGCTATAGCCAGCTAATTAGCACATGCTGATGAGGGTCAGAAACAAACGTCCATTGTCTCAATGCTGGATCAAAATAAAAAATTATGTATCCATTCGAAAGTCGAGCCCGCAATCACATTTGCTAGAAACACAGCGCTTAATATTAGCCTACCTGGATGTATAAGGTACAAAATAAATAAAAATGGCCAGTTTATTTACACTAGGCCAGTTTATTTAAACTAATATTAATTATAATGTTTAAAAAAATCACCACAGCGTACGGCGTCAAAATGGACTTTCAGACGTACTGCTCAACATTAAAGAAGTTCTAAGCTACAACATATTTTTGAAATTAAATTATTTGCTTATTACCACTAAAAGGAAATATGCTGCAAAACTATAACGATGTCTTTTAATTCGTACCTTTTCTATAAACCCAAAACACACTGCTAAATATAAAGATTTTTCACACTGAAACTTACAGTATTTTGTACAAATGCCTGGAATTCCATTAGAAATGAGACAGTGAACTTTAATTTAAAACAAATGATGAAGTATTACTACAATAGTAACACATGAATATTCTTGTACTTACTCTGTAATACAGTTGTTTCACTTCTTCAACAAAGGTGGCGTTTGCAGTTATTCCCCGAATACTATCTCCAATTGAAATGGTTACCAATTTATCTTCTTCAGCCATGATTAGCCTTAAAAACTGATCTCCAATCAGATCACGGACAGGTTTGTTCTTCAAATATTTCATACTGAAACAGACAATATTATATAATCACAATAAGGAAATAACTAAAATATCTAATATATATATATATATATATATATATATATTTATTGGATCATGACTAAGAAGTATGATGGCCCTGTGGTTCGATCTACGCCATATAAATTTGTGGTGGACAACACCGTGTCCGTGAGTTTTCTTGCGATATTCCGTTTCAACCCACAAGCTCATTGCACCAAATCTTCCATACATATTTCATACTTTTATTTTTTATTTATTTATTGGCTCTAGATAGCCAGATAGTAGTATAATTCAATGATTTCTAATTTCCTGTGCAGACTTCGCTAACTATTCATTCAAGTAGCTCTCTTACTGCCTTACGATGTAGAGTCATTGCTTTCATTGAGAATCGAAACAGGGACAACTAATACAAAATTAACTTTCATCACACACCATGAAGCCATATTTAGGTTGGCATTATACGAGGCTTATTTTTTAACTTTAAAATAAAACTTCTCAATAATGTCCACAGCTGCTGAGACACTTGTAGCGGTGGATAGGCTTTTGTAGACCTTCCTCAGAGAAACCTACCGTCAGCTCAGACAGCCAATTCTTCACCGGCTGTTTGGCTTAATCGGCATCGTTGAATTGCTTTCCATCAAGAAATGTCTTCAAGTGGGAATAGGTGATAATAATCGCTAGAGGCATGATCCATATTGTACGAAGGATAGTCCTCATTGTTCTTCGTCATAAACATTCATGCGACCGGCTTCAAAGAGAAGAACCCACCTACGTACTCACTTTGCGTTCACATATGGCACTCTCATCATACAACTGGCAATAATGTCTGCCGCTTTCCATTTTACGCAATCAAAAACCTTATCACTGATTGTCTCACACACTCGGCACGATTTTCAATCACCTACAGCACTTTCATTGTCCACCGCAACAACACCAAACGTTTCTAAATGCACAAAGGCGTCGGTTTATGTGAAAGCATGTCGCTAACTAATACACAGGCACAAAACGCCAAGCACGCAGTGCACGAAGTGAGCGGAAAACGGCCCCTAATTAAAAAGTAAGCCTCGTACTTAGTAATTATATTCACTTTTGTTTCTTACACCATATTTACGAGTGTATGCAGCGAATTCTAGTTTTGATAAAGAGAACTAAAAATCATACACACCGTCCACCACTCAAGAAATAATTTTCTTAGTTGTTGATTGCAAAATTGTTGCTACCTTCACCAAGAGCATAAAGCATCGTGCCAAGCAGTAAGTCATCTGCTGTTATGTGCACCAAAACCAGATATTCAAAAGACAATAGTAGTTCGGAATGACTTCCGACCAAATCCACGGAGGTTCTGTTCATATTTGTGTGTTACCAACAAGTATGCACCATTACATGTAACCGTTTGAACTATTCCGTATATAACATACAGTATATGTTATAGATTTTTTGGAGTAAATATCTGTGTTGCGTTATATATGATTAAATGGAACCACAGGCAAATATAGGTTTCTTTCCTGAGTGGTATACTAAGCAAATGGATCAAATAAATTTATAATGGAATGGAACTACATACGCTCTGGCGGTTACATAAAATGAAATCGTTTGTTTAATGACTCATAATAAAGTCATGAAAGGCACACACAAATTTAACAATTGTAGAAGTACTTGTTTTAAATCTTATGGAAGTTTGCTCTTTTCAAGTATAATGACTTGTCTAAAAAACGCTTTATGTTAGTACTGGCATGATTAATTGCCTGATATGAATAAATTTTCTATTATAATATCAGTTTATGTGCCCTCATGTAATTTTATCCACAGTTATATATAAATTCTCAATAGTTTTAGACTGACACTCTCAGACCTTTAAACAAATCAATTTCTCTGAACTATTTTACAAGGGCCATATAGCGTACGCTAAGTCACACCCTATATCCCATACTCAGATGAGTACGAGCCAGTATGGATTAATCGTAGTTGGTGAACTTTACATTCGTTACATTGACTTACCTATAACATGCGTGATTCTCATCTATCTCCTTACGACCCTTTTTGGTTGGTTTTACATTTATAGTAGCTCTCTCAAAGAATACTTCACGAACACACTGTCTCACTAAAGGTTCCCGCGACAACTGAGTGGCAACCATGAACTTCGCTGCTCTCAAAACCTCCTCCGCTGTGGGAAATTTACTGAAAGAAACCGATACATTACATTACATTTTATTCACATAACATACACTATATTATTTTCTATACTATAGGTAACCCTCTATTTTGAATTAGATCAGTGTTGCACTTTTATAAATGAAAAGATATGCTAAGTCGCTTGTCGATGTTAGCTTAGGAATAATCTAGATCACTGTTGTCCTAATAGAGACTTGTAACGTCATTTTCACGATTGTGATTTAATATTAGTATTTACTGATATCACTTTTGATTTTAGTCACAATTTTTATTTAAGCACATAATGTGGAACAGCAAGTCAACTATATGAAAGTAAATACAATAACTATGAAGGCGAGGTTCGAAAAGTGTTGATTAAATGTTTGATGAAAAAATTAAAACAGCAAACAGATATGTTTAGTGAAGTTAACATGGTTCAAACCTACGCGTTGTATGCTTGGACCGCAATTTTCCTGGAGCTTGATGGAAGGTGGAAAAGCTGTTGAGTGACTGAATTACAATGATGAAGTGCACAATAAAAGTGGCAAAGGCTTTTGGTAATACGAAGTGGCGAATCAGTACCGCTTTCGCATCCAACTATGCAGAAAATAATATTAGACATGAACGACCAAATAGGGAAAAAATTATCGAACAAAATCGACTTTGCTATGCATAGGAGTCGGGAGTTTATTAGAATGCCTTTGTCTGTCCGTCTGTCCACAGGTATCAATCCGAGCAAAACCAGCCAATTGTTATTACCTTCTCGGTAAAATTCTAACGACATGAATATTTTACTGCTTGTGTAACCATCAGCTAGCAAACGAAAGATCTGGCTTAGAATACGGGTAAATGGAAAGCTGCGTCAAACCAATCGAACGACAACTGACCCAAGAAGAAAAAGAAAACGAAGAAGAAGAAGGAGGAGGAGGACGAGGAGGAAAAAGAAACAAGTCTTCAGTCTTACAAAATATTTAACATTTACTTACTTGCTGGTGTAGTCGCGTGCAACTTCTAATGGCTCGATAGGATACTGCTCTACTTCATGTCGCTGGTAATTATCACGTAAATTTTCAGCGAACTGCTCAGCACTCAGACCAAACTTTTTCACTAAACCATCTGTAAAAGAAAGTGTATAATTTACGTAGGTATTATTATTTATTGTTAATGCACGCGATATGAAGAGCTGTCTTATAAATAAATACAAAACATAAATAAATAGAGTTCCCACCGATACTGTGCCAAAATTTATTCTTGAAATACCTGTATTTCAAAAGTATATCCTCTCTTCATCGGATATCGAAAAACGGAAGTAGGAGTCAATGAATTTACATAACGTAACAAGGTATTCTAAAAGAAAGGCAGAAAATGCTGAGTTTAACGGAATTATAGCAAACTGAAATTCATTTTATTACCACAAAGAACACTTCAAAACGCAGCATCGAAGAGTACTCTATTTACTTTTGGAAGATGTACCAGATGCACTTTTTATTCCAAAACTCGTATAGTACTCATCTTGCCCTGTGATAGTTTAAAAATTCGTTAATAATGTAAAGAACAGGTAGGTGAGTCTATTTTAAAAATTCGCAACAGAGTAGTAAACACATCAGTTATATTTAAATTACTTATATACAATGCATTCCATAAATTTGCAAGACATAATAAATGCTCATACATACAATGACTTCATGCTTTCTCAAAATAGACAGACGAGGTACTTGAACCACAAAGGTTCTTCCATGTTGAAGAAATAGTACGGTTTATCACGTATTTAAGTCTGATAGAAGTTTTCTATACTGTACAACTACATTCACTTCTAATGTAAATTCTTCAAAGCTACTTATCGAAATAAGTAACAAATCTTCGTTGTCATACATCAACAACTACGAGGGTATCCCCAAAAGTACAAGAACTAACAAAGAGAAAACAAAAAAAAAAAAAAAAGAAAAGAAAAAAAAATTGGGAATTCTCATTCTCACATCTTCATTTCTCAACATAGTATCATTTTAGCTCAGCGATGTTCAATAGCTTCGATACTCTATTTACAGTAAGAGCCGTCGAGCTCTTCAAAATAGTCATTAACTACAGATTCAATCTCTTCATTGTTGGTAAATCTTTTACCACTGAGCCATTTTTCACGTCTGGAAACAGAAGATAACCCGAGGGAGCTAAATCTGGTGAAAAGATGCAAGAGGAAGCAATTCGAACTTTAACTCATTCATTTTGACCATCGCGATAACGGATACGTGAACTGACTGGTGCATTGTCTTCATGAAACATTTTCTTTTTCACTAAATGCGATCGTTTTTTTTTTTTTTTCCTGATTTTATTACTCAAATGCTGCAATAAGTTTGCATAATACTGTCGTTGATTGTTTTTTTTTTCTTTTAGAGGATAATCAATGAAAATTATCCCACGCGCATATCAGAAAACTGACGCCATGATCTTGCCAGCAGATGGAACCTCTTCACCTTCTTTACAGCCAATTCTCCCCTTTCAGTCCATTGTTTTGACTGTTCCTTCGTCTCAGGTATGAAGTGAGACCCATATTTCATCCATGAATATGAAGCGACAAAAAACCTCGTCGTTTTTGCTGTTAAATATTGACAAACACTAGACTTAAACATCCTCACGACGTTGTTCTTGTTCTATTGTGAGCAAGCGCGGCACCCATCTCGTGCACAACTTTCTCATGTCCCAATATTCATACAATATGCAATGTGCAGCACTTTTTGAAATGCCTACCATGTCTGCTAGCTCTCACACTTTCAGTCAACGATCATCCAATACCATTTTGTGGATTTTCTTCACAATATTTGGCGTGGACACCTAATTTAGTTTACCACTTCGATGTTTCGTCTTTGCAGCTCGTTATCGGCCTCATTTGAAGTCTGGCACCCACTATTTTACTGTCATAAACAAAGAAGCAGACTCTCCAACAGTAGAATTTAGCTCGGCTTTAATATTGGTTAGACTAAGTTCAAATAAAAGTATTGTATTATATAACGATGACTCATTTTTTCCACGTTTACAAATATACTGAGTGTTCACTATTAATGGCCGCCACAAAACAGAACAACATAGCGCCTTCAAACTTACGCTTTTTAAGTTTGGCACTTTCGACCATATTAATGTTTTTCAAACAACAACTGCCATCTATACATCAGGTCGGGTACTTCTGGAGTTACCCTCGTAAGGAACTCGTCACAGTGTATGCATAACACATGTGAATTAGTCAATTATGAATACGTTTTTCTCTACCTTAAAACAGATTCGATTATACAAAAAAAAAAAAAAAAAAAAAAAAAAAAAAAGTTTATTCGAAAGTTCTTGAGTTCCTAAGTTTTTATGTATGTTACCCTGAGCCATTTTACTGACGTTTATAGTAAATGAAAACAAGAAGTACAAATCACTTCTCGAAAACATACTGCTCTACAACTTAAAATTACTATCACAAAATAGTGTCGTAGGGTTTCTGTAAAGTGATATTTTACTGCCGAAAAATACACCACAAACAAATAATGACATTCCTACATGATCATGATGTTTAAATTGTAAATAACATATCTGCAACTCTTGTACGATTCTATTTTATACTCTTTAGAATGTGACTCTAAGAACAAACATGAAACAACATTGAATAATACAATTATACTAACGGTAAGTTTCGGTGTATCACACATTTTTATTCTTATTATCAGCAGAATGTACTCCAATCTTAAAGCTGGAAACAAATTACATTATCCTTTCAAATACATACGGAACCTATGCTGAACAAATGTATGGTCCACCACAGTTTATAGACACTCAGTGACGATTTCTTTTTTTATATCCTCTAATATAAAATAATTTCTTTTTATTTGTTACTGTAATTTTATATAAGGAAATAGTAAATACAAATACAGACATTTCTGTTTGCAAAATGAACTAGAAATATTACCACGTCAATGACCGAGCAACTCCTCATTTTAATTTTTACTAGAAGATATACGTGTGTAATCAATACATTATTCGATAAAAAATTACGGGCAATCTTCACGACATCGATATCCTTCCATCATTTTGCTCCTTTGGAGTTTCACGTCCCCTTTCAGCAGCAAAGCAATGATAAGTATTCTTAGAAGCAGTAGCCTGAGACCCAAACCATACACAGGGTGTTGCAAAAATTTGGCCCAATATTTTGGGAATAGATTCCTCCCATTAAAATAAGAAAGAAAAAAAAAGTTTATATGGACCTGTGGTCGGAAGTGCATACTTTCGTAGTTACAGTGTGCCGAAAACGTGAAAAAATGAACTTTAACAGTCCATAGTTCTACTACCATAGGACTGATCGTAGTCGGGTCAAGACATCACTGAGAAACTAGTATGTAAACTATCCAAATATCCATCTTTCAGAACCTCCGGTACTTGCACACTCATTTTTAGAGAGGCTGTTTGGGAGTACTTGATCCTCACCTCTAAAAGTTGGTGTGCAAGTACTGGAGCATTCTTAAACATGGATATTTGGATAGTTCATATACCAGTTCCTCAGTGATGCCATGACCCGACTACGACAGGTCCCATAGTAGTGGAGCTATGAACTTTTAAAGTTCATTTTTTCATGTTTTCGGCACCCTATAACTCAAAACTATGCACTTCCGACTACAGGTCTATATAAACTTTTTTCTTTCTTATTTTGATGGGAAGAATCTATCCCAACATATTGGGACATATTTTTTTGTAACACCCTGTATATCGGGTTATTCGAGAAACACTGAGAAAAATCTCATACTAAAGATGGAACAAATCATGATACTTTTTAAGTTGGCATAGAAAGAGTAATTCTCCATGTCTTCTTCAAGGAAATATTTTTCGTGCATAGTTATCGTGATTTGCTGCTAGGCGATAGTAGTAGTAAATATGACGTTTAATAAACTAAGCATTTGTTTTGTTTTGGAAAACGCAAAAAAACTTGTCCAATTTCGAACAAATCGGGAAACCATCGAAAACCTCGCATCTTGTTACATGTTTGTCTTTACATATCTCCTTTCCTGTTAAGAGCTGGAACCTATAAACAATTGTGATAGTTGTGCTACTCGTAATTTAAAACAAACCCTTGTCGGAATTACCTATGTCCATGTCTTTCTCGAAGGTTCACTCACAATAAAGAAGCAGACACCTGGAGACAAATATGATAATATATATCTTTTTCTATCCTCCTCTCGCTCACATTTTATCCCCCTCTCATTTTTCCTTTCTTTTTAGTTTCTTGTCAATGCTCTTGCAGAGCAAAAATTCAACAAAGGAACATGTTCATTTAATTCACAAGGATAATCGGAGTTCTTCAAGGTCAATTTTGAATAATTATTTGCTCTTTAGCGTAAAGCTATAAAGGTGTCCAAATTGCATTATCAATCAACTTACCAAGACCAGCTTTCCTACATATGGCATAGGGTCCGCTTCGAACCGCTTGTTTCACAGTCTCATTGTCATCCACGGGTTCTTCCACGTTCTCCTCTTCTTCAACCTCCTCTTCCTCTTCTTCGCTTCCTTCCTCCTCAACCTCCTCTCCATCCTCATTCGTCACTATCTTCTTCTTCTTCTTCTTCTTTTTCCTATTTTCTCTGGCCCGTTCTCGCTCTTTCTGTTTCCACGCCTGTTGCATCCCAGGAATCTCGTGAGAATAATACAGAAGGAAGTGCAAATACACGTCCTTCAGTTCTTCTGCTGTCTGAACGTTGTTTAACCTGAAAAAGTAATAAATTGTGTAAGGAATCACTTTAACAAAGATAGTCTGGAACATTTTGTTACACTCAACAACTAGTTCTCTTATGAGCCCTGGGAATCCTAACTGGATCCGTATTTTTCTGGTATTATTTCGGCACTAAAAAAGAGCTTCGGCTTCACTTATTTAACTTTAGTCCTTTTTTTAAACAGAAAACAAGAATACCACATTTTTAAAAAAGTTCTTGTTGATTTTTTTTTTTATAATACTAGAAAAAAATCTTCATTTAGTACAGAAATACTACTCCAGAATCAGGCATTCCCAATTAGGATTCTCAGAGCACATAAAAAAGTTAGTAGTTGTTAATCTATGTTATGAATCATGTGCTCACTATATTCTACAGATGTGGGGCCGCGGTGGCTCAGTGATAGAGCGTTCACCTCTGGTGCGTGGGTTTTCTCGGAGTTCTCCCGTTTCCTCTCACTTTCTTCATTCCACCATTTCCTTCATTTCTCATCATCACCGTCTCCTTTAGCTTAGCCGGCATAATCGTAGGACGTAAAACTTAAAAGATTTCATTTCATTACATTTATACTACAGATGCGAACAGAAGACAACTGTTCAAGGTTTAAAAATGAGTTTTAAAGACGAAGCTAATTCCAATGCCAATGTGAAAAAATGGAAACAAAATTTTTGAATACAGCCTGTGCGAAAGAATTGTGGTTTCATTAATAGAGGACACCTCTGGTGGTAGAGATTTTTTTTTTTTTTTTTTTAAAGAAGTATCTAGTTATAAGGTTATCTGGGATTTTAAATAGGTAATTGCCTTATTATGAGTGGTGAGTTTTAATGACCAGAGTAAATAAATGTAAGTAATTAAGTAAACCTGTAACTGCTGAAATTTGAACGTCAGTATTAGGCCTAAACTTTAAGTACTTTTCTATCCTTTATCATTAAAGTGAGCTTCTACATAAAGACCTACGCTGACAAGACCTAAGATAAAATATAGCACTTATAGGCCCGTTGATTAAACAGAAGGAAATGTTTTTCCAATCATTTTGACACGCAATATGCGGAAATCATTCCAAAGAGTAAAAGAAAACGAAAAAGGAAGCTTAATACAAATCAACAATTATAAAATAAATTTCAACACAGAACTTAAAGAACAGAACTACATCTATTAAGGAAGAGTAAGGAAACGCTGCGAACCTATTCGGAAAATTACAGTATTCACGATTTCTGAAAAGGTACCAATCAAGTTATGCTAGATAATTCATTAAGTAACCTTTTATTCAGGTATAATTTTATGGACGCTCTGCAAAAAGGTCAAGGACGTGATCACAATACATAACAAGCACTGTTTTCTTAGTGCTGTGTTGGACTTGAGTATAACTTATGATTGTTAACTTGTTACTGATTCTTCACAGAATTCTAACTTTACTACATTTCCTTACCTGTGATAATAACAACCACGTACTGCCGTTGAAATGATTGGGAGAAATGTTTCCCTTTTTCATTCAACAGAGCTGTAAGTGCTAGTTTTCATCTTGAATATTATTTTGTGAACTAGGGAACGTTTACACACCTTTGCAATTATTCAACCCAAAGAATCTCTCTCAAGCTCCAAAAGCATTTTCTTTGAGTATAATACATATATACCCCAAAAGAAATATATTTATTTTTCCAATTTAGTGGCTTTGTCCATTTTATTTAAAGACATAAATTGATGCATACTCGTATGTTTGTTAAAATATAATTACTTATTGCATATAAATAGCACTGTAATTGTATTATACTCTTTTGACAATCACTACTAGTGACAAGTCAACAGAACCAAATAAGATGTCTAGGAGCAAATACTGAAAATTGTCAAGATCTGATTATTAACTAAAAATTAAATAAACCACAAACCCACAGAGAGACCTGGGAAGAACGAAAAAAGAACATATATCGTCAAAGTAGAAGGCAGCATAATTCAAATTTATAATAGTATATTGCAGTTGCTTAACTAGTATTTAAAGTAACTGAATGGTAAGGTGGAAAAGTGTGGAAACTTTTTAAGTTAATGACGACAACAACAATCTTACAGTTTCTTTTCAATGATCAGCACAATTCTGCGAAACTAGTTTTACATTACATTTTTCATTACAAAATGTCTAGTGTAAAATGCCGAAGAACAGTGAAACAGTCTGAAAAAAGCACAAAAATTTGTGACACAAGATAAGACTATTCGTATTTGAGTTATATATCTTACAGCATCTATCAGCAATTATCCTAACGCAAAGTGTTTATAGTAACGAGGGGGAAGATCTCTGAAGCAATGTTGCGAGTACAAAGCATTTGCACTATCAAAAGTTTTAATTTTATCACTGTACAATTAGGAACACATCATTAGCACAAAATGACATTGTAAGTAAAGACAAAAATTACATGTAAATCCCTGAGATAACGATGAAGGCGACTAAGTTTGCCGAAACAATATAGTAAAATTACAGTACCCTTTACACGCAGCAACTATTTGTTTAGGTTTTGTAATTTACTATTATGTAAGTATAAAAATAGACAGTAAAAAGAACAGTATTGCAATTTAGAACTCGATTCGTTGGAAGCAAATTGTTCGTATGTCTTTCCTCAATCAGCTTACATATTACTTTATAGTTCTGAGGTGTTTGTACCTTTGATTGATATAACATAAACCTTATTGATATAATATCGTATTGCAAGTTCGTTTGAGAATACTGTCATGTTTGATATATTATACAAATCTATTATCTATACAAGGAAATGAACTTACCTTTCAATATCTTCATCTGACAAAATTCTGACGCTATCACTTATGGGTTGATCTGGGTTTTTCATCAACTGGTCAGTCTG
The DNA here is from genome assembly GCF_964235325.1 of Thermobia domestica. Classification (NCBI taxonomy): domain Eukaryota; kingdom Metazoa; phylum Arthropoda; class Insecta; order Zygentoma; family Lepismatidae; genus Thermobia; species Thermobia domestica. Next base: position 37,071,738 of record NC_137462.1, on the reverse strand, counting down.
ATAGTCACGCATTTTCTCAAACAATCGCAGAAGATTCATCTTGCGTGTGCGTAGCTGACACCACTAAAAATACACAATTGAATTGCAAATAATATTTAGGTTTCCTCTCTGTGTATTTACACTACCCAAATTTCATAGTAAATTTTCTCTGATAAGCAGCAACATTCTTTCTAGTATTTTAGTTTGCATGAACGTTGACTGTAGTCATAGAAAGAAATCAAAAATAAAAAGAGAGTATTTTTTTTGAAACTGGAAAATAAATTTTGCGGTAAAGGAGATGACAACCATTCTTTAAACTATCTACATTTCTGAAACATTTGAAAGAGTAAAACGTTTAATTTTTTTAACATCTTTACCATACTCAGTATCGAAATTTAAAAACATATTGCGAATTTGACAGGGACAAGTGAAAGCTAGAATAATTGAACAGATAAAGTGTTGTACGACTTCTCTCACTGCAATTTTATATTCTTTTTTTATTCCTCCGTATATCAGCGTAGATAATACATGTACAGCATTATAAACCCACTTCACCATTGAAGTTTTCGATAAACAAATTTAAGGGAGGAAAATTACAGATTTGAATGGTAAGTGTACCGATACTTTCGTAATTAATTGTTAGTGGTATCCTATCCGATACTCAACATCTTTTTAATCAATGTTTTATCTTTTTGCCTTGTCCTGATAGTGAGTACAGATGTTTGCTCAATATTGATTTTAAAGAATATACTGAACAAAGGTAAGACTAAACTTATTTCTATTAAAAGTCAAAGTTTGTTTACCTGAATGAAGCCACGTGACGTTTGAAAAGTTAAATTAAGATATGCATTTCAACGAAATATTTTCCATTAAGAGTCCTTTTTTTTCCCTCGATATTTCGAGGACTTTATTCCTATCAACACTGACGAGTATTTTATTACTTTGGGATTATTTCTTGCTGTGCTATTTATTCCATATTTATTTTTCTTCTGGTGTGCGGGGAAAAAGACATCTTCATGACCAAGTCGAAATTAGTAGTTCTACAAGCTTGTTCCCTTCTAAAATGAGACAACTTAAAAACACTGTACACTGAATATAAGACGAGTACCATATCTTTGTTTATCCAGACTTTGACTTTCAATAGAAAATAATCCGTTGAAATGTGTATCTTAGCACACCACTTTATTTTATTTATATTAATACTGTCAGCGTCAATTTACTACTATCTTCGAGATGTATTCTTACCTTTTCATCATACTTGTACACCTTCCATAAGTCGTTAATATTCAGCTCCGGTTGCACGTATTCCTTTCTGTAAAATGCAATGAACGGCACTTCGAAATGCTGGTTTCTCATAAACTCCAGAGACTTTTTAATCTTGCCCACGGTTTGAGGTCCTTTTCTTGAGCGTTCCCTTATCTCACTTTCTCTGTGGCCATCCTATAAAAACAATGAAGATATTCTTGAGTTATTGTTACATTGAACTGGCAGAAAATCAATCAATGGTAATTTACCTTCTTATTTTTGCAACACAAAATGCAAATAACACGTTAATGTATCGGGTAATGGAACTTTCCTAATCTTCAGAAGAACAAGTTTTTTTGTTTTTCTTATAACATTTTTTTTTTTCAGCTACGAGGCTGTGTAAGACGTCGACGTACATCTTCATGTGGAACCTCAACAACATACAATCCCACAGGGAAACGAACTCTGGTCCCTATGCCAAATTACCAGCAATAAAGACAAAACAACGATGTCAGAAAATCACATTAAAAGCAAATAGATGAGGCGGACTCAAAAAGTAAGTTCATCAAAATGAAATCAGTCATAATCTACACCCCGAAACAGCTTCAGTTTTGAACAAGTTTTATTTTATATATATATATATATATATATATATATATATATAATGGTTTATCCTTATTGTTTCGCGATATAAACGTATATCATATCTTATTATATTTACCTTTTAGTGTTCTGATTATTTTTTCAACTGCATTGTATTAAAAGTTTAGGATCATGTTTAGGTGGCAGATAAGGCTTCTTAGAGCTTTAACCTCGACATGTAAAACAATCGAAATCAATAAATTAGCATACGCACCGTTATAGACATCTCGTCACTGGCCCATTAACCATTGCAGTAGACTCATTATTTTGTCATGTTTTATTGTTCTTTTTATTGCTTTATTGAGTGCTTCATACGCGTGTAGTCCCTGGTTTGATTCTCGTGGAAGTGCCTGATACAAACTTAAGTAGTGGTTCGAATCCCATTTTAAATAGTAGATTCCGTCTCATATAGCCCCAGTGCTGAAGAGGGACACTAAAACTCTTGTCAATCAATCAATCTACAAACTTCATCACATGTGAAAGAAAATTAGTAATTTTAGAAGTAATTTAAAGAAAATTAGATTTTGAACTCCACTGTTTTTTCCCTCCAGAGAATAATGACTGAAATTTTTGTTAGCTGATTGATTGACTTGAAATAAGTGAAGATATCCTAACATCTTACACATGTTCCCTATTCTAGTGTGTGCATTGTCATATTATTTAATATCTGCTTAACTCTAGTTAAAACAGCAAAACCATACCGTCCACTTCAGAAGTACGCAACGGGACAAGAAAATTCCTACACTATGTATAATCGGATAAAGAATTTTTATAATGTGTATAATTGATTTTAATTTCTCACTGACAACGGTTTTGAATTTAATATACTATTAAAATAAATAAAATGTACCTTTTCCTTTTTTTCTTTCCTTGCCAAGTTAACTTACTGGCACCTTCGTACTGTTACTATGGGTGAGTCAAGAAATTCTGTCACTTCAACAAAAGATTAAGGTACGAAAAAAATGCACTTTCGGTTTCAAACGTCTGTTAGATAAAGAACGAACAGGCCGGTACGTGTTTCATTATTTTCATGCAGACACATTTCCCTTCCTTCGTTGGCTTTGAACCATTTAATATTTTTTAAGTTTCTTCTTTCGGAAATATATACAAAAACTAATAATAATAATAATAATAATAATAATAATAATAATAATAATAATAATAATAATAATAATAATAATGCTCGAAACACTGATAGAAATAAGTCACGCTTGATCCATGCATTATATGTATAATAAAGAAAACCAGAGTAAAGGCTTTTGTAACATTCTATGATCATCACATACCTGTAGAGAGATTGTGGGCTTGCAGAATGCCTGCTTGTAAATCCATTCTGCTTCTTCTTCTGGTTCATCCGAGCCTTCAGGGAAAGAAGTAACTGGTACATCACGGAGTTGCATACGCTCAGGAATATCTGTATTCCTTATCTGAAAGTAAGTAAATTTTAAAATATTTTACTTAAAAGGAAAGCATCCTTAATCTTTGAATGCAAACCCCGTAAGAATACTAAATAAAACATTCTTATCTCCACTCAAATTAGTGGAAGATGAGACATTTTTTTTGAAGTCCACGTACTTCGACATTTGTATTTTCTATTTTCATTCATATCGAATCCTACGTTACGTAAATTAATAACATTAAAAAAATAAAAACTTCTATATCAGTAACTGATTCTTAAATACAAAAACAATACCTGAACTCTGTACTGAAGAAAAATAGCTACAATAAGGATTTGTTCCTAAAATAAAGAAAATGTTCATGAGGGAAGTATTGCACATGCCTATCTTAACTTTGGTATTAAACTACACGATCTCCTTCAATATATGTTTGTATTCAGGGTGTCTACTGGAATACCAGAAAGTAAATTCATGACTTTTTCATGACTTTTCATGAACTTTTTGTTCAAATTTTCATGACCATGGCGATAAAAATTCACCATTAGTAATAAACCCCTACCATCAGTGGTGCATCGGAACTATGCGGGTTGCTAGTCTTAAATATCACTTATTGTTAATCTTAAAGAAAGAATCTAAAATTCTGCCGCCTTGTGCTCGAGCACAGAATAGCACTTACCTAAATACGTGCCTGCTCTTACCAGTGAATCACTCTATACTGTATTTGAAGTTTTAATTCTGAGTATAATTATCCATCTAGCAGAAATTTGTCTGAAATTAAGCACTCAGAGAACTGCCCAAAGACAAAACAAATTATAAAAGAAATTAGTTTTAAAAAAAAAAATAGATCATCAAATTTAAAATCTGCACTCAAACGAATAATATTAATGGCATAAGTCTAAAGGCCCAAAAATACACAATTTACATTTCTTAGAAGTAAAGAAATAGCAGATCAGAAAGTTGGACAGTAAAAAGTTGTTACTATATTACAGAGACTAGAAGATGAAATGGGGAGCAGCTAGGAAGACAGTAAAGTACCAGTTAGCCAGCACTAGCTGGTGGGGGAAATTCTCACAATTACTGACCTGATACAACTGTTTCAGTACATGCAGTATGAGGTATAAAAGTATGAAGTATACAAATATTCTGAGATTTCAGCTTTTCATGACCAGTTGGGTAAATAAAGGACTTTTTCATGGCTTTCATGACCACTAAGCAAAATATATGACTTTTTCATGACTTTCATGACCAGTAGACACCCTGATATTGTGTACGAAATGAACAACCTACCTCATTATCAAGATCTGTAAAGTGGCCACGTTTCAATTCACTGGGCTCGTAAATTTCAAATATAGATTTCTTTGTAGGTTTCTTGCGTGTTGCTTTCTTTGCTCTTCGTCTGTGAACGAAATAAATAAATTAATTAATATACAAGATCAACTTGCCATTATAATTTAGAATAGCTATTTACTGTATTAACACATTGCTTGCATTTACGAAAAACAGCTGAAAAAGTCTTCTGGTACACTATAAAAGAATTAAGAGTGTACCCGAACCCATTGGAATTAGTGATTTCTTGTGACGTATCCAATTTGTATTTATCCAGTGAGTTTTGATTGAGATTCAGTTCTGACTTCTAGTTCTAATAAAGTAGGGTTCGTAAGTGGGGTTTCGGATTTATGAGATCTTATGGAGCAATCGTACCTTATTAATGATATGCTTCCAGGTAGACGAATGTTCAGATAATCCTGATACTGCAAGATTTTGGACCTGAGTCCTTCACATGTTTTTTTTAAATCCTCGTTAAAATACACTTCTTTTTGTCATTCCGATGTACGTTTGTTTACAGTGAAAGTTACTAAATACGTACCTGAAGAGCTAAGATAATCTACATAGTAATTCTTATATTTCGTAAAGTTACTTTCTAATTTCATCGGAGATTTAAACGATACATTAAAACCATACTTGTTGGCAGATTTTCGTAGTCTATATTAAAATTACTACGTATTACAGAAAATATGAAAACTTCCAACTTACTAAAATTAGTTTAATATGTATTTAAATATTTGAAAATTCCGGTAATCAACACATTTACATTTAATATTCGTAATACATTTAGTATTTGCTACTGTAATATATTCTTTTAATAATAATTTCCAAACGCAATGACGCAGATTTTACTGTACAGAGAATTACTTTCTATTTGTGTCAAAGAAAACTGAACAAAAAACAAAGAATAGGTAGAAAACAATATTCAATTACTTAAAATATATCATATAAAGCTCAAAAGCAAATAAAATAGGTCGACTTGTTTCGAAATTATTAGTAAAAGAACACGCGAGTAAATCCCACTTCTGCTAGTGACTGTGCTTTCTTCTCACGTATTTTCTTAAACAATTATTTTTAAACTGGTTGGACAGATTTCAGTTCAAGCACGAAAATTTAAAATAAGGATAAAGCATCAATTATCAAAGAGCCTTTAAATTTTCGCATTATTTTTCCAAGTATTGCCACTAGATTAAATTATAGAAATTACGTCTCAAAAAAGAGTGTGTGTCTGAGGCAATTAATCTTTAGGTTTTAGAACTAGAAAATTATTGAGTTAAAGTGTTTAAACAATCACTTACCTTCTTTCACCTTCTTCCCCTTCTTCATCATCCATATATTCATCTTCTTCCATATCATCCTCATACTCATCATCATATTTATCAAATTCATCATAATCGAAATCAACACCGAAGATGTCCTGAGCCTCTTGTAATGCACTGGAATTAAAAACATGAAATCATTAAAATCAAGTTCAGCTTCTACGTATCACTGACCACAAATTTACTATCTTGACTTGTGAAGTGCAAAAACTGTTCCTATGGTATATTTTGAATGAATGAATGAATGAATGAAAAAAAAAAAAGTATGGATAAGTGATATATCTTATAATTAATCCTTCCAAGGAAACCACGTTTCTATCGCCTAGAAAATATTGTAAAAGTACTTATGTTTTTAGAATAATACGAATATTTATTTTTATAATGTCACTGACATGTTCTACACCATACGGCAATCAGCCAATGTAAATGGTCATTGAACGCAATAAAGTTCAATTCAATTTTAATCTCTTCACTTATTTCAACATTACATATACTCTACACTCTGGGGTATAATTAACGAAAGGAACAAAATTATTTTTCTATTTATTTATTTATTTTTTTTTTTAAAGTTTAACGTTTCTGGACTATGCACCGAAGATAAAGAGTATCAGTGATGGTAAGATGGGTGATAGTGACGGAACGACGAAAGTGGGAGTAAACAAGAAAATCCCAAGGCAACTCACACAGACGATGTTTGGCCAGCATCCAATTTACTTGGCGGAAGCTGTATCGAACAAAAGACCCCATGCTCCAGAAGCAGGAGCTCTACCACTGAGCCCTCGTGCCCCAGCATTCACGAAGAAGTATGATCGGTTAGACAATTTTTAGCTGAGTCTACACATCAGCTCCCATTAGTTATTCTTGCTTTCTAGACCGAGGTTCGCTGTCTTTTAACCCAAGTAACTCGCCAATTGCCTCATGTTGCCTGGACAATATAAGAACTTCTGTATTCTCACTGGGAATCAGACCCGGGATCACTTGCACTAGAGGCACGGCAAGGTCTGCGGGGCCGTTACTTACGCCCCTGGGCCCGTTCCATAAATTACAAATTAATTAAGGGGACAATATTGACAAATCTCAAAGCCATACGAATAAACGTTATTCCTAGGGCCCCTAATAGTAGACCTTTTTTACTGAAATGGGCCCGCGACTCATTTTTGTTTAATTTACCTTTTGTGTGCTGCTTTGTTTATGTAATGTAGTGAACATGTTTGATGTTTGATTTATAATTTCATGTTTGTATCGTATATGGATTAAGAAAATTTTGTCTCAAAATGGGCCCCCTTAGAACGGCGGGGAACCTCCCTGGGGGGCAGTTGCCCCTCTCCTGCCCCCCACAAGTTACGGCCCTGATTAGAAAAGAAGTAAACTTTCGAAATTTACACAACTTGCAAATACCAAATCTTATTAGTGCTAAAGTTGAGGAGTTAGTTCCACTGTTACCACTGCGATAAGGGGAAAGAAGGGAAGGACTGATAAGATTCGTTAGCCAGGTTTTGTGTCAAAACACAGCGCCAAGCTATAGTAAACGGACAATATGTAGACACAATTATGTCAATTATCTTCTAAGTTATAAATTTTTGAGTACATTTGATAGAAAACACATACATCTAAGGAGTCTCAATAATAAAATAAGTAAGAAACAGGAAATACACTAATGAACGGAGGAAACAACCGATTTTTTATTTTACACACCAAATCCTGTACAGATGCGAATTAAGTGACCGACTAGTCCGGAACACGAACCCGGGACCTTCGGCAGAGTGCCGATGTGTTAACCACTACGGTACCCTAGTACTTAACGCATCGGCACGGTATGCCGGATGTCCCGGGTTCGAGTCCCAGTTCAGTCGGTCACTTTTACACCCTTTGCATTCTAATTCGCACCTACAGAAGGTTTGATGTGTAAAATAAAAAGAAATCGATTTTCTCTTCCTTTCATTAGTATAAATGAAATTACAACCATCAGAAGGTGCTCAACGTATGAACACAGGAACTGTCCAAGTACAGCAGGGGTTTGTGGTACTGCCCAAGTGGTCCGAGATAAGAGCACCGACCTCGAGAGTGAGCGGCTGTTTTGGGAGGCGGATTGGGTAGCGTAGTAGTTAACGCATCGGCACGAAATGCCGGAGGTCCCGGGTTCGAGTCCCTGTCCAGTTGGTCACTTTTTCACTCTTTGTATTAAAAATCGAGTAGTTATTGAAATATTACAAATTTTATGCACATATCTGTCTTCAGGGAACATGGAGGGGAGTGTGAAAAATTTTAGCTTATATAAGACTTATTTCAATATTACTTTACCTCTAATAGTAGCTGGATAAGATGCTTATGCATCTTAGAATTACTAAACTGAACTCGATTTCTCAGTGTCGCACCCACAAAGGCAATGATCGGTAAGACTGCTTTTATTTGAATAAAGTGTAATCAGCACATAAGATTCCCATCATCGATATTTCTGGTTTTCTCGTACTTTGCTATCTCTTAACTGAAACACCTTTCTGGCTTAACGCTGATATTATTATACAATGATAAAATCATCCTACTAGTGACGTATTTGGCAAAGCACACTAAAGAGTAGACAAATTTTCTGATTCATAAGTTAAAAAAATTATGTAATTTGAAATTAGTATATACACGCCTATTCACGTGCTGAATGACACCATGAATCGACAATTTAAGAGTCTCATTCGAAAAATGAAATGAATCTTTAAGTTTTTCGTCCCACGGTTATGCCCGCTACGCAAAGGATGAGAAATGAATGCAATGGTAGAATGAATAAAGTGAAAGGGAAATGGGAAGACCCCGAGAAAACCCACGCACACGGTATTTGTCCACTACAATGTCCACTTGGCGCGAGCTGGGATCGAACCAGGGATTCCATGCACCAGAGGTGAACGCTCTACCACTGAGCCACCGTTGGCCCACAGTCTCTCATTCAAATCTAACAATATAAGTACTAATTTTATGTACTGAATGTCTACAATTTTCGCGTAACTATTTACAAAATGACTGATTTTATTACATCTATGAGTTGATTTTCCTTTAAAAAAAATAAAAATAAATAAATAGATAAAATAAACTGCCCAGGAAGTTTCCTTGGATCCGTCTGATTAATTTAATCACAAAATGACGATAATTTTAAGAAATAGTCTCCTAATAAAACTTAAACAATACTTTTTTTTAATCCCCTACAAAATTAAAATGAAATTCAGAAAAGCGATGGCTATACTAGAATCCAGACGACCAAAAAGTGAAACGAGCTTTTAAAGTTTAACGTCTCATGATGATGCCCTTTACGCTACAGGAGACGGATGATTGTTGGAAGTAAACGATTCTGGAAGAATTGGTGAATGAGTATGGGGGAGAAACCCGAGAAAGCCCATGGACATGATGTCTATCTCAAATTCACATGATCTAGGATAACCTCTCACAGCAGAAGCGAACTCTAACATACACCATGAAAGACGAGAACTATATTATGTGCACAACTGCTAATCGTGAAGTTTAAGAAAACAGCCATAACAACTCTCACTGTTATTACCAGATTTCTATTATGGAACTGAATTTTTTCGGAATATCGGGTTGCTAAACAAGAATCTTATTTACTTCTTCTTGTATAAGTTAAAAAAAAAAGAAAGTAAATAGTAGATCAGGTATTATTATTTCCTTCAAAAAAGAAAGTAAACAGTAGATCAGGTATTATTATTTCCTTCAACAGAAGTGATTTAGCCAGCCCGTTATTTATAGAATTCAATATAGCAGTTAATAAACATTATGATATAGATATACCCATCTTTCGTGCTCCAATGCAAGGAGGGTTCGTGTTTTGAGGCAGTTTTCAAAGTATTGATTAGACATTGCGGAATGAACTACTTCAAGATCTCGAAATACGGGGGTAGGTTGATAAGTTCTCAGCCTATCCAGGTTCAAACAAAGCAAGATATAAAAGTTATATATGTTTATGAGGCTTATAATTTGTGAAGCTACTGTGCAAAATTTGGTTTGACTAAACCACTTTTAATTTTTTTTTTTTTCAGGTCCAAAGTGAGGATGTCAGCCCACGTTCCAGGAATTAGTAAATTTGAACACCGTGCATTCATCAAGTACCTCTTCCTAAACAGACTCTCGCCGAAGGAGATCCACAACGACGTTGTCACGACATTGGGGGACAAGGCACCATCGAATGCCACTGTGAAGAAATGGGCAGCGAACTTCAAACGTGGGCAATTTAGTCTGAACGATGATACAAGGTGTGGCACACCAATTTCAGTGACCTCTCCGGAGATGATTGACGCCATTCACCGGAAGATTCTCGACAATTGCCGAATCCCGCTCAAGCAGATAGAGGACTCATTGGGCATTAGTCATGAACGGGTGTGGAAAGCAGCCCTAAAGGAGAAGAGACGTGGAAAGCTGTCAAAAGGGGTAATCTTCTTCCAGGACAATGCGCCCTCACACAAGACACGTCTGACATTGCAAAAATTGAAGGACCTATGGTTTCAAATACAGGAACCTTATTCGCCTGATTTGGCTCCACCAGACTTTTATCTCTTTCCTAAATTGAAAATGTTTTTAAAGGGAACGCATTTCAATGGCCTGGTTTGCAGAGCATTCATCCGACTTCTATTTGTCTGGCTTGCAACCACTGCAGCAGCGATGTGGGAAGTGCATTGCACTACAAGGGGAATATGTTAAATAAAATCACCACGCTTCGCTTCCTATCTACTTGTTTTCTTGATAAGGTTGAGAACTTACCAACCCACCCTCGTAAAAGGTTTGAGATAACGATTATGAGGCATGACGTAATCCTGAAAGGAATGTTTTGAATTATGGAACTTTGGAAATAACAGTTAAGATTCGTTTTAAGTTTTTCCGTTCATTTTTCAATCAAGTCAAGAAAGATAAATGAGAAACAGTCTTCTATAATATGTAAGAAATGCAATCTTTAAGTTTTATGTCCCATGGATATGTCGGCTAGGCTAAAGGAGACGGTAATGATGAAAAATGAATAAAATGATGGAATGAAGATGTGAGAGGAAACAGGAGAACCCAAGAAAACCGAAGCACCCGGTTTCTGTCCACCACAAAGCTCACTTGGTGCGAGCAGGGATCGAATCAAAAACTCCATGCACCAAAGGTGAATGCTCTACCACTGAGCCACCGGGCCCCTAAATGAGAAGGAGTCTTCTTTCATATGTAATTGCATAATGACATACTGAACAAGTGTTACAATTTAAGTTTTACAAGAAAATCTTTCATTTCATGTTACTACAAACAAAAGCTGGACTGATTATTATCAGCTCCATGAAACAACAATAGTACGACACCAATTCCCTCGTTCTTGTAATATCGAAGTTATGTATCATGGAGACTCTGTATATAGATATTTATTCTGTTAATTGTCAAGAGCTCAAGTCAGCTCCTCTCGTCACACCTTAAGTTAAGGACTGAGAGCAAAAATATTCTATGTATTTTGATTTTTTTTTTTTTTTTTTTTTTTAAACATTTTGCTTGTAAATTCTACTAAAAGGAAAACAATAAACGCAATCTATAGGTCCTTAAATGGTTTCTACGGATAGGAGACCACAAAAATTTAATTTTATCTTTGTTCACTTTTAGTAATCATTTGTCTGCTTTAGCCTAAGTGCATAACCATGGGATATTAAATTAGTTTCATTTAATTTCGTTAAATGGTTTCTAATTTGTCTAGTGACGAACTAAGCATCTTCCAACACAACCATCTTATAAATATTTAGTTCATGCAACATTCCTGAAATATCAGGAAATACATACGCATCGGTAAATATTGGTCTTCTCTTCCGCCTTTTCTCAGGCCTGCCTTCATCATCCACAATGAAGCCATCTTCATCTGAATATTCACCTTCCGACTGTTCGTCATCATATTGCTCAGCTTCAGCATGCTGTCCGGCCTCGGAAGTTTTCTCTTCTTCCTGTGTTGAACAAAAATAGAATTAAGAGTAACAATACAGCTATTATTTGCTTTAAAACTAGACGAGCACATTAAGTCGAAATTATATATTGTTTCATTCGTATCCGAACCCTAGCTTGAAATTAGATTTCTGAGGTTTCAGCACCTATCGCCATATTAGCTCGTCACGTATCAGAAATTACGTGTCCCGGCGACTACACTATCCGGGAAAATCGGGGGGAGGAAAGAAGCGGTGTGGTATCATTATATAAGGAACCATTTCGGTACTTGCTTGGTGTGAACAAGGAAAATCCAGAAAAATTTCATTCAGGATAACTGGCGTGAAAAAGTTTTCACTTTTTCGATCAAGTGTACCCACCGAGAATAGAACCCGGGACCGCCGACTCCCTCGTGGGTATACAGTTAGCGAATGTGGCTGATACGGGAGATCCGATTTTGATTCTCCGTGGGAACTAGTGGGGTTCGGATTCGTTAAGCTGTAAGTTCATGTCTATGCTGAACGGGAAGCTCAGCTCCAAATAAACCGACCAACTATACGAGGCCTGTGTCCACAAAGAGAATTGAACTCAGAACAACGCATACAAAAATGGAACGACGTTAGCCACACGCCATAAACAGGCACATTAAAAAAAAAAAAAAAATCTCTGAAACCAGCATTATTCCCAAAATTAGCAAGTACAGCAGTTTTTGAAAAAAATTTGTGAAATAGATACTAAATATAATTTCTTTAATGATCTCTTCCAATGCGAACAGAGTTCTAAGAAAAGAAAAGTATACTAGAACACTGGGCAGTTAACTATAAAGTTATTGACAAAATAAATCCCATCAGACGAGAGAGAGAGAGAAAGCTCCTCAATTATCCTAACTATATTTATTTATTCCCGACTACTATTTAACTGGTTTGCTACTATCAGCACCCTCAGAGATATATATATTTAGTTGATATATCACATATATATCAACTAACCAGACACATAATATTTATTAAAAACTTAACAGTGAAGGTTTAATGTGATAACCGAGACACAGAAAAAGAATAGGATAACCACGCCCAAACTTCCCTCTCCCATCCATTCGCCTTCTATAAACTACAGTTAGGGACTAATGAATTCAAAACAATATGAATTTCAAGTTTTAAATATTACTGTTCTACGAAGAGTTCAAAACCTCGTTTACAAGGGTACTACAAGGAAAAGAAAATGTCAAACATTTAGTCAATTTTCAGACTAGCAAATACATGAAGTGCAAGGATACTAAATTAACGTGTGTATTTGAAAATTTTGTGTGCATCTTCCTTTCCTCCTTGCACGCTTGTAAACGAGGTTTTGACCTCGAAAGGTAGTTCATTTATCACAATTATTCTTTGCATGATGTTATGTGGTACTCTGTACGTACCTCACAAGTACTACTTCTAGTACTTAGTTCCCATCTCATATAGCCTCGCTGCTGAAAAGGACGTTAAACTCAAAATCAACTCAACTCCACTTATTTCTCGTAAAACTTTAATTCTTGATTCATGTGTATGAATGACGTGTTATATGTACCTGCTTCGATTACGTACCACGTGCATGCAATATATATGCATAATGCTGGTTATATATACTACTTGCCGCGTTTATGTTTGCAACTGATGATATTCCTGTTTGGTACAAGCACAATGGATATCCATCACATGTCTCGTATCACTTAACTGGCACAGAACAAGAATAAGGTCGCCATGTCATTGTGTACCTTACGTAATGTTACGAGCTGAGTAAATCAATGAAACAAACATTTCATGTGCTACATCATTCAGTATAATATTAATTAGACATGTCAATGGCATGAACTTTCTGATTGGAAGTTAAACTTATTTAAACTCACTTGATTTCATCAATCACCTATTGGAATAGCTTTCTTTCCGTTTTCACTGAGCGTTTGGTTTTAACTTTAAGAAAAAAAAATTGCAAACAATATAAGAAAGAAAAAATACTTACATGATCCGATCCCTCAAACAACTGATTTGCAATAGCGTCTCTCTCCTGCCGTTCGTTTTCTTCTGCTTCACCTTCGGAATCTTCATCCTCAACTCTACGAAGACGTTTGAATCTTTTCTGGAAAAGAAAAAGTTAAAAACACCATTAACATCGTACATAGAACGAGTAAAATAGAAGCCGTCTACTCTCTACATGCATATTGTGCTACTATATATTCAATATTCAAATATAATGTTTCACTACATTATTAGTTCCAGAAAGCCTATTTTTTTAGTTTCAATACTAATTTTATTTCGAGGTTTATACATTTCTCCGATAATAATTTTAAAAACTTTGTTATAAGTATGTTCTAAAATCTTTTTACAAATTTGTGCTAGATTACCAAATACAATTAATATAGCTCTCGTAATCAGAGTCAATTTACATTAAACAGATTTGTAATTGGTACAGAAAGATGCCAATGTTTTGCTTAATACTGTAAATTCATTCTTCTTTCAACTTGTATGTCATTGTTTTGCATTCTCACACAAGAGAATTAAAGAATATCCTTTCTGTATGTCCGAGTATCTCCTACATCACATACTAAAGAACTTATATAATTACATTAGAAAAAAATACCTACCCTTTGAACCTTGACACCCAAGTTTTCTTCCAGCAAATCATAATCATCTTCTGATAACCTATCATCTAAATCATCTTCATCATCACTTTTCTTTCTCTTTTTCGAACCTCCCGAGGCATCTGAATCTTCTCCGTCGCTTTCTTCAATCGGATTGTCATCAATCAAGTCCTGAAGTTCCTCTCGCAACTTTTCCTCATCATCTGCAATGTATACAAATTTAGGGCAATGTAAAAATAAATTGCGTAAACTTGACATATGACAGAATAAGTAACGGTTGAAGATAATGCATGATTGGAACAAAAGGAGCATGGTGTGGCTCACTAGCAGATACTGAGTTCTGAGGGCAGTGGTCCCTGGTTTGATCCTCAGGATTCTCCAGTTTTTTTTGTTTTTTTTTTTTTCATATTCTCATTCCACAAAATTTTTTCCAATCATTCACTTCCATTAACCAGCCGTCTCATTCGAATTAAAGGCCATAACTATGGAATGTAAAACTAGAAATTTACTTTCATGATTGGAACAAACGAATACAGAAGTGAGAAACGGAATGTGTATCTCGTTTAATGCATGTCTCTCATATTAATTATACCTTTCCTCTCTGAACCTTTTCCAATTAACCCGTCCCGCGATTCCACTAACCATCTCCATTTCGGTACGTGACGTTTGGGCCCCGCCGTTTGGGCGCGAAGCCATTTGGGCGCCAGACGTTTGGGCGCGAGTTAAATTAAAAAGTCATTATGTCAGGCGCTGAGTACTAAGTTCCAATCAAGATATCACAAGGTGTCTACTGTAGTGGAAGTCCTTGAATTATACTGGATTTTGTTTTACATACTAGAAATATTGTAATTTTAAAATTCTAAAAACTGAATTAACAATTAAATTTTGTAAATTTAAGTTTCAGCCAAAGTTAAGTATGCTTTTTATTTGATAACTTTTCAAACCAAAGGTAAGCAGACCAAACTAGATATGATTGACTGCACTACATACATAGTGAGCCTATTCCATCAAAAAAAATTAAACAGGCCTTCTACTGTAGTTATGCAAGAAGTGTGAATGTCAAACACATTTCTAGTGGCTAAATGACCAATATATTTACACTTAACAATATTTTTCACATTTATGGGGGCCGCGGTGGCTCAGTGGTAGAGCGTTCACCTCTGGTGCTTGGGGTCCCGGGTTCGATCCCAGCCCCCGCCAAGTGAACTTTGTGGTGGACAAACACCGTGTGCGTGGGTTTTCTCTGGGTTCTCCCACTTTCTTCATCCCACCATTTCATTCATTACTCATCATCACCGTCTCCTTTAGCCTAACCGGCATAATCGTGGGACGTAAAACTCAAAGATTTCATTTCAGATTTTATTTTTCACTTTCAAATCGTTCTTTTTTCCTTTCGCCACTTTCTTTAATGCAGATTAAATGCTTACAATGGGACGAAAAAAAGTGTGTTAAGTTTGATTTTTATATTAGAATGTTAATATAAAAAAGTGATACCAGAAATACGGCATACTGCAGTTCCTAAACTCAATGTCTTAGACACCCTGTATTAACATATTTCCCTCAACTCGGTTAGGATTTAGGATTTTTAGATTTCTGGGCTCTCGGCATCTAAGGCCATTTAGCCCGTCACGTTTGAGGGAGCACACTATCCGGGGAAAGGGGAGGAAGGAAGCGGCCTGGACCTATAAATTAGATACCACCCCGGCATTATTAACAGTTCGTCTGGTTCCTTCATTTTCTAGCTTTCTTATATAATACAAAAATTAGATCATTAGATCAGAAGTACAAGAATAGTGAACAAGCGAAAAATCAGTCCATGACGAGGTTAGGCAACAAATACCACAAACGCATTAAACTATTTAATTTAGAAAATATACAGATAAATGAGGTGAGATAAAAACAGAAGTGTAGGAAATGTATATATCTTGATTCGCGCTTAGTTTTTAGCAGGGTGGATTGATTTAAATCAGTCTGATTTAAATCACGATTTTAATCAAGATTTAAATCACTTGATTTTTTTAATAAAAATCGTTGATTTAAATCAAATTCCGAAATAAGTTAATTCAAAGTGAAAATAAGTAAATTCGCGTTTCTGTTTTGTTAATTCAATTATGGAAGATAATAACCATAATACAATGAGGCTCATACGTATGTAAGCACAATATGAAACAAGTATCATGCAGAGGATGATTAGGGAAAATTCCGTTTCGAACGGGTAACGGATGAATCCTGCTTTCTTCTCTTCGTAACATAGGGTTTTTAAATCGTTAACTATTCCAACGGAAAAATCACCATGGACATTTAAGACAAAATTTCTTTTGTATCCACGTCTATTTGTTTGTTTCCAGATAATAGGAGCGTATTTAGAGCGGCCCGATCCCCTCTCCGAAACAAAAAAAAAAAAAAAAAAAAAAAAAAAAATGTTAAAACTTTTGGCGAAATTTATGTACTAAATACATGGAAGTTCCTCGGGATCGTAATACGGCAAATTTTGGATGCGTTAAAATATCGAATAATACTTTTGATAAAGCGGATTCTTTCAAATATCTAGGATCAGTACTAACAGACGAAAACGATATTTACGAAGAAATTAAATGTCGACTAAAAGCACGGAATTCGTGTTATTATTCAGTAAAAAATCTCTTGTCGTCACGAATTCTGTCCAGGAATTTGAAGATTAAAATATATATGCCTGTTGTTCTCAGGGTGTCTACCAAGCAGGCATAATCAAATTCCCTGACAAAATTATAATTTTCCTGTCATTCTTTTTTTCTTAGTGTAACTCATGAAAAGTAACTTATATTTAAATTATGAAAATGAAATCTTTCAGTTTTACGTCCCACGGTTATGCCGGTTAGGCTAAAGGAGACGGTGATGATGAGAGATTAATGAAATGAAGAAAGTGGGAGGAAACGGGAGAACCCCGAGAAAACCCACGACCACGGTGTTTGTCCACCACAAAGTTCACACAGCGCGAGCTGGGATCGAATCAGGGACCACAAGGTGAACGCTCTACCAGTGAGCCACCGCACCCCTAACTTATATTTAAAGTGAACTGTAAGTTTTCATCATTGTTTATATGCTTACACAATATTCTACAAACGTACAGAACAACCAATTCATTTACCTGTAATTTATGACTACTTTAGTGGCATTCCTTCACCCCTCACAGCCTAGAAAAGATTTTGCCCCGACATACAATGAAATTCTCTGACTTTCCCTGGCCCTGCAAATTCCCTGACTTTCCCTGACTGGTAGACACCCTGGTTCTGTATGGTTGCGAAACATGGTCGCTTACTATGAGGGAAGAACGTAGACTGAAAGTATTTGAGAACAAGATTCTGAGACGAATATTCAGACCCAAGAGGAACGGAAATGGCGGAAACTTCATAACGAGGAACTACATAATTTATACGGTTAACCAAATATTGTTAGGGTCATCAAGTCTAGGAGACTTAGATGGGCAGGTTATGTAACCAGGATGCAGTCTTGGGAAGTAACGTAACGCAAGTAACGCGTTACTTGTAACGCGTTACTTTTTAAGTAACGTTTCCTAGTAACGCGTTACATTTTTTCCAAAGTAACTGTAACGGTAACGCGTTACAAATTTTTAAGTAACGTACCTAGTTTGCGTTACTTTTCTCGCGTTACATTTCGGATGAGTAACTGCAATATAGGTATATTTTTTTCGGAAACAAATGTTTCTTTCCTGTAAGTGAATTTCTCAGAACGAAACAATCGAGCATGAACTACGTATGTCAGTGACCGACAGTCACCGACACACAGAGAAACAGATAAGTTCGTAGTGCCACTTGTTGTTTTTGGAAGATGACGACAGCCTTAGAGAAATCACGTGTACTGATTGCAAGCACCTGGAAGGTTTAGTCGTAGATTTTGACAGCTCCGAATCAATACATTCAGTGAGTGAACTAGAAGTGCAATGATACCGGTAGTATATTTTACTTTGATTGGTGTTGTTTTTATAAAGATGGAGAACGAAAATATTTTATCGTTCGAACATTTGAAAGAATATTTTTTTCTTAAGAGCTGAGGATGATGGTGGACAGAATTTAAAAGTAAAGTCTGAAGTGCCCCGGCGGAAAATATTTATCAACAACTAGGGTGCCATAATTAACGATATGCAGTAAGGGGTTAATATGAATAAACTGTGTTCTGATGAGCAGGCCTACTTTATTACTAGAAAATAGTTTGCTGATGGTATGTAATATTGGAGTTCTTTCAGATCAGTTTGCTTATCTTAGAGTCCCGTTGATTATAGAGTTTGAAACTAGCTTTAAAAAGCATGTATCAATTTTAGAGTTACTGGTAAGTTTTGATTCACCACCAGTTTGTTTTTTTCTCATTTTATCACTTGTAGTGTAATGTTTCTCTATATTCTGTATTTTTAATTTTACATAACAACATTGTTATTATTATATAATTAGTTTAGCAGAATAATAAAAAGAAACCATTTTTTCTAACGCATAGGAATGAGCACGAGTCAAGCCGAGTTCAAGTCGAGTTTCGAGTCGTCAAAGGTAATATTCTCGAGTCGAGTTCTGAGCCGATTCGGTTTTTCGCGTCGAGTTTCAAGTCCAGTCGAGTTTGATAAATGGCTCGTTCGTTTTAACTCGTCTTGAAATCATGGCCTGCGCCTGATTACACTGGAAAGCGAAAGCTATGGGAAATGTAAGCTAAACAGTAATATGGAATACTTTTAGTGTTGGTCACGAGAGGGGATACTGCTCGCATCTCATCTCGTCTTGATAGCGAGACCACAAGAGATTTTTTATAACAAGCTCAGCTCAACTGAGAAGATGGCTCGAGCCGGCTCGATTGGGGTGAAACATCGGCTCGAGTTGGCTTGGTAGGGATGAACCATTTGCTCGGTTCGGCTCAACTGAGCCGAGTCGGTTGGGTGAGCTGTTGGCTCGGCTCACTATCTCGGTTCGGGTCTATAGTGAATGAGCTGTGAGCTGAGCTGCTCGAGTCGTTGACAATTTCTAAACTCGGGCCGAGCAGTTTTAACATATTTGGCTAGTGCTCTATAACTTTTAACGGTGTTTGGCTCGAGCCCGAATACTGAACCTAGACCCTCAACCCAAATTCAGAAGCTCGTTAACAATGTCCTTGACTCCTAGACTTCACGACTACCGAGGTTGGCAATCAACTAGTTTTTTTAGTATTAAAATACAAACCGCCTATCTTTCATGTTTATATACAGAATTAATAATAATAATTAATAATAATAATAATAATAATATAAGTTGTAGTAGTAGTAGTGTCATTGATAATAATTATATTGTCTATGTAATATACTTGAAGAATGCACTCGAAACTACACACCGAATTTGGCTCGACTCGACTCGAAATTCGACTCAAATTCGAGTCAAATTGGATGAAATTTTTCGAGCCGAGTTCTCGGGTCGAGCTCAAAGATGCCTGTTTCTAGTCGAATTGAGTTTCAAAGAAAACTCGCTCGAACTCGTTCGTGCCCATCCCTACGATTAACGCAGTATGGCATTTTATCAATATTACATTATATGAAAATGTTCATATATCAAGTAAAATTTTGTCCTTGCATATACATGAAGCGATTAAGAACGTGCAATAATAATAATAATAATAATAATAATAATAATAGCGGTAGTAATAGTGGTACGGAAAATTGAAGTTATATTTTTTTTCACATATTTAAATTCTCGGACCTAAAAGTAACGCGTTACTTTCAAAGTAAAGTAACAGTTACCTTTTTTGGGCAAGTAACGCGTTACTAACGCGTTACATTTTAAGAGAAAGTAAAGTAACTTGTAACGCGTTACATTTTTACAAGTAACTTACCCAACACTGCCAGGATGGAAGAAAATAGGAACACTTCCAAATTCTTAACTGGAAAACCAATCGGAAAAGGACCATTAGGAAGATCTAGGCGCAGATGGGATGACAGAATTAAGATGAATCTCGCAGAAATAGGAATACAAAGTAGAAACTGGATCCAGTTGGCTAAGGATAGAAGAAAGTGGAGAGTTTTCGTGAACGGCATTGAACCTCCGGGTTCCATACGCCATAGAGTTAATTAGTTAATTTTAGGCGAAATTTATGTACTTTACATATATTTGGTGCCGCTGGCTAGTTCCGAATTTTTAAAAATATACCCCTGCCAAATATCAGTAACTTCCGTGAAAAGAAAAGTGTCATGATGACAGACGTTGCTGTACATTTTTTCCTTAATGCTTAAAAAATATTGGGATTGAAACAGGTTAACGATTGGGGGTTAATTCAAAATTAAACCAAAATACTTTGACTTAAATGGCATAATTATCATTTAATATTAATTCCTAATGTATTTTCTCCAGTTCGCAACTTGCATTATACGAGGAGAAAGATTTGATTTAAATCAAAAAAATCGATTTAAATCAAAAAAATCAACAAAAATGATTTTTATTAAAAAAATCATGATTTTTTTCCACCCTGGTTTTTAGTGCCTAGCTTACTTCATATGTCGTAAATTGTGATTTTTACTATGTACCTTGCGCCCAAACGTCTGGCGCCTAAACGGCTTTGCGCCCAAACAGCTGCGCCGAAACGTCCGCGCCCAAATGGTGGCGCCCAAACGTCCTGTCCCGCTCCATTTTGGAACTGATAACATTGTCATGTGACTCTGGATGCAATTAATCAGCTCGCTTTATCCTTTCGGTTGTTGTTTTCCAAATAAACAATTATATACAGGGTGTTACAAAAATCTGTTACACTATTTTGGGAATAGATTCCTCACATCAAAATAAGAAAGAAAAAAAAGTTTATATGAACCTGTAGTCGGAAGTGCATAGTTTCGTACATACAGGCCGCCGAAAACGTGAAAAAATGAACTTAAAGAGTCCCTATCACTGCGAAATTAAAATACCGCTAATTTTACAGTAATTATGTGATATCTTCAAATAGATAAAAGATAATCGAAAAGTGGATCAAGACCTCCCTAGAAGACGTTATTTTGCATGAGGTAGCGCTATCATGAGTCACCTAGTAGCATTGCGTTTGCAGTTATTTAGAAACGCGAAAATAAATGCTGATTTTCTAAATGGCTGGAAATCGAAAGCAGATAAGTGAGTCTTGATAACGGTATCTCACCCAAGATAATATTGTCTAGGGAGGTCTTGTTTCACTTTTCGATTATCTTTTTTCTATTTTAAGATATCACATAATTACTGTAAAATTAGCGGTATTTTAATTTCGCAGTGATGAGGCCTCTTAAAGGTCCACAGATCCACTACTGTAGAATCGATTGTAACGGGTCAAGACATCATTGAGGAACTAGTACGTGAACTATCCAAATATCCATCTTTCAGAACCTCCAGTACTTGCACGATTATTTTAGAGAGGTTGTTTGAGAATACTTGATCACTCTCCACCTACCTCTATAAAAATTGGTGTACAAGTACTGGAGCATTCTTAAACATGGATATTTGGATAGTTTACATACAAGTTCCTCAGTGATGTCTTGCCCCGACTACGATAGATCTCATAGCAGTTGAGCTATGAACTTTTATGAAGTTCACTTGTTTCACGTTTTCGGCACCCTATGACTGCGAAACTATCCATTTTTGAGCATAAGTCTATATGAACTTTTGTAAGGAATCTGTTCCCAGAATATTGTAACAATATTATATATATATATATATCGAGTGCTCTAAATATGGCGCACACGAATAAAGCGAAATATTCATATATACTATGTGATCAGAAGTATCCGGACACCTGGCTGAAAATGACTTACAACTTCGTCGCGCTCTCCATCGGTACTACTGGAATTCAATATGGTGTTGGCCCACCCTTAGAATTGATGACAACTTCCACTTTCGCAGGCATACTTTCAATCAGGTGCTGGAAGGTTTCTTGGGGAATGGCAGCCCAGTTTTCATGGAGTGCCGAACTGAGGAGAGGTATCGATGTAGGTCGGTGAGGCCTGGCAGGAAGCCGGCGTTCCAAAACATCCCAAAGATGTTCTATAGGATTCAAATCAGGACTCTGTGCAGGCCAGTCCATTAGAAGGATGTTATGGTCGTGTTAATCACTCCGCCACAGGCCGTGCAGTATGAACAGGTGCTCGATCGTGTTGAAAGATGCAATCGCCATCCCCGAATTGCTCTTCAACAGTGGGAAGCAAGAAGGTCCTTAAAACATCAATGTAGGATTGCGCTGTGAGAGTGCCACGCAAAACAACAAGGGGTGCAAGCCGCCTCCAAGAAAAAACACGACCACACGATAACACCACCACCTCCGAATTTTACTATAGGCACTACACACGCTGACAGATGACGTTCATCAGGCATTCGCCATACCCACACCGTGCTCTCGGATCGCCACATTGTGTACCGTGATTCGTCACTCCACACAACGTTTTCCCACTGTTCAATCGTCCAATGTTTACGCTAATTCCACCAAGCGAGGCGTTATTTTGGCATTTACCTGCGTGATGTGGTTTATGAGCAGCCGCTCGACCATGAAATCCAAGTTTTCTCACCTCACGCCTAACTGTCATAGTACTTGGAGTGGATTCTGATGCAGTTTGGAATTCCTGTGTGATGGTCTGGATAGATGTCTGCCTATTACACTTTACTACCCTCTTCAACTGTCGGCGATCTCTGTCAGTCAACAGGCGAGGTCGGCCTGTACGCTTTTGTGCTGTACGTGTCCCTTCATGTTTCCACTTCTCTATCACATCAGACACAGTGGACCTAGGGATGTTTATGAGTGTGGAAATCTCGTGTACAGACTTCTGACACAAGTGACACCCGATCACCTGACAACGTTCGAAGTCTGTGAGTTCCGCGGAGAGCCCTATTCTGCTTTCTCACGATGTCTAATGACTACTGAGGTCGCTGATAATGAGTACCTGGCAGTAGTGGCAGCACAATGCAACTAAGATGAAAAACATGTTTTTTTGGGGGGGTGTCAGATACTTTTGATCACATAGTATATATATATAAAATTGTATACCTTTAGGGTTTTCATCTGGAGACGCGATTTGCACTATATGGCAACGTCGCGGATAAAGAACCACAGAGTAGACCTATGAGTCCATCAAATAATTACATCGATTCTTGCCAGATGACAGTTAAAGTCAATAGATGTCACTAGCACCACTTACTAGCGTAACAATCGATGTAACAGTTTGATGGATTTGTAGAGTTAATGTTAATAGTTTCAAGTTAATATGCGATGTTGCCACATACTGAAACTTTTGATTTCCTATAGCGACTTACAGACGCCCCGGAGAATATACCATTATATAGCATTTTCGCTTTACTTTGATCTAAAGAATAGTGTTCTGTTGTCTGTGGGCACCATTTTGAGAACATCCAATATATATACATAAAAGGCTTACTCAATA
Organism: Thermobia domestica; assembly: GCF_964235325.1. Classification (NCBI taxonomy): domain Eukaryota; kingdom Metazoa; phylum Arthropoda; class Insecta; order Zygentoma; family Lepismatidae; genus Thermobia; species Thermobia domestica. The sequence continues at coordinate 37,047,894 of NC_137462.1, read as the reverse complement.
TACTGCTGGAAAAAAGTTGGCACCCTTAACAAGATTTCTCCAAGCTAGGGTAGCGAATCTTTAGATGCAGCTGTATGAGTTGAAAGTAACATTACAAGTAGGCTGAGAAATTCTCTATATCCACGCTGCTCTTTCGCTGCAGTGACGAATAGCAACATCCTGCGTATTACTGTACATGCAACTGCTTCATAGATGGCGATTCCCTACCAAGTCTTCCACTTTCTTTTGTTTCATGAAGTGATTTGGGATACATAACTATAGAGTTCGTATGTATAAAGCCACCACCAAACATCGAGAAGTAATTCTTTACATCAAACGTTTTAATAAACAAGGATAAAAGAAGTCTCTCTTCAAAACTTAGGATGCCGAAAATGTGAAAAATAAGTTTTTGAAGCACTTCAGAACTACTGGAACTGGCTTAAAGAATTTGAGAAATTACAAAGTAGTACAAGCCTGAATTTCAAAGAGTGAAACTCATTGAACTCGAACATGAGTCGAAATTACGTCAGCTGAGATCGATTCTCAGCCAATAGACAATGCTCGTATAAAGATGATGTACAAAAAAAAAAAAAAAAAAAAAAAAAAAAAAAGAAAGAAAAAAAAAAGAAGTTTCCTTCATTTATCAAGAGTCCTAGTTGAATTTAAATATTCATAATCGTTTGGGAATAGTTTAGACTATTTAAAGAATTTTCCACATTTACTTAAGTTTCTCTTCTAAAATCCGTTGTGTAGGCATGGTATGCAAACATGAATATTTAAAGATAATGATAAATTCATCTACAGTATTTTTAATCACTTATGCTTTTATAGTTTTCAACGTATGGCGCTTCAAAAACTGATTTTTCGCACTTTCGGCAACTTGGAGGACTTTTCTAACTTGTGTTTATTTTTAGATCATTTTTCTTTTTGATATGAAAAATTATTTCCCAGCAAGTTTAGTTGTGCTGCTTTACTGCAATATATCGTAACAAAATGGCTTTTAAGATACTCTAAAATCAAATAAGAATTATTATTATTACTCTTAAAGGAAAATGTACTTAAAGCAATAAGAAAAAAATGTCTATTATACTTCACAGCTGGTAGTATACCTAGGACTTGAATTATCAAGTGAGCAACTAACATTAAACTTGTACGCCTTGGAATATGAACGCACCGGCTCCCACCGCTGTTCTGGCTTCTAGACCTGAATTATCCCTATAAATAGTTTCCACATTGCTGGTCAATACCATAAATTTAGCCCATCGAAAATCAATCTTGAGTCAACATGCAATAACCATTGGACTATAAGGGAGACTCGGAACTGAAAATTAAACTTACTAACAAAAACTGAACTATTATAGATGTAATCGCAATTGTAGTAGCCTTGTAATCCACGTTGAACCACAAACTTGTCATGGTAGCATAACTTTACAATTATTCATTTCACTTTCATTAATCATTTATCTTCTTTACCGTAAAGGGCATAACTGAAGGAATTTAAACTAAAAAGATATCATTTAAGAAATCACTTAAGCTAATAAGCTGGGTGAAGTCATGCCACTAACAGGAAGGGTTCTTTCCCTTTGGGTACTGGTATATTTTGTCGTTTAGCGCCTTTATTTACAAGTTATCTGTCGTTTAGCACCTTTACTTAGAAATTAATTAACTGTTCACTGATAAATTTATCTCCGCCGACTATATCGTTTTGAGCTCTCTCACATTCTTCAGTCGATAATTTGAAAGTTGAAGATGCTCTTTATATTCTCAGCGAGACACCCTACCTTTATTTAAGAAAAAAACGTTTTTGCTCTTTTCGTGTTTTTTCCCTCGTTAAATAGCAAATGATGTTGGCAACAAGTAATGATTTATAAATCAGTTGATTTAATTTCTGTTTAGTGTCCCTTTCAGCAGCGACGCTACATAAGACATGGACCTACAGCTTAACGTGGGATCTGAACCACATAAGCTCCCACCGGGAATCTAACCCGGGCCTCCTACGACAAAGGAGCGTATGTTAACCACTTAGCCAGGAGGAAGCTTGATAAATAAATATGGTTAAAATTGTCTTTACACAGGTATGGAACTTATGACTTGGAAATGTTACTTTTTATTATAGCAGTCCTTGTAACTTGATATAGTATTGGGGCAGTGATGGCTGTGATAGATCGTTCACCTCTGATCCGCAGGGTTCGTGGTTCGATCCCAGCTCGCTCCAAGTGGCCTTTATGGTGGACAAATATCGTGCGCGTGGGTTTTCTCGGAGCTCTTCCGTTACATTCCACCATTTCAGTCATTCTCATCATCACCATCTTCTTTAGTTTCGATGAGCCACAAGAATATGACAGGCATCAAAAACGATCTTTTCTGTTGGTAATTTTGTGTTGTATGATACCAATATCTTGTCTATTGTATGTTCACCTTTCGATGTCTAGATAAACCAGAATTAGTTGCATTTAAAACACAAAAAACATCTTATCTTTCATCCTTGTAACCACAATAAAATATTATTTCAAGGTTTATCTGGCCCCAACTTCAATGTGCTTTCTTTCTGGAAGTGTGAAATGAACTTGCGTTGATTTTCATTTTTTTAAAGTATTTTACTCGTTATGGGATAAAAAACTTCCATCAACCCTTAGCAGTGCAGCTGAAAAATCACTGTGGAATACGCTATTGAAACATTGCAGCAATAACTTATTCCAATGATGGAAGTCAAAATAACCTTTTTTTATTTTAAATATGCATTCTATATCATCTGTCAGTAAATATCTTAATTATCTGTGTCTGGATATGGGTTTCTAATGTGTTTTTTATCTTACTGAAAAGTTTTCTTTTGTTCATTCCTATATAAGAATCTGCAAATTCACGTGTGAGTTGGTATGCTTGCTCAAGATATAATCCTATCTATGTAATACCGTCCGTATTTCGCTGTCGGCGTCTGATTCAGGTTTAATTCTTATAATGTGTTCTGCGTACTAACAGTGTTTCTAGATGGTGGCGCAAGAAACTTAACACAAAACTCTTTTCACTATCGACATACATACTTATGCAGCGTCTCATAATTACTTAAAGCTTCGAGTGATAAATTGTTCATTTGTGAGCCTTCACGTATTTAAATGAAAACTTAAATGTTACGTAAACTAGTTTTTTTTTTTTTCTCCTCTATGCCCTATGGACAGGATTGATCAAAGGTGTCTTTATGATGAATATTTTAATCAATATTGTATTCCAGGGCAATTGGACTCTTTATTAGTTTTTCGTTTCTTGAGTTGAAAATGTTGCATTAACACTTTAACCAAGTGCTCTCTTCTCTAACCTAGAGTTCAATAGCATTACGCAAAATTATTAACGAAAAGTTCTTAAATTTCAATAGGTAAGACACATACCTTCGTCATCTTCTTCTTCATCATCACTCTGCATTCGCTTTAATTTCTTTAACTTTTTCTTTTCATGTTCTTCCAACTCCTCCTCCTCCTGAAATATTATTAAAGAAAGAAATCATAAGTTTAGTATTACACGGACAAGGAAACAAATACTTACAACGAACCCATGTATAAACTTCCTATAATTTTTATTATTCAAAAAGACTATAAAAACATCTTGCCATCCATCTAATAAATTATACCACGGAGTGCTACGACTTTTACATCTATCTCATAAAATATTGAATATATCTTATATTTGCTATTTTGTTTGAGACTTTCAACAATTTAGTCATTTCAATATTGCTGGTATAATTTGAACACACTTTCTGAAATATATGTGAAACGTTTTTCAGTCTTTATGTCCGAGAGAAACAGTTTTAGTAATTTTGACCGCCATAACTTGGAAGTGTGGCATAAACTTGCATTGGTCTTCATTTCCAAAATGTATTTTGTTCGAGTTACGGGATTTTCCACCCGAAAAAACTTACAAGCCTTGAAACAATGTGCGTTATTATAATTAATTACAAGGACGCAAAGTACGATATTTATCAGCATCATGCAAGTGTGACATTTAATATTGTAATGTTAGTACGTCTGTTGTTCCACACAACTATCTCGACCGCGTTCGTTAACGACGCCGATCCGTTAACATCTTAACGGGTAACGGTGACTTATGTATGTCCGTTAATGCACGTGTCAAGTCTTGAACGAACATAAATTTTTGAATTTTGTTTGTTTGCAAAAGTAGAAGTCTCATACCTCGCCATTAGATGGCAGAAAACATTCACCATCGGCTGACGTCTACCGGACTAAACTGAAACTTCTAGTGCGTAATAATTTTTACAATCTACCAAAGTTTAGTGTGTGTTAAAAATGCATCCTACACTCTCCATCAAATATTTCACGAAACAATTTTGTTGAAAGTATGCATCATTATGTGAATTGTTCCCTTTCAACAAATACAGGGTGTCTTAAAAGTTCCCTGACATAGGGTAAGTTTGTTATTATCAGAGTTACAACAAAATATAAGAGGGGAAACCGTCCCCAAATCTGATGTTTTCAATCTAAAGTGAAGGATTTTTTTTTTTTTAAATCGGACGAGTTGTTTGGACTGTACATTCTTTGTGTCCAATGTTAAATGAAAATGCAGCTTTTTACATGTAACTGGACCAGGATATCTACTAAAATTCCAAAATGAAATTTCATGGCCTTTTCTTTACTAAACCATAAAATTTAGTAACACTGTCAAGAGAGAACTTGGATGCGAATTAGGCCGAATTTTCATGCATGAGATAAAAGTGTGCTTTGCTTGCGATTTGGTAGCGTCTAAATCCGATTTTTGGTGGAGAATTTTGATGTTTTATAGAACAAAATTTTCCAGTCTGTACTTATATTTGTACAGATTTTAAAAAATCGTGAACCAAATCTGAATTTCTTGACTTTCGTGACCGATAGATCAGTGGACCCACAACATAAGTGAATGAAGTTACCCGAAACGGTTCGTCCGACCTTAAAAAAAACTTCACTTTAGATTGAAAACACTATATTTGGAGAAGGTTTCCCCTCTTACATTTTGTTGTAACTCTGATACTAATACCCTCAGGGGACTTATGAGACACCTTGTATATGCCGAACACTATCAGTACTGTTTCTTCGCTCAGAGAAGTTATACAACCGAAAAATGTCCCAAGAACAAAATATGTTTCAAGCACTGATAATCTCCCACTTGACCAGGTTGACAAAAAAATCTGACTATATGACCAATACAGCAGGAAAATGCTACCCAAACTTTTATTCTTGTAAATTTATTACTATTTCAAGAATTCTTTTTTCAACAATTGTTAAAAATCTGCTCCAACGGTCATAATGATTAAAAGCAAAGGAAAAATTATGACATTTCTGCAATTCACATACCTCAATCCGGGTTCTATACCTGGTGGGAGAACAATGAATGCATTATGGTGATTCGGATTTCACCTTCAGCTATAAGTTCACTCTCATTTAGCTTTGACACTGAAAAGGCACGCTAGATTTAACAACAAACATACCTCACTTTCTTCTGCTTCTGAATCAATGAAGTCCGCCATAGTTTACTTATGAACTCAACGTTCTCTAGATCTTCTCAATAATCTGTAAGAAATGAAAAGAAAATGTCACAAGAACAACTAAAGAAAGTACATATATTATATAAACTTATTTGAAAAAAAAAAAAAAAAAAAACGCCTATGTCTCAACTTTTTAAATGCATTTCACTGGTGAAGTTTATTCTTGCTCATGTAATTTATTTTATGAAAATAAAGTTAACGTAATATATTTATTATACGCAACAATATATTAAATAGGAGCATAAGATTTGATCAGACAAGATTTCGCACCAGTCTTAATTTTTCAAGTGATTCCGTGCATTTTCGGAGCTGAAGTTACATGATCAAATAAAACTACATTAAATATGTACGCCAGTGTGTTAATCGATAATAAAAATGTGAAAAATCATTCTGGCTGAATATTTATAAAAAGTGTGAACTAGAACCCAAGTATTGACCCAACGTCATAAAGTGAATTATAAAGCGATTTTGAGCAACAAGCCGCATGGTCGGTCGAAATCCTTTGTCTCTGCTTACTTTCAAACATTTTCGTTACAATATAATCATAATTTATTGTCAATTCGGAAGTACTTTTCTGTCTTCTTACATGAAATAATTCAATGAAGGCAGACATAGAAAGGCTTTCAAAACTGACAAACAGCAGTTAACACCGATCTTGTTCCAATCGTAATTCCTGGTGGTAGCTATTTGCACTAGTTTATACAGTACACATAGTAAGGCATTAAAATAAATTCCAGGCAAATAATAATGAGGCGGATATTAAGTTCATAGTAGAGGAGTCCTACGAATTGCAAACAACGTACTGAACGATGACGTCATTTATTATAGACCTAATTCAACAGTCAGCGTAATCTAATCTTCGTGTTGGATGAAACCTGCTCATAATGGAAAACTAAAATAGAGGCCAACACGGGGAACACAACTCATGCACAAAAGAATCCACAAAATAGTTGGGGTTTGGTTGAGACAGGCATCCCACTGTTTCACCAGAAGTCGGCCGAAGAGTTCGGGTGGCACTGAACCATTCCATCACTGCACATTTCACCTCATCATAGCTATGAAACACTTCCCCCTCGAGATTTTTTTTTTTCAAGAACCAAAAGTAGAAGTCATTCGGTGATTGAGTTTGAGCTATAGGGTGGATGAAGCAGAATCTCCTATCGTTTCTTCCTTAATGCCTCCTGCACAATGCTCGCCACATATGGGCAAACACTGTCATGAAGAAAGTTGCCATCAACAATGTGGGACATTTCCTTTGTATGGTCGCATGCAATTTGTTTGTTAAGCATTGCACTCTGAATTCGCTGTGATGTCTCCAATGCATAGCTAAGGATTCGAAATGTTGGAACCATACCTCATCCCCTACAACAATAAGCAGGAAAAAGCCGTCACCACCTTCGGGGTATCGATACATGTGCTGCAGACACGCACGCACGCGGAGATGCTTTTGGTCTGCATCAACAACTCGCGGGATCCATTATGCAGCGCGAAACACCGAACTTCATGGCCAGCGTACGTACACTTTTCTGCCGATCCTCGCGCGTGGATTGACAACTACGACTTTATCACTGATGATACGAGGGTTGGGGCAAAAGTCATGGCAACTATTTTTTTTCTTGCAGATACGTGAGCGGATCACAAACTTCTATGTGTCGTGTGGAAGTCCTGCAAGCATAGTGTGTATGCAGAACAACAGATGGCTCTGTGATAGCTGGTAGTAGCACAGTGAGGCCTGTGAAATCAGTCAGTTGGTGAGTGTCGTGCGAGATGAAAGTAACCCGTGTTGAACATTGCGCTTCCATCAAAATAGCCGTTTTCCGAGGGTGAAATGCGATGGAATGTCACAGTGAATTAGTGGAAGCGCTTGGTAATAATGCCCTACCATACCGGACAGTAGCACAGTGGGTAGGAAAGTTTCAGCAAGGACTTGTGTCAATCAGTGATGAGCAATGTTCGGGACGACCTGTCAGTGTGCGGACCGACGTGGCACGTGTCGTCATCCACCCACCGTACTCTCCTGACATATCGTCCGGTGACTTTGATCTCATTCGAAAGATTAAGGAACCACTATGTGGTAGGCGGTTTACAACACGCGAGGACATTGCTAATGCTGTGCGCGAACAGGTGACCCGATTCACACATGGTGTGGCAAATGCTGAGGTGGATGGTATTCAACGCCTCCCACATCGTTGGCAGCGCGTGATGCAAGTAGCAGGGGACTACTTTGAGGGTTTCTATGCTCAGGTTTGTCATGTCAACTGTATGCGTACTGTGTTGTCATTCTTTTGCACCGTGAAGGCCATATAGCCCTGTATACTACCGTAATAAATTAGTGTGTTACGATATTTCAATGGTATTCATTGTCCACACATGTAGTTAACACCTTGTCCTTTCGTATGTATATGTCAGATTTTCCAACCGGACTGGTATCTTCAAGACAAAAAATAGTTGCCATGACTTTTGCCCCAACCCTCGTATGTGCCTGATCTAACATCGATCTGTTACATATTACCGATCTACCCGAAACATTCGTGAGCAAACCTGTACAGCTGACTTCGATACACACTTTTTCTCCTGCGAATTTCACTAGAATGACATCCCTATGCTGACAAGAACTGAATCACAGTGCGCTGATCAATGTGACACACGTTTACAAATGCCGCCATACGTTTTACGTGCCAACACAAATGTCATGTATTAACAGCTGATCTGGTAACCTTGCGCGTCCATTACTAACTGCTGCGTTACTCACCTGACACACACCTTCCTCGATACTCAGTAGAGCGCGCCGTGTTGCCCAGGCAACTTTTATTTCAACACGTTTTGTAATACGGAGTAACTTTTTAAGTCAATCATCCATGTGCCAAAAAATTATATTGTGTACATTGAAGACTTCAAAAAATGAGGGTGTTCCAATAATGTTCACTTATTTCTGAATAACATGTATTTACACCCACGTTAGGTTAAGTTGGCTTCAGTACTTAGTCTTGTTAGACTATCAGGCGATTAAGCGTCACATGAATTGCTCAAGTGTGTTCACCATTTCCAGGCAGTTTTGAGGATCTTAATAAAGAGTTAGGGCGTTCTCATTGAGAAAATAATAACTAGGTTTCGTAATATTGTGCAACGAATATGTTCTTACCAAATTATTAGTTTTCCCTGTCCCCAAATGTGTGTTCATCAAGAGGTTACGAACACTTACACCTTTACGAACATTTTTCGTTTTTTGGTTTAAACCAGTTTTTTTTTTTTTTTTTTTTTTTTTTTTTTTTTTTTTTTTTTTTTTTTGTGTGTGTGTGTGTGTGTGTGTGTGTGTGTGTGTGTGTGTGTGTGTGTGTGTGTGTGCAAAAACCAGCTGGTTTAAACCACCCAACCCTGCTACCCTAACTTTTGAAAGCGGTTCCACTTACCGACGCGCAGCTGGAGCGTGTATTGTAAAGTTTACCCAATGTTTATTACGAAAAGCAATAATGAATTGTGTATTAATATTAAAACTAATTATGCCTTTTGTAAATTCATGGAACAACAATGATGATAAGTTAAATAAAAGTTTCTTTTTTTTAGCCTTTTCTTTTCGCTTCTACTAGTACTTGGTTAAGTGTAATTTTGAATATAATTCTAATACAACCACAATGATGATTATTTCGATATTACTCCTCGATGTCTTTCATGCTCCTCTGTACACAACCAAATCCACATCCTGAATTGAATGTGGCCACAATTTGCTCTGAGAGAGTGCAACCGAATCGATACTGAAGCACCTACACAAGATCGAATTCAAAGTCGTCCACCTTCAAGTTCAGAGTGGGGCTGGATGAACCCAACCTAAAGTCGAAGCATTGGCATATTCATGAAGGTTCGAGAAAGAGAGAAATCTGTCTAACTTATTAAATGTTCCGAGACATAGGTACATAAAGAAAAGAAAAAAAATGGGGTATGTTTAGTACAAGGGGTCCAGAAGCACGTAAAACACAAAATTTACAGCAGAAATGAGTGGTGCAAGTACTTAGACGTAACATAACGTAACCAAATCTAACCTAACCTAACATAAACTAACGTAAGCTAACCTGAACTAACCTAAACTGACGTAATATTAGTAGAAATAAGCGAAATTCTATAATTTTTTTGGAAAATTATGCGGGACTTCTACACTAATATAACATAAACTAAACTACCCTAACGTAACCTAAACTAGCCTAACCTAACTTAAACTAACCAACCCTACCCTAAACTAACCAAATGTGAACAGAAATTAACATAATTGTAACATTTTTTAGAGAAAAGAGCTGGACCCCTTCTGCTAAACATAGGCCAAAAAAATATCACATTTTCAATTCCAATAGCACGGGGAATTGCAGGGAAGGTTCTAGAATACAGGTCCCCCCATGTAGGTTAGTAGCTAGGTTGGTTCCTTTCTGTACCAGTTTAATTTTTAAATCACATAGTATTGCAGAACGAGCGTTAGTGGTGAAGGCGTGTTAGAGCCCCGCAGAGCACGTTGTTTTCTATCTTTAATACAACTAGACGGGAAGGGGGACCTGTGTTCTAGAACCTTGCCGGAACTGCATTATTACAAGAACGTTGTACAAGATTTTTTAAAGTTAAACAGCAAATCATATCCATGCACCCTAAGCATATGTTTTACTTGCCTACTTCCCGGTAGGTCATGAAAAAACAAATCTTCTCGTGCACATGTCCCGTACAGGGGGCTAAGAGCACTAGCAATATGGTTGTAAAATAACGGTAACTGCGGAAGTAGATCCTTATGTTTGGTCCCGAAACATTTTCATCTATATGTCTACAGTAGTAATGGTTGTATGAATGTACTGATAAAACAAAAGCTACTACGTTAATTTTAATATTTCTAAAGTATGTAAAGATAACATAAAAAGCATTACATTTCAGCAGTTCATCATCATTTTTAGTGAAGAAATGTATGTTTGTATAACTTTCTTGCTGCCAACAGCTCGTAAATTTGCACATTTTTGTAAGTGCGAAAAGAAACTCAGTCATAAAGGATATAATTTAACATCACCCCATTGTTACATATGGAATTAACTGTCGTTGCACCATAATACTGTATAATTATATTGCCTGAGACTACTCAAATTATTCAGGAAAGATGTAGAAACTAATTTTTCCGCAATTATGCGATATCACAGCATAAATCATAAAATTACGAACATACGTAAATATGAACTTACAAAATATCAATCACTTGTGTCCTTTTATCCAACTATTTTCCACATTTCACTAGTCGTAGAACACCCTAATATCTTGCATTAGACAACGTCCTCTATTCCATTGTAAAGATAATTGTGAATAAGAAGGTCACAATATCACTTCGCACGGAAACCATTAAACTCGTTTCCCTTCTGTACTGGAAAGTTATAAGGTAAATTATCAATGCTAGCCTAAAACTAATACTATCAATTGTCTTATTATAAAGATCAAACTCACCTTTTTTAAAGTTTTATTTTTTTATGCCTACTTTCTTGCTAAGAAAAAATATTTATTATAAACACATTACTTTTATTCCATTAATGCCTGCCATAACATTACCAAGTGTATCGGCATGTTGCCAGATAATGAATTATTATTTTAGCTTTACATATTTGGTTTGTTGCTTACACCAAAAAGTTAGAACTCAAAATTTCATTATAAGAAATATCGATAGAGGAAAAGATATCTTTCTATTTATCAATTTGGTAATAGTATACAAGAGGACCTCATTATGTCCAGTGCACGTGCATACTTCCTACTGTTGCACTACGTATGAAAATGATTTTATTACATGTAGAAGTGGTAATAGAACACGCAAGAGACCAAGATCATGTTGTATTCACACTCCAATATGAAGTGTGAATACAACATGATCTGGGTCTCTTCCGTGTTCTATTACTACTTCTACATGTAATAAAATCATTTTTATACATAGTGCAACAGTAAGAAGCATCCACGTGCACGTGACATGCGATATGTGTTTCAAATGCCCCACATATACTCATACAAAATGTACAAGGGCACATTATTATTCTTCGCATACCATATAAAAAAACATTCTTAGAACAACATCTGTAAGTACAAGGGCCATTTTAAGAATGCAATAAAAATTAGGGAGGGAGTACCAAGCGAAAAAGCGCACATATAGCCCGAAGTACACGGGCTATATTATTGTTAATCACGAAATATAAAGGTGTGGAAAAGTTAATGCCTACAATGACCTACTGAGCAACATAGAAATGGTTACCGCCAACGTGCTAAAATTTTAATACATTAAACTATCAATCAACAGAAAAAATCACTTATTATCTCCAATACAAGATCTGCAATACAAGATTTTAAAAAACAAATATAAAAAAAGATTAAGATCGCACATTTACTTCACGATCCACGCACTTTACTTACTTACACGTACAAAAATCACCATTTTCATCTTCTTCCTACCGTACTGCCATCTGCAGAACACAAAGCACAAACAAGCTCCGTCAATATACGCAGAACCATAACAAAAAACAAAACAAAACAAAACAAAAATGGCACCCCCATGTAGGCGGAACCTCTGTGTAGAACTGCAGGACGTTATACGGCCCGCAAGAAAATCCCGAAAATGCAAATTACCAATAAGCGAAAGTAACAAATAAATAAATAAATAAATAAATAAATAACCGCGAGCTCTGAAAAACCTCTACGGAATGAGCCCAAACCTTCACGAAACAACCCTTGAAAACAACCCTTCAAAAATCGGTAATCAATCACGGTAGACCTGCTACTACTGCATACAACTCTCAAACAGTTGAAGAGAGTTCACCGAGCATCAAAATAAACAAGTTGTACGATCCCAAAAGTGAAATACATACGTTGTTCTTTATATTCGTACCACCACAAAAGTGAACGATACTCGCTTTTTTACCCCATTTTTAAGTTCCTAGATGTTCAGTGAATAATCTGTAAAAGACTGCACTTCGTGCGTCCTCGGGAAGTAACGAGGCACTGTCGTATACTATATCCATCAATTTTTATTGTTTAAATTTATTCCCCTACTTTTCAATTTATAATAATTATTATTCATTTATAAATTACTTTTCACCGAAATTTCCGAAGGTGTAAAAGAGCTATACCGCACCATAAGGAAGAACATACTGGATTTCCCGGAACTCGAGTTCATCTTTTTTTCTTTTTTCACTCCAGATATTGTAGACTTTTTTCTCTATTTTATTATATAATGAAGAAGGAGCAGCATTTGAAATATTATTTATAACGCCCTGACACTAACTTCCACTAGCATCTATAATTGAAATATAAGTTAGGACAAAGGAGCATGTAAATTTATATAGTTTGATTCGGCCTTAATGCAGAGTCGTTGTGACGAATGATTAGCATCACACTAAAAGCCTGACTACTGCAGGAAACATAGAACTCTTTAGTATTGCACTAATCACGTGTCAGAACGACTCTGCATAAAGCCTATTCTACATTATTAGTCCTACAGTGGTGGAGCAAATAAAGGTGGACATAAGGTACCAGGCTTCTCTACTGAAAACTACCGAAAGTAGGACCGAAGTCCATCGAGCAAAACCCCATCAGCAAAAGTCCATAGCGATTAATCGCACTATAAATTTCCAACGTTGTACGAACTCCCACCACTTGGCTAGAGCTAAAGCCCACTAAATATTTTATAAGTAAACATTAAAACCGCAATAAATTTAAAATTCAAAGAACACTTAATTGACTCAGTATACAAGGTTAAGACATAAGTCTTGCAATATTCTAGTAGAAACATACCTATATTTATTACAGCGAAAGCAGGTTAAAATTTCAAAGTATAGCCTCTTAAGTAGACTGTCTACAATCACCTACCTTCCTGCCAGGTCCTCAATTCATAAATAATGTGTATATAGCCTATGAATATTTTCATTTTCAAACTAATTTGATTTTGCATACATAAAATAAAGAATTTTATTGCTGAAGTAAAAAATATAGCATGTTGAAATATCAGTCAAAATTGAGATATGATTTTTTTTTTCACGAGGGGGCAGAGTGATCGCATGCAGTTACAACCATCGAGGAAGCCTACAACTAGTGTAGATAAGTTCCTTAACATAAAGATAGTTGAAAACCAAGGTTAATAGGTTGAAAACCGGTAGTTAATTAATTGATTACTTAGGTAGTTAATTTGATTGCTTTTCCGGTAAAAATTGATTGGTTGTAAAGTGCTGCAGCAAAGCGGACATCATCAACATCTTGACAACCGTTGAAAAATGGTAATACCACCAAAAATCAATCGTTGACCACCACTTATTTGATTACTTGTGAGTTATTATTATTATTTAATGCAATTACCTCTAGACGTGTATTGTATGTAGGTCAAGTGACATACAACTACAATTTTCAGTACACAAAACAATGAGTGTTCTTTCCCCAAAAAAAGAATTATGTCCTTCCATTTGTACCCTCAAGAAATTAAAGCTGGCGTCATCACCTATTCGAACCTAGGCTCTCCAACACAAAGACGAGAATCTTAACTATTTACTCATGAGCGAACTGTAATAAGAAAATTGTGGAATAAGAAAATGTGAACACTAATAGACGGCGTTTTGTTTATTATTTCCTGGTGTCAGGGGCGGGTTTAGGATTTTAATTTTGAGTAGACCCGCTGCCTCGCTTATGGGATACATATACACATTTGATTGATTAATGACAGTAGGAAATTACTTTTATAGTTGTGGTTGATGCTATTGTGTTAAATAATTATCTACCATTAATATAAATAGTAAAACATATATTTACTATTTATTGTATCTTTTAGCGTTTATATACTTTTCAAAAGTTTTGGGTAGGCCTGTACATACCCAGCCTACCCGCTAAAGCCGCCACTGCCTGGGATCGATTTCAGGAGTCTTCTGCATCATGTGTGAGTGTGCTTTTATTGAGGAATCATATATCCTATTACATAATAACATTTTTAAAAAATACTCTTCTTTGTCCACTGTCAGAAACTGTTGATTGTGCAAGGCATTGGGCTATACAATTTACATCTGGTATTTGTCAGGATGGATAATTGCTTATGAACCTTTGCATTTTTCTATCATGAAGAGCGGCCTTGGAGAGGAGGTCAAAGCTCACTATGATTTGTTGATAAGAATATTCATGACTTCCTCTAACACAGTGGTCCGGACTATATCTCTTGTGTAATACGTACTTGTGGCGGTTTATACTTGTGAATCTTGAGGTTTTAAAGTTTTGCTTGTTAAGAAGGTAATTAATAATTTATTTACAAAAAAAAAATATCCACTTTTGTCATCTCTCTTCCTGTTTTTTTATTGTCATTAGATCTCTCTAAGTAAATAGTAAGCGGCAAATATTTACATACAATTTTGGAGGGTGATATGTTTAGTGCTTATCTAATAATTACTAAATGTTTTTTTTTAATTAAGAAATTAGGTTTACCAAAGCTCCTTTATATATTTAGCTGTCTGTCCATGTGTCCGTCCGTTCACAAGGCAAAAAATCTCAAGAAAAACTTGATGGGTTAACATCAATTTTGGCCAGTTTGTAGAGTAATGCCGGATTTACGTAGAAGCTAAACAAGCTATATTTTAGGGCCCCTCTCTCTTGGGAGACTCCAAAAAATAAGGGAAAAAATAGATGGCCAAAATTTAAGATGAAAACAAAATAAAAATTACATACATCAATAGAGTTTTGTGTTGTGTAGCTTCCTTGGATGTAAGTAATAAGGACGTTCCTGCTAGCCTGCTTACTAAAATGGATTGATACCTATTTCATCCATAAATCACCATATAACACATTAAACATGAAAAACAGCGACTATTTGTCATTGAGAAAGGACAGTTGAACACATAAAGGATAGCTTAGGGTCTTATCAAACTTAAATCCCGCTCTGGTGCAGAGAGTCAGAAGTTAGGAACTGAATTCGTTAATAGAGATGAGGTTCAAACCAGAAGTGGTACAAATTAATCATTTCCATTTTTAACCATTGGTCACTATAGATCAAAAAGGATAGCTTAGGGCCTTATCAAACTTAAATCCCACTCTGGAGTAGAGAGTCAAAAGTTAGGAACTGAATTCGTTAATAGAGATGAGGTTCAAACCAAAAGTGGTACAAATTAATCATTTCCATTTTTAACATTGGTCACTATAGATCAAAAAGGATAGCTTAGGGCCTTATCAAACCAAAATCCCACTCTGGAGTAGAGAGTCAGAAGTTAGGAACTGAATTCGTTAATAGAGATGAGGTTCAAACCAAAAGTGGTACAAATTAATCATTTCCATTTTTAACATTGGTCACTATAGATCAAAAAGGATAGCTTAGGGCCTTATCAAACCAAAATCCCACTCTGGGGTAGAGAGTCAAAAGTTAGGAACTGAATTCGTTAATAGAGATGAGGTTCAAACCAAAAGTGGTACAAATTAATCATTTCCATTTTTAACATTGGTCACTATAGATCAAAAAGGATAGCTTAGGGCCTTATCAAACCAAAATCCCACTCTGGAGTAGAGAGTCAGAAGTTAGGAACTGAATTCGTTAATAGAGATGAGGTTCAAACCAGAAGTGGTACCAATCAATCATTTCCATTTTTAACATTGGTCACTATAGATCAAAAAGGATAGCTTAGGGCCTTATCAAACCAAAATCCCACTCTGGAGTAGAGAGTCAAAAGTTAGGAACTGAATACGTTAATAGAGATGAGGTTCAAACCAGAAGTGGTACAAATCAATCATTTCCATTTTTAACATTGGTCACTATCCCTTAAGGGATCTAGGGTTTTTGGGCTATTTTTTAGACTTTCAGTCAAGCAGCTACTGCATCGTCACTATTTATCCTAGGATCATGGTTCATACCTCATTCTCTTCAGAATGGAGCTGGCTTTCAAATGGTACCACTTGCATGCTCATACCGTATACCAGGAGCGGGAAAAATGATGTCAAAGAGAAAATTTTGGAGGGAAATTTTTTTCTCGCACTTTGGGCCCCTCTGGAGCGGCCCTGTATAAACGTATCCATCTAAAAAATCTGATAAATAGTACTTGGTATACTGAATGTGTGTGCCAAATTTCAAGTTTCTATCTTGAATACCAAAGGCGGGAGAAATTTTATCAGGAATTCCCACCATGCCCCAAATTACCGTAAAACACCATGATCTCAGGTAAAAAATTTCCTGAGACATTCCTAATTACCCTAGGATCATGTTTCGCCCATCATTCTCTTCAGAATAGAACTGCCTTTCAGGCTGTTTGACTCGCGTGTCTCCATCATGTATCTAAGGCGGGAAAATGATGAAAAACGGGATTTTTTGGGTCTAAATATCCTTTTTTTCAACTTTTAGCCACCCTGGACCTCCCCTGGTTTAACGCAGAGATCTGAAAAAAATCTGGTAAATATTACTCGGTGGGCTGAATGTTTATGCACAATTCCAATTTTCCAGGTGCAAAAGTAAGCCCGCCAAAAAAACAATATACCGACAATGTCCCATATTCCCGTATACAGAGGGAAATTTTTAAACATTCCCTGAGACATCCCTAATCACCCTATGGTCATGTTTCGCCCATCATTCTCTTTAGAATAGAACTGCCTTTCAGGCGGTACCATTCACTTGTCCCCATCAAGTATCTAAGGCGGGAAAATCCCGTAAAAGGGATTTTTTGGTAAAAATTCCCGTTTTCAACGTTTAGCCCCTCTGTATCCCCCTGTTTTAACGCAGAAATCTGAAAAAATCTGGTAAATACTACTCTGTGGACTGAATGTTTGTGCACAATTTCAATCTTCTAGGTGCAAAAATAAGCCCGCAAAAAATAATACCGAAAATGTCCAAAGTTCCCCTATACAGAAGTATATTTTGATAAAAATTCCCTGACACTTCCCTAATTACCCTAGGGCCATATGTCGCACATCATTCTCTTCAGAATAGAACTGCCTTTCAGGCGGTACCATTCACTTGTCTCCATCATGTATCTAAGGAGGGAAAATTAGGAAAAACGGGATTTTTGGGTAAAAATATCCCTTTTTTCAACTGTTTGACCCTCTGGATCCTCCCCCCCCCCCCTGTTTTAACGCAGAAATCTGAAAAAAATCTGGTAAATACTACTCGGTGGACTGCATGTTTGTGCAAAATTTCAATCTTCTACGTGCAAAAATAAGCCCGCCAAAAATACTTTACATAACCTCCCCCCCCAAAAAGTATTACACGAAAATATAACTTTTAGACTTATGACGTCATCTCCTCCTATGTCTCGACGCAGGAAGGTCTGAAACCATACGTAATGTCTTCTACAATGCCTCTGGACTTGAAAAACAAAAACAAAAAAAAAAAAAAACCGGACGAAAAATCTCAAATAGAAGAGAAATAACGCAATGTACCATGAAAAACGCATATGGTACAAATTGTACCAAAAGTTCCCCAAAGGGCTATAGATCAAAAATGATAATAGCCTAGATAGCGAGAAGCGATTTCCTGCAATTGATTCAGAAGCCTTATCACTGCGAAATTAAAATACCGCTAATTTTACAGTAATTATGTGATATCTTCAAATAGGTAAAAGATAATCAAAATGTGGCAAAAAGATCGCTTTAGAGAGTATTATTTTGCATGAGCTGCCGTTATCACGAGTCATTTAGTAGCTTTCCGTCGACAGCCACTTAGAAACGCGAAAATAAATGCCGATTTTCTAAATGGCTGTTTCTGAAGTTTGCGATTCGAAGAAATCTTCAACCGCGGAGCACCACCCAATTGTCAGGGAAGGTCTTTCCTCTCAAGAAGTGACCAATTTCTCGGAAGGGATGGTAGTCAGTGGAGGAGATATCGGGAGAATATGGTGAGTGAGGAAGGGTTTCGAACTGCAACTTACGGGGAGCCTTCACCATCCTTTGTGAACACGTGGGCGAGCATAAGGAAACTGTCTCTTGGCTATTGTTGAAAATTTGCGGACAAGTTTACGGTGCATTGCATGGAGCTCAGCATTATAACGATCTGCAAGCATAGTTTCACCTTCCCTGAGAAAGGCATGATGGATCCTTCCACCATATACGTGGGTCGTTCAATATATATTTCCCTAAGCTGTAAAAAAAAATTAAGATACATATGTAAACTATACGTATACAGGATGGCTCAAAAGTCCCATGACATAGGGTAACGTTATGTAGTTACGTTTTCAGTTATGTTGTGCGTCCAGGTAAATGGCAACCTTGCACTTTCATTTTACATTGGGAGCATAGAGAGTGTACAGACCAAACGGATCATCCGATTTAAAAAAAAATCCTTCATTTTAGATTGAAAATATTGTATTTGAAGACGGTTTCCCCTTTTACATTTTGTTATGACTCTGATAATAACAGAGTTACTCTGTCAGGGGACTTTTGAGACATCCTCTACGTGTACGTGGGCCCTTCCTAACTTCTCCACTTAATCCTCATTGAGATTCAAGCATGTATCTCACCGTTGCACTAATTTGTCCAAACCATTTGCAAAAAATTAGGGTTCTGGTTATTTAGCACTCTGAACTCGTTTTTAGAGAAACGCAATCGACATAAGCGACCTGGTCTCCTAGCAATAACACCCACCCTCTCTACTCAGCACGCCAACAAAACACAAAATTGAAGAATTAAGGCGGGAAGATTGCCCTACCTTCTATACAGCTTCAATTTAGCGCAGTTATTTTAATCTTTTTCAAATGTTAAAGTTTGCATTGCAAGGTGAACGTTTTGAAACAGGTGAAGAAGTGATGGGGAATGTGAGGAAAGTGCTACGAGGCACATCCAGAAAGTAAGTTTCCCATGCGTTCCATAGCTAGGAAATGGTATGTTGCGCGAAGCGACTGCGTGTACGTGAGAGAGTAAGGTCCTAACATGGCGCATGCGCCAGCAGAACTTCCATAATTCTCTCAGTAGCGTCGTGGCAGTGATTGAAGATTGGCGTTCCTATTCCAGCTCCCGCCGCGTGTGAAGTGCGAGCAGTGATAAAGTTTGTGAATGTACAGGGCATAGCACCGATTGAAATCCATTGTCAGCTGTATCGTTGCAAAAATGTCAATGCTGACCCTGTGCACCTTGCTTTGTGCTCTAGGGTCACTTGCTTCAACACAAAATTTCTTGATCAACAGGCATTCCGTGACAGTGGTGTGCAATAAGGAGCGGAAAATCTGCAGGAACTGCTTGCTCATGCAGTTAGACCCATGGACCTGGCACAGCTAACGATGGATTTTGATTGGTGCTATTCCTTGTGCATTCAAAAACTTTATCACTGCTCGCACTTCACACGCGGCGGGAGCTGGAATAGAAACGTCCATCTTCAACCACTACCACGACGCTACTGAGAGCACTAGGGAAGTTCCGCTAGTGCATGTGCCATGCTAGGACCTTACTCTCTCACGTATATGTAGTCGCTTCGCGCAACATACCGTTTCCTAGCTATGGGACGCGTGGGAAACTTACTTTCTGGATGCGCCTCCTAAATAGCCAGAGCCCTGATTTTTTGTAAAGGGTTTGGACAAATTGATGCGACGGTGAGACATATGCCTGAATCTCAATGGGAATTATGTGGAAGGTGAGGAAGGACCCTCCTACAAATGTATGTATAGTTTGTTAATGTATATTAAAAATTAAACATTTTACAGCTTAGGAATAGCTACTTATAGTACATTGAACGACCCATATATCACTATACCAGCAACAGCACTTTCTATGCGTGGATGGGTGGTTGAGGAAACCGTCCTAGACGTTGATCACTATCCAATCACTGTCCTGGCCATTTACAATTTGTCATAACGGATGCAATTTCACCTGAAGTGACAATCATTACTGCATGTAACCAGGGCTGGATTAACCCATCTTGAGGCCTGGGGCTAGAAAAAATATGTGGTGCCTGCTGACTTCACCTAATACATTTCTGTGAAACTACAGTAGGAAAGTTAAGGGAATATGTTTCATATTTTTGGTCATATCTTATTTTATGATGATGATTATATCTTCATGATTCTTTTAAGACAGCCACTTGAGATTTTGATCAGAATGGAGGCCCAGGGCTATAGCAATCCCCCTCCTTAATCCGGCCCTGCATGTAACTAAGAATTTACTTTGCTCTCTCCTTCTTTTTAAAGGAAACATGGATGTTAAATTGTGGGGTGGCAGATTTGAGGAACGTACAGACTCAATAATGGAGAAGTTGAATGCTTCAATTAAATACGATCAGAGAATGTGCCTTGAAGATGTCGAGGTATGTAAGAACTACTTTTTATTAGTGTTGATCTTACCGAAAATATGCTATATTTTTCTCTCCTGAGAACTGTAGTAAATAATAGTTAATTAAAAATCTATAAATTTGTTGAAGGAAACATTTTGTTCAGCGTTTAATATGTAATTATTAGCCTACTGTAACATTTACGAAAGGATAAAATGAATCTCTTCAAGATAACAAGTAAGATACTTCTGGGTGTACTTAGGTCCAGTCTATGGATTTCAATACTGCAGTCAGAAACAAACTTTTAGTGGAGTGAGTTCAATACGAAATTTAGAGGGACACATCGAATCTTCTAGACCATTATTCAGCATGCTTCATGGAAATTATAAAATACAACTGGATCCCATACTTACTTGTGTCAAATATGTATTGACGGGTCTCTCTCGTTCGTCGATTATGTGTTAGTCCCTGGTTTGGTTCACTTTGCGATATAATAACGCGCGACCGTATATGGCCAGTGGTGCTATTCAGCCGGTTCGCAACAGGTTGCTAGAACCGGTTGTTAAAATATTTCGAGTTCGCAGAACCGTTTGTTATACGCAGACATAACAGTAGGCTAAATTATACCTAGTTATACCCAGGAACTGTAAATTTTAATTTAACTATCTTTGTTTTACAAATTCTTACAGCTACGGGGTTAAACATATGATCTCTTAGAACACGTTATAAGCGTTTATTTCTTAATCTTAAATGCTCAGATATCAAGAATGAAAACTGGGATCAAATGGGTGTAGTCCTGCGAGTTATTTATATTTCGAACGGGTACATACCATTATCAACAATTCTCGATTCATTGTTTTTAAATAATGTTTTTAAATACACTACTTTTAAAATAATATTTGTATTGATTTTGTAATATTATAGTAGCTTAAATCTACAAGATTCTATGAAGTAGTGGCTCTATGTAGCACTGCCCATTGTTGATGTTGCTGAAGGCGTTGACTGTCTAAATTGGTTTTTAATTATTGAATGCTTTATGACTTAAATTCTACAATTTCGCGACATATTCTATGTAATACACCGGTCGGGAGCCACTGCTGTAAGCTATCTGTCACATTCGAGCAAAGGTGCCCGAACTCATGAGGTCGGCGCTCATGTGTTCGGAACTCACTCTCAGTCAACCTCATAAAATAAGCGTGAGGTTCAGTGAGAGCGAGTTCCAAATCATAATGTGAGCGTGAAGTCGAGTGAGCGTTATGTCGGAACGATATTAGTGTGAGGTCGAAAGAATGTTCTAAGCGTGAGGTCAAGTGAGCGTAATGTCGAGATGATGCTATGAGCGTGAGGTTGAGTGAGTCGCTGTTGTGTGTGTGAGTTCAAATGAGAATGAGGTTGCAATGATGTGAGGGTGAAGTCGAATGAATGAGAGGTCGAAAAGATGTGAGTATGTGATTGAGTGATCGTGAGGTCGAAATTATCTTGTGAACGTGAGTTTGAATGAGGTTAGTCGAAAGTAGACATCTTCGCATTTAAGGTCTTTTCCTCCTTGGTGTTTGTTATGTTCTTAAATCCAACAGAGTCTGATCTGAAACATTAATATGCATCATAGGAAGCTATTTAATATTATGTTCTGAATTTTAAACACTATAAGGTCACTAGATTAGGATTAGGATTAGGATTTTAGATTTTTGGGCATCTAAGGCCATTTAGCCCGTCACGTTTTGAGGGATGACGTCCCTCAGCGAACACACAATCCAGGGAAAGGGAAGGAAGAAAGGATTTGGGAAGGAAGGAAGCAGCCTGGGACCTATAAGTTAGGAACCACGCCGGCATTTGCCTGGTGTGAATGAGGAAAACCCAGGAAAACCTCATTCAGGGTGGCTGGCCTGAGAAAGCGTTCTTACACCTTTGCGACCGAGTGCGTCACTAGATTAAAAACATGCTTTGTGTAAAGTGACTCGCCCACTCATAAGAAAAATTACATATATTAGGTTAATTATATGTTTATTGTTCTTTAATACTGTGAAAAATAAACTTAAATTACTTTTTCTTCTTTTTTTAATAAATAGGGAAGCAAAGTTTACGCCAGAGCTCTGGAGCGGGCAGGAATCTTAACTTCTGCGGAAGAAAAGCTTATTACAGAAGGATTGGATAAAGTGAGTAATATGGCTAAGTCGTCATTTTGGAACAAATGCTGTAAACTTAACAACACTTAAGAAAAAGAAAGCAGCATTTCTATCATTAATAGCTGTTTAATTCTATCAGTAATTCAAATTTATGTTTGTTGTCTCCTGTCTTCATAATTCTGTGTGAAAGGACTTGGTGAATTTTTGATAAGTGTACAAATTTCTTGAAAACAAACTTTCATTTCCTCAAAATTTACCGGGGCCGCAGCCACAGTAGGGCTCCACTCGGTCCGGATCTCTCCTCCCCAAATTTCATAAGTGGGCAGACATTTATTCACTTTCTGAACAAAATATACTTGCTTTAGCAGAGAAATGATTGATGTAATCTAATGATTTGATCTTTTCCTTCATTTATAGTCTTTCTTTGGTTAAAAAAATAATTTAGTTATATTATTTAAGTTGTTTTATGTTTTTTCTCGGGTTAGAACAACAATAGTTTCATATTACATAGACGTCTTGTAGTATTGAACCCCCTTTACCCCAAGAACATCAGACCCACAACAAAAATTTCTTCATGCGCGCCTGGAGTTTACTATCATTGTGGTGCATCGTTCTTATTCTTCCGTTGTTTCTCGAACTATAAATATACTGTTTTCTTACATTATCAGCAGTAGGGATGCGCACGAGACAAGATTTATGGCTGTCTCGTCTCGAAAATGTGCTGTAAAAGTGGTATCTTGACTCGAAAAATGTAGTTTCTCTATTGGAAGAGCCGTGTCTAGACTCGAATTTTGTCAGGAAAATCCTGTCTCGACTCGTCTCGTGCGCATCCCTAATCAGAAGTGGTGTATTTAAGGGGGGCCTCCGACCTTAAGCCCCCGAAATTTTATTTACTATATTAAAGTAAATGAAATAACTTACAGAATTTTCACATTTTCAGGACTAAAGTTAGCAAAGCTCCCCCGGAAACAAAACCCTAAATACGCCACTGATTATCAGTATCAAAATTTCATTTTAAAAAGGGAGAGAAAGAAGAAAATGTAACAATGAATCAACATGCAAGTGTGTGTAAGGTAAAATTAGAAGGTTCACATTTATAAGAAGTAATAGGTAATATACTACATTTTAGTACTGTAGTTATTATTGATGTAAAACAGTGACTGCCATACTGTCCACTCGGAGCAGCACCGCGAATTCATTGTTGATAAGGGATGCGCACGAGACGAGTCGAGACAGGATTTTCCTGAGAAAATTCGAGTCGAGACACGGCTCTTCCAATAGAGAAATATACATATTTCCGATCGAGACATCAGTTCTACAGTACATTTTCGAGACGAAACAGCCACAAATCTTGTCTCGTGCGCATCCTTATTGTTGATAGTGTTGCGAACGAAACGAGACGGGACGAGAAATAAAGATTTCTCGTCTCGTTCCTTAAATTTTTGTTAAAATTTGTTGCTTTTAGATTCTCGAATAATTCTTTCTTGTCTATTCTCGATCCTCAAAGAATTATTCGTCTCATATCGATTTTCGAAAAGTTTTTCTCGTCTCGTCTTGAAATGTTCTCGTCCCATTTTGTAAATTTATGTACAAAATATATGTCCCAATTTTCTTCTTAATTTCATCTAGAAATTATCAGAATTCTTTCGCGTCACGAGAAATCCATGTAAGGTTTCATATAACGACATTTAAACTAAGTATATTTACCATTGGAGTACATTACGGTGTAATGACTTCCGTATCTTTAAACGTTGATAAATACTCTTCATTGTACTTGCACAGTCACTTTATAGTTTTTATACTATGTACCATGTAACATTAGAATAATGTTTGAAGATCTGAAATTTAGGTGAACTAAACTTAGTATTGTCCACGAGACCTGATAAATTTCTCATCTCATATAGAATTTGAAATTTTGTCTTGTCTCGATCGACTCATTTTTGTGACAAGACGAGTACCGTCATTTCTTGTGTCGTTGGCAATACAGTAGAGCGTCGATTATCCGAAGTAATTGGGGGACATGGGTGTTCGGAAAACTGGTTTGTTCGGATAATCGAACTGTACATGTTTATTTGCCAAAAAGAAGTACTGTACAGTAAATTTATTCATAAAAAGAAGTGTGCTGATTGTTGAAACACAGCGACTGGCGGCTTGGCCGGTCAGCAGCGCCTTATGAAGGCCCCATTAGAAGCAATGTTCCGCCAGCGGTGGCTCAGTACGGCGACTACTGTGGGAAACTTGGTTCGGGAGTGAGGGGATGATGGACGGTAGGGTGGGAGAGTAACAGGTGCGAGCGAGTACACAGTTCGGTTAAGCGGTCGTTCGGTTGACCGACGTTCGGATAATCGACGCTCTACTGTATTACTCGTTGCTCGTTTGAGAATAACTTCGGTTCTCCTATGCAGGCCACAGCGTTATGCAAAACTATAACCATGAAAATAGTAATAGGATTATTCGTAAATAGTTTAATGATACACGAAATTGAAAATATTATATCATTATATTGTACAATAAATTTTGATCTCTAATCATCAAATTTGGATAGCAGGCAAACCTATTAGTACAGTCAGCGACAAAAGTTCTTTCCGTTTGATTAAATTAGTTTCCTAAATAACTTCAGAATGGAAGGACAATTTCAGTAAAGTTTTCAGTAAATTAAAAAAAAAGTAATTGTCTGTACGTTATCGCCACCGTTATTCCCCAAATATCAGCCATACCACCGTTATTCTCAAAATAAATTTTACCAAAAGCAAAGAACTTTTGTCGCTGATTGTACATACCTATGATTGACATTTAGATATTGTTAATACTATTTTACTTTACGACGCAATGATTCAACCATTATATATATATATATATATATATATATATATATATATATATATATATATATATATATATATATATATATATATATATACTTAACGAAAGTGGAAATATGTTGTGGACTTAATTGAAGGATCATGCATTAGTAATATGATATAGTTGATATATATCATATATCATATATATTATAAAAATTGCTGAGAGGATAAAAGGTTACAGATATTTGGATGTGAAGTGAAGAAGGTGTAGCATGTATAATAGCACATAAACAATATAGGTGATGATATAAATATTGTAATGAGTTAAGTTTTAAAGTACTATTTTTTGGGGTGGGTGGGTGGGATATTTTATGATTATATTACAAATTAAAATTTCACATCTTGTCAACCTGTAAAAGGACAATCAAATAATGAAAAGAAATCCTGACAATTTCAAAACAAAAACTTCCAAACCAAGATTTCGATGTTAGTTATATCGAAGCAACATTCGACCTCACAAGGAAAGTCAACATCTGTTAAATCATAATTCTTTTAACTTTTCAAATAAAGAAAGGAAAAAAAAAGAAAAAAAGAAAGGAAAAAGAAAGAAAGGTTAGGTCAGTATCTCCATACTTAATCTTAGATATTTAGAAGGTAAATGCCCTAAGAGTAAATTACTAGTAACATATATTGAAGAGCTGTCTTATTATTGTTAGACAATTACTTTTTGTCATCTAGTTATGATCAAAATCGTATCTTCGTATTTACTTGTATGTAAATACCAACTTCGAGGACGTTGTTTAAGATTATCCATTATTCAAGCTCTAGCCTTCAATAGTTGCTGAATGTTTTAAGACAAAATATGTTTTAAGTTTCAGTATTTTGTTCTTGTTAAGCAAACTAAATTTGGTGTTTTAATGCTCGTTAGATGTATTTCATGCTAGATCAAAATACTAAAAATAATTTGTCACATATTTATGTATCATAGTTTAAGATTTAAAATGTGCTTGACGTAGACCTAATTCAAAACTTCGGTATATTATAGTCTATTTCACAGATTATTTTCTTTTCGAATACAGGTATCTGTGGAATGGAAAAGTAATACGTTTAAAATCCTGGATTCAGATGAAGATATTCATACAGCAAATGAAAGACGATTAAAAGTAAGTATTTTTTTTTAAAAACAAGTTTGGTTTATCAAAACCCCTTTATAGGTTTACCCTGTATGCGCGTATGCGTGTATGTGTTCGGGGGACAAAAAATCAAGATGTAGGCCTACTTCATGGATCGCCAAGAATTTTGTCCAGGATGTTGAAAATCTAGTTAGGAATGAAGCTCGTGGGTGGGGGGGGGGTTCAAATCGGAAGTGGGAGAAATCAACTATTTCTGATTTTAATGTGGATCACAATAAAGCAAAAACAGCAAATAGATAGTAAGAAGTTGTTTCATGCAATGATTAAACGTCCTAAGGATACATTTCATCTCCATCCCTAACTGTACTAAAACCAGCAGTGATAGAAGTTCACTACAACTTCCCATTTAAATATTAATCTACATAAAGCAAAAATTATAAGAGATAGGAAGAAGTTGGTTTTCGAATCGATTTGAAGTTCTATAGTCCAGAAGGTATAACGTCATTGGCTTTTCGCGCTTAGATATGCTCGTCACTGGAGGTGTTGTAAGAGAATAGCCAATCACCACCAACCGTCTACTGCGCTCAGTGAGCCACGAGTAACCAAACTGGCCACTCCCCATAAACGTCACTACGATTTTTCGCTCGAAGCCAACGAAACGTTATGCCTTCCGTACTATAAAGGTAGGTATATCATGCTCTTTCTTAATCGCCTATTCAAACCGGAAGTGGAAGAAATCAACCACTTCCAGTTTTAACGTTGATCGGTAGAGCAAAAACGGTAATAAATAGCGTTTTCTGAAATCCATTAGGCATCGCAAAGATATTTTGTGTTACTACTCTAATCTCTCTACTAAAACCGGAAGTGGTACAAATTTACTACTACATCCGGTTTCAATGTTAATTAAGGAAATACCATGTCACACAAACCAAACTTCTTTATGTGGTGTACACGTGATACTGTAACTTCTTATTTTATGATTTAGTTTAATATTTCTGTATAATCATCTTCATTCATGCATCTGTTCATTTATTTTTGCAAAACTATAAAAGTAGCCATAGGTAATAAGATCGAGACATCCGACTAAAGATGGACATGACGTGTCATTTGCATGGAAAATATACATACTCCAGGATTGTTCGAGTTCTAGTTGGGAGCGAGTGGGTTAAATATCTATCCCGTTCAACATGAAGGAAGTGGGATGCATATTGACTTAAGCTCAAGGAATGCATACAATTCTAATCTATATCATGGGTTCTTAAATAGGGGCGTCATTTAGGGAAGGCAAGAGGGATATTGTCCCCTTTGAGTTTGAGAAATACATATTTTTTTAATCAATTGTTTACTAATATACTAATAAAATAACGTGAAAATTTGGTGTCAGTGGAGAATTTTGCTCCTCCACTCCCATCCCAATCAAGAGCTGAAATGACACTACTGTTCTTAAGGAGTAGCCAATTTAGTTGAGTTGAGTTGATTTTAAGTCCCTTTCAGCAGCGAGGCTATATGAGACCGGACCTACTGATTAACATGGAATCCGAACCACATGAGCTCCCGCCGGGAATCGAATCTGGGCCTCCCACGCCAAAGACGCGTACACTAATCGAGCCACGAAGGAGCTCAGTAGCCGATTTAGTAATAGCCATATCCAACTACTACAAATTAACCAACATATATGTGGATTTCGTATTCGTAACATGTACTTTACTTCTGTCACTATTATTGTGTAACAGAGAAGGAAAACTCGATTCTAAAAAGAAAACTAATGTATCATTAGTTATGTCTACAACACATTATGTTACAGTAGTCATTTTTATTATTAAGTATCCTGCCATTTGGCAGGTCCTGGGACGATTGACTTTTTTTTTTTTTTTTTTAATTTTTAGATTTAGGCCTGGAAATGTTTCTTTTACGTTTCTCGATCTTCGGCTGCTTCTTTTAACTCCCAATGTTTTCTTCTATTTTACAAATCATCGATTACTTGTGTTCTTCTTCCTATTTCTCGCTTTTCTTCCATCTTTCCTTCTATGGCGGTATGAATAAGAATTTCTTCGCAAGATGTGTCCAATTCAATTGGCTTTTCTACGAAGGATGGTGGCTAGAAACGTCCTCTTCTCTCCTATCCGTGTTAAAACATCTTCATTTGTTACTGTCTCTATCCATTTTATCTTCTCCATCTTCCTCCAACACCACATTTCGAAGGTCTCTAAATATTTATTCTCTAACTTCCGTAATGTCCAAGTCTCTGAACCATACATTTCAATACTGCAGATATAGCGCTTGACTAACTTCTTCCTAAGGAACTGAATAAGATTGTGTGCGAGTTTTTGTTTTTGGGGAGATAAGCTTCCATGCTTTATGTCATAAAGTTGATTAGTTAAACAAAAACGTGCTAGCCATCACAGTGGTAGAAAGGCTCACTTTCAGTGTACAAGGTATCTGGATTGATCTGAGGCCATGTAATTATTTTTTTGGTCATTAACGAGATTTTGAAGGATGACTTATTATTAACTTGGGCCTCCGAATCATCACCACAGCTTGAATCCCATTGTAGTTGGCAGGTGTATAGACCATCATGTAAGATCAAAACATACACTACGCGCCCTTTCCCACCACACTATCTAGCTTCCAAGAGAGTTAAATATCAGGGCCAGCCATGTGAATTTGAGGTGGACTAGATTGCGTCCAGTGACGACGCCAGAGAGAAGATAAGGGAGAGGCCGCCTTACCCTGACCCTGAAGGGCCCTTAGACTAAGGTGACCAGGTATCCCGTTTTATAAGGGACAGTCCTTTTTTCCGACCCTTGTCCCTTCTTTTAACTCTCAAACGGGACGCCTAAATGCCCCGTTTTTTAAATCAAATATGAAAAAAGTGTCCCGTAATTGTTATTTAAAATAGAAATGATGAGAGCGAATTCTACACTCTTTCGTTAAAATAACTGTGTATAGAGCTACTATTTTGGTACCAATACTTAATGGGAATTTTTAGGTCGTGCCTGGAACTGGCAATTAATACTGGCAACTTAACAAACGCTACAGTATCTCATTTAATTGTGTATTTTGTAACTTTAAAACACTACTGGCGACCAAAATCCAATCTAGGAATTTTATACCTCTCTCTTCCCCCCAACGCGATTCATAGATATATATATGTCCCATTTTTGCAAGTTAAAATTCTGGTCACCTTACCCTAGACGTATTGTAAGGTAAGTGAAATAATATAAAATTATTATTTTCGTTGTACCAAAAAATAAATAAATAAAATGGCTCATCAAAAATTTTTCTGCCCATTCACCTGCTCCTCCAAGAAACTAAAGCTGGCGTCGATACTGATAGTATCCGTCTATCAATTATTCCATTATTCTTGAGAGTCTTATTTTAGCTCACAAGAAGTAACTCTGGGAAGTTAAACTAAAAGTATAATTTCACATCCATTTTGTGTGGCTGGCAAATCTTGTATTGCTTATGTAGGGATACTTCAATAGCTCATAGTTGGAACGTGTTCTTAGTATTAATGGGCCTTATACAGAGTCGTTCTGACGCGTTATTAGTGCCACATTTAAGAGTTCGACTAACATATGTTTTCTGCAGTAGTCAGGTCTTTAGTACCACGCTAATCATACGTCAAAACGATTCTGTATATGGCTTCATGTCTTTAACATATATTACACAATTCATTATTCTTGTACTTTACAGTGCATTTATATACAATACGTAAGCTAATTCTATTACATAATAAAACGTGAATGATTTTGTTTCTCTTAGGAAATTATTAGTCAAGTCGCTAGCAAGCTTCATACAGGAAGAAGTCGAAACGACCAAGTTACCACAGATTTAAGACTATGGTTAAGAGGACAGTTGGACTTATTCAGCTCATTTATTATTGATTTAATTGAGGTAAGATTCGTTATTGATATTATTATTATTATTATTATTATTATTATTATTATTATTATTATTATTATTATTATTATTATTATTATTATTATTATTATTATTATTACAGAAGGTATTTTCCATTTCAACAACATTTTAATCTTTACTCTATAGCATAGGGGAGAAGTACAAGCTTACAGATGACGAGAAGAACCCTAGCAGAAGTACTTTGACATAGGTATGGGCTCGCCCACTTTTCGCACGGGGGTTTCAAATGACACTACGGAATAGCACACACATAACTTTACCCGGAGTAGCAGACATCTAAGTATAGACCACACCTCAAAAACCGTAAATGTACTTGACCGTGTCGTTGACCTTTCCCCGCTTCCCCTGTTTTAAGGTTCTTCTCGTTATCTGTGAGCTGTATTTGTGCAAGTTTTCCAATGATTTTAATCAACTGAAAGAATTTACAAAAGAATTAATTGAAATATAAGTCATTCATGATATAACTTGATTCAAAATTGAGGTTGTTGAAAAAGGAACAATGGGGCATGGAAAGCAGTTTCTCCCACTTTTCCGCCATATTATGACATGCGAAACTTTGAACTATCATTACTTTTCCCCCAATCATTGGGCATTGGCAGGACGTTTACTAAATGAAGTTTTTTTTTTTTTTTAACTTAAAGAGCAAATTAATGTAATTCACCTACACGAGCTTCATATGATAAACATGAAAGAAGGGTCGCGCAAAATATTGCAAGGTTCTACACGTGCTGCCAATACCACGCACTGGCTGTAAACAACTTCAGACGACAACCACGTAGAAGACATCGTTAACCATGGTCAAAGATCGTCAAGTCACGAAGATTAATAAAGTCAGCAACTTTTCTGGATAAAAGGAGCCAGAACACCGCAGAAGGTTTCGATCTCCACCGATTGATCATTACTTCCACTGTTTAGGATGCCTGGTCTCTGAGGGTTCCTTTTGCTAGAAAGCCTGCTCTCTGCAAAACACCTCGCCACTCTCTAGAACTCCTGGTCTCTGAGTTTTATCCTTCTCTCTAGGATGTATGGTCTCTGAGAGCTCCTTCATCCTTACCTCTCTTTAGGACGTTGGTCTCTGAGAGCTCTTTTAACCTTTCCACTCTCTAGAACTCCGGGTCTCTGAGTTTTATCCTCCTTTCTAGGCAACCTGGTCTCTGAGAGGTAGCTATATACACTCCTTGGGCGCAAAGAGCCTTGCATCTCTCCCTAGGACGCATGGTCTCTGTTCCTACAAACTCATAAACAAACTATCAAATACCCAAGAAGAACTTATATTTGAACTACAATTATTATTACTATTGTATATAAGAAGAAATTTTATAATTAAAGGTGATTGGGAAAGTCCAAAATTCCCGTGTACCACTTCTTAGCTCTATCCCAAAAAGAGAGAATTTTACAGTGTTAAATATTATCCGTGGTAATGCACAGGACATTTGTTTCGTCCCTCCTTAATCTTGTTTTTTGATTTTCTTAATTTTTATTTGGTAATTATGTTTTTAGTTGGAAAGAATAAAGTTATAATAAAGAGGAGACGTATAGTGTCCCAAATAGCATAGTGTCCCAAAATGTTAAACTGTATTTTTAATTTAACTAGTTTTTCTTCTTTTAATTTTTACAAATTTAGAGGAGCCGTTTATTAAAAATATGATTTTCATCACCAAAAATGAAATTTTATTAGGCTGTTGAATATTAATTTTTACATGACCTTTACCACAAAATTATTTACAATAAAATTTATCATTTTAAAATTTTGATTAGCAGGAGACCTGCCATTCTGTTTCTATGTGAGCTTCTATTTTGATAGAATAGATATTGCTGTTAA
This sequence comes from Thermobia domestica, assembly GCF_964235325.1. Classification (NCBI taxonomy): domain Eukaryota; kingdom Metazoa; phylum Arthropoda; class Insecta; order Zygentoma; family Lepismatidae; genus Thermobia; species Thermobia domestica. Next base: position 37,015,386 of record NC_137462.1, on the reverse strand, counting down.
CAAAAAGGTAAACTTACGAAAGGAATATCTTCGCCATCCTCTCCCTTCTGAATCCAGTGATTAAACTATCACCAAAAGCAGCCTAGCGTGTAGTCAATGTAAATATGCCTAACACCCCCTTCCCCCCCCAAAAAAAAAAACTCTTCAATACCTCTTTTAAAAACTTATATAGGCCCTTCTTTTTACTTTTACATCCTTCATTTGTAAAACAGTATCTGTTTCTCTTTCTGTTTTTAGTTTTGCTTTCTTTCCTTAACCTAAAATTATTTTAAAATTAAAAATTGTCCTGTTATTCTTAAATAAACATTTAAAATACAATATCTCAACAGGTAAACATGTCCTACATTTTAAAAGTTATACCTAAATTTAAAAAATTCGTTTGTTTTTTTCAATAAACTGCACAATATCATTACACATTTACTAGTAATATTATGAAATAACTTATAATAATTCATGTGGTATCTATTATTCCGTTGTTGGCAATACCAGACTAAATAAATAGTGTATTTTTATTTTTTCAGTATTTCAATACATCTGTATAGTAAGAGTAGTAATATACCGTATCTAGTGAGATTATAATTTATGCTTCTTAATTAATTATTTATATCTAAAATAGGTAAATGCGTGTTAGTATTTTTGGTTGAAATTTCTTTTTCAGTCCTTAGTTGAAAGATCTTCAAAAGAAGTTGATGTTCTAATGCCTGGCTACACTCATTTACAACGAGCTCAGCCTATACTATGGAGTCATTTTCTTCTGAGGTGATCTTTTACTATATTTTAAGTAGAAACAGTAATACTTATGTAGTCCCTTTCAGCTCATTACGTGCATTAGACATACTTTCAGTGCCGTGCCATGGCGGGGAACGAGCGGAGTGACGCCCCAGGCGCCGAAGTAAGGGGCACAAAATTCAGGAGGAAGAAAGAAAAGAAGTAAAAAGTAATAAAAAAATACTCGAAATCAAGGAAAAGCAGCATTTATTTTTGAAAATTTTCTTATGGTGGCGCTTTGCGGCTGGTCGGGGTCTGTTGACCTCATTGGGGGCGCCGTCGTATACTCTCGCCCCAAGCGCTGATTTTCTATGGCACAGCACCGCATACTTAATACTATTTTGTAGTATTCATAGTTAGAAGGTAGTCTACAATGCATTTGGACACTTTTATACACTATGTTTATAAGCTTAATATTCATTAAAATACGTAATAGTGTATTTTATGTTTATATTTTCTTCAAATTATGTGTTCATAAGGTTTAGAAAGTTCTTTAAAGAAGGAAGACTGCAAGGTCAGAAGTATCATTATCTTCTTTTTCTGTGAAGATTACTAAATGCTAAAGTGTCAACTGAGAATCGAACATCTGATTGTTCATTCTCAATCTATTTAAATCTTACAAGGTACAGTACATTCGCGAAGTGTCCCCTAGGGATTCGAGTAAAATTGATTCCTCCGCGGCCCAATGTGTATTGTACTGATTTTACAGATAATTTGCATATTTATGGGTCTTCATATACCCCGAATTCAATCATACACTACTATAACGCTTGGACCCAAAATTGGTTTTAATTTATTTAGATGTAACTGAACATAAATGTGAGCTTATGCAAAACAAATTGGATCAAGTACTGCTTATCTGACTCATGTTACCCACCCCGTCCGCCATCATGGGTCCGCCATGTTGGATTCAACTTCCGGCTTTTAAAGTGGGAATAGGTGCAAGTGATACATCAAATTCATCTACAATTTTCTCGGAAATTCATTGGTGTAATGAATTTTACCGTAGCTTGTACCGTTTGAAAAGTATTGCGTGTTAATTCACTCCAGGCAATTCGCGTATAGACATTGCAGAGTAATATAAGTTACACTTACGATTTGATGTTGACAAATCAGAACAATTGTTAACTGGAAAATACTGTAGCTATAAACAAACTCTTTACAACATTAGTCATGTCAGGGGCGGATCCAGGACCGACTTCTGGGGGGGCGGTGGGTTGTCATAATGCTACTTTTAAGGGCTCCAAACTCTGGGATGGATTTTATTTATATATATAAAATAAGAAAGTTTCTTCTTCTGGGGGGGGGGGCGATCGCCCCGATCGCCCCCCCCTTGGATCCGCCCGAGTCATGTCATAATCTTATTACATTTCTGTGAGTGATTAATATTACTTCTATGTTATACTCAGTGGCGTATTTACGATTTTGTTTCGGGGGGGGGGGCTTGGCTAACTTTCGGAGGGGGCTTTGCCTGAAAATGTGAAAATTCTGCAAGATATTTCATATACTTTACTATAGTAAGTAAGATTTCGGGGGGGGCTTAAGCCCGGAAGCCCCCCCCTAAATACGCCACTGGTTATACTATAACAAGGAAGTATTGTATTACGGTTAAAATGCCTAATGTACAGTAAATCCAGATACGACCAGATTTGGGTGAAGACCTACCATTTCCGTATTGACGTCTGTGTCTGTATGTTTGTACGTTCAGAAAATATTTCGTCAACGATAAAGGACGTAAAAGATTATATATATACACACACACAGAGCCTGCACAATTTTCTATTTGGTTCCATATTCATGAAATGCCTGACATTTAACATAGTGGCCCAAAAGTAGGTATATACCCCTGCATTGATCAAGTATAACATTCTAGATTATGGATTTATTTTAGGGATGCATTCGAGTCGAGTCGAGTCGAAATTTAAGCCTGTCTCGACTCGTCTCGAGAAAATGTTGTCTCGACTCGAAAATATGTTTCTGTCTCGACTCATGTCTCGACTCGACAGTCTCTGTCTCGACTCGACTCGAATTCGAGTCGAGACGTCTCGAAATTCGAGTCGAGACAAGATGTACAAGTTAAAATATACGCACACATCAGCCAGACCATCATGACTACCTACCTAATTGTCAGTATGTCGACATTTGGCATGGATAAAAACGGCGACACATCTTGGCATACACGCAATGATCCTTGATAGATCGCTGGAGAGAGCTGGCACCACATGTGCTCACTCAGTCACCTAATGCCCGTAAATTCCGGGAAGGGGGGCGATGTGTTCTGACGTCACGTTCAATCACATCCCACAAGGGACATCAGTCAAATGTCCGGCTCCAATTTCAATGAAACTTTTTTTGCTGATAGAAGGCATGTATGCATCATTACTTGTGATGACAAATTTTTGCCATGGTGCATGTTTTCTATTTTTTTTAATAACTTTTAAGAGTTGTGATGTGGTTATTAGAGATTACCACAGAAGTCCCTTACTACCCTTTGTAAACGGAGCGTTAATGAAGAAAAGTGAAGAAAAACCATGTGGATACATATAAGTCCTGGGGGGAAGTCGTATGGTAGATATGACCTTGATGGCAGCCATCTTGAAATCCGCCATTTTGAATTAAGGTCAAGTTTTCAAAATGGGAATAGGGTAATATGATACATAATTTCGGGCTAGAATTTAATTAGAAAAATAATGGTGAGATTAGTTTTAAGATACACCCATTTGGGGGAAAGTTACCGGCATATTAATTGTTTTTTTACTTACTGTGTGCGCAAGACCCTTCTTACTTTCGTCTCAAGACCTGTAAATCGATCGCAACGGCAGAGTCCGGTTTCGCACTAGTGTTTAGAAATCTTTAAACTCACTTGAGGCAATATTTGTGGATTATTGTATTGTATTTTGCCTTTAATTAAATTTGAACCCACTTCATGATCTTGTGTAAAGTATCACTAAAAGAGAATTTCTGTTTTTATGGAGAACGTAAGCATTAGCAATTATAAAAGGTGAGTAAGGTGCGTATGTATTTATAAGAAAGTTTATTTTACGAGTCTTTTGTGGTTCCGCCAACCTATTCTTTAGTTGTTTTTTTTTTCTTCAAAATACTCATATCTCATAAATAAAAGAGCTATTATAAAATCTCTTACCAATATTCTTTAATACTTATACAATTTTATTTATTGTAAAAGCACTGGCGAGATATTTCTTATCGCCCACTAAAATTATGGTGGAGCTCCTTCGTGGCTAACGGTTAGCATACTTGCCTTTGGCGTGGGAAACCTGGGCTTGATTCCCGGTGGGAGTTCATGAGGTTCGGATTCCACGTTAATCAGTAGGTCCACGTCTCACATAGCCTCGTTGCTGAACGGGACATTAAAATCAGAATCAATTCAACTCAAAATTAGGGTTTTGACTTTATTATGATGTCATTAGTTTAAACGCCCAACTGCCCAGTAATTATAAACATTGACTACATTATAAAATTGTAATTGTGACGACTAAAATATCAGAAATTAAAGATTATTTTTTGGGTTTTGGAACATTTTGAAAAACGTGAAAAACTGGTACTGCACCGATACAACACACCTTTTGGATTTGTCATTGTGTAAAGTGATACAAACTAAAGAAGAATTACAACTTTATGAAATTGTATTAGGACTTATTATTTAGAAATAAACACCAAATAAGTGTAATAGTTCATATCCGTATCAAATACCAAGTTTATGATGAATCAACTACACAAAGTAGGATCCAAAAACGCTCATTGCAATTTGTTCCATCCTTCAGTCGAACCAGGAACTGAAACATAAAGAGTGACATTTTCTTTTTAAAGATACTTTGTCCAGCTAAGTATTGTGAAGGTTTGTGCCAGTAGAAGGAATTGCATTCCATTATACAAGCACAATTTCACAACTTTATGTACACATTACTAAATATCGAACACCCTTGTCCATATGATTAGCGTACGCGTCTTTGGTGCGGGAGACCTAGGTTCGATTTCCGATGGGAACTCCTGTGGTTCTGAACCCACGTTAATTTGTAAGTTCACGTCTCATATAGCCTTGATGCTGAAAGGGACACTAAACTCTAATCTAATACTAAATACAAATATTTAAAGAAAAATGATGACGCACCAAGATGACGTGAATTTGGCTATCAAATCCATTTTGTGTTTTCAGTTATTTTCTAGTAGTATTTTTTCTAGGCATCCTTTCAAAAGACAGTGATGCAAATTTCGTAACTGCGAATTCCTGTTAGAAGCCATGAAATTATCCGATTAGATGCAAAATTTCCCGTCCACTAAAATAGATACCGTAAATTTACAATATCTAACAATAAATAATTTTGAAAGATATCGCTTTCGAGGGAAAAAATGAAGTGAAATCTTTGAGTTTTACGTCCCACGGTTATGCCGGTTAGGCTAAAGGAGAGGGGTGATGATGAGAAATTAGTGAAATCGTGGAATGAAGAAAGTGGGAGGAACGGAAGAACCCCGAGGGAACCCACGCACACGGTGTTTGTCCACCACAAAGTTCACTTGGTACGAGCTGGGATCGAACCAGGGTCCCCAAGCACCAGAGGTGAACGATCTACCACTGAGCCACCGCGGCCCCGCTTTAGAGGGGCCATGACGTATAGTTGAACTCATTCTCGTAGTATGAAAGGCATTATTTATAATTATGCATGATAGGATCACAAACAAAATTTAAAAATATTATGTGCACTTTCTTTTAACAAACATTATATTGTCTTTTATGGTGTGGAAGGGAATGTTATGTTCGAAAAAAAAGTCCTTAACATGATTCTGGTTGCTACACACTGCATGTTTCTAGCCACAGAAAAGATGCAGCGATAGGTAGGCTATTTTTCAATTGCTTTACATTAGCTTGATGTTTCAAGTCTTTTGTGTGTTTCTGAAGTTCACTTTTACCACAAAAGAGCTCAATATTAACATGTCTTACATAGCTTTGGTTCGATTCTCAACACGGACTGCAACTACCCGTTAAATTGTGCATCCGAAAGGCACTCTTTGTTAAACCTCGCTTATCACCGCTCATCTTAATAATATATATAACTTCACCTCGAAGCAAATGTTGCATTTCTCTCTTTCGTCCTAACACAAAACAAAACTAACCACAGCTGTGACACGAAGGAGCTATTTCAAAAAGAAACAAGCTGTGCTTCATAGAGATGTGTACCAAATGATAGAAGTATAAAGTATTGTTTCCTTTCCTGTTTATTGATATCAGTTGGTGTTCTTAATGAGTTTACTCATTAGTTTAGAAAGAGTATATATGGAATTTGGACATATGTTGTACGTATTCTCCTGAGAAATTGATGAGACCAGAAAAATTATAAGGACAGATGGAATAGGTTTAAGCGCATCTACGTGACTTTATCAAATATTTATTCTCCATAATGGTACCACGCGGAAAACTTGGTATAGGCCTACTTTTATCTTTGCCTCCATCTGTTAGCTGTTTTGTATCATATATATCGGATGGTTTTGATATTTCTTCTGATCATTAAAACAACAATGGTACCTGTGTGCGTGCAGAAATGCAAAAGCACAAGGTAACTTCCTATTTGTTTTGGAAACAACAAACCCATTTCACGTGTGCGAGAGAAATTGAGCACAGCGATATCGGGTGTTTACTCACGGTCAGTTCGCAGCAGGAGTCCATGGTAAAAATTTGGCTATCTCGAAAACACTCGCAAAACCTTACAAATACAAAAGACTGCGCTTCAAAGAAAGTTTAGACACAGGTGTTTCAATTTTCTTTTAGCATCGTTCTTCAGCAAAAAAAGAGTCGGTTCATTGTATTCGAAAAAGAGAAGGGAGAAAGGGTGAATTTATATTTTATGTGGGGGGTAACGTTGTAAGTAGTATAAACAATACATACCGCTTCCGACTCTGTACGCATACACTAGCCGCGGAGTTCACACACACACACAGAATCAGAGTCCTCACACACCAAGGGTGAGAGCTGTGCCACTGAGTCACAGCGGCCACGGGGCTAGGTCGAGTCCACTTTACGTTCATAGTTTCTTAGTACATAAATGTTACGATTATGAAATAGATTTTCCTTAATGAGTTGCATAAAAACAAAAGCTTTCGAAATGCATTAAACAATTAGCTCGATTTGAGTGTGAACTTAAAGTTATATCAGAGTGTAAATACGGATACGCACCAAAGCTCGAAAACTTAATACACTATTTCTCCTATATAGTCAGCATGTATCAAGCAATCATTCAGCTTTCATTTGAGAGGATGGAAATCGAAGGCCCCTGAACAACTATGTTACTAATGTGCGGAATGTATTTATCTTACAGTGAACTGCTTTGATGCCAAGTGGCCTAACTCCAAAATTGAAATTTTCCAGGAGTGAAAGTTGAAGTTCAATATCTCATGAACAATCCATATTTCTTTTATGTTGGGAACCAAAACCATAACTACTGTATGTAGTTCATTGTTTTATAACTTAGTGTTTACAAAAATCCTTTTAAAAAATACCTATTCATAGAAGTGGATGGTACTTATCTGTACTAGTTCTTGGCATCCAAGCAGTCCATTTATTGTAATACTAGCTTAATATACCCATTCTTCGCATGGGGGCTGTATTTGGAAGTCAACACCTGTGGAAGTATCACCATTCATTTCAGTGACCGCGAAAACTAAGGATTTGACACTAGTATCAATCAATATGGGCTATTTATACATGTCTCGGTATTCCTCACCCGCTGACACCCGGCCCGCATACAGTAGTAGCTGAATTTGCAAGTCATCGCTGATGGAAGTGTCACCATTGATCTCAGCGAGCGTGAAAACTATGGATTTGACACTAATGTCGATCAATTTGGATTACTTTTACTACATGTCTCGCTAAACGCCCCCCTGAGACCCCCTGGTTCCAATTTTGACAAAAACGCTTCGCCTTAGACTGGGACCTGGACCAAGGTATCCGTGACCAAAATTTGGTAACTCTCGGTCAACTTGTCTGGTCCCCAGGTTGGTCCCAGTAAACGCCCCCCCGAGACCCCCCTGGTTCGAAATTTAAAAAAAAAAAACGCTTCGTCTTGATCTGGGGCCTAAGGTACCCGTGACCAAATTTTGGGAACTCTCGGTCCACTCGTCTGGTCCCCAGGTCGCACAGACAGACAGACAAACACACAAACAAACTCTTTATTTTATTTATATTAGATAAGATATACTATGTAAAATAGTCTCGTATCATAATATGTGATGTACAACAAATGTTACATTATATATTATCCGTAGCTCGTGATATGCTGCAACATATTAAAGCCTCAGAATAGTTGGGCAAGCGAATAATCCAGAAGTTACGTAACCCTATTGCGTTCATGGGAACGAAAACACAATAATTATAACTACGCTAAATTACTATAGACTACCAACTGCTCATTCAGAGAATTTATGAAGTTCACTCTATCGCAATAGTTTTATACAAACTAGATTTAGACTACGGATAATAGTTTTATACAAACTAGATAATCAATTATTATTATTATTATCATTATATTTACAGTACAACCAAATACAACGACATTAACTATTAGTTCTAATTAACTGAATTGAGCTGAAAATTAAATCTTGATCTTTAAAGATTAACTATTAATTTTATGCGTTCTGTACCTTTCTAAAGGAATAAAAGCTGGAATTGGTTTCAAGGCTGTTTCTGAGTGAATACTTTCTTCAAAATAATATTAAAAATTATAGAAAGATTTTCGAGACATTCGAGTCGAGTCGAGAATTTTAAGAGCCGTCTCGACTCGACTCGTGTCTCGACTCGAAAATTCGAGTCGAGAAATACGTTTGTCTCGACTCGTCTCGAATTTTACAAAGTGTGTCTCGACTCGAATCTCGACTCGAATTCGAGTCGAGTCGAGTCGAGATTCGAGACATGTCTTGACTCGAGCGCATCCCTAATTTATTTTCTTTGACCGTTCCGGGCTGAAGTTAGAAGTAAAAAGACGTTAAGAACAAATAATAAAGAAACTGGGTCTACCTGTTTGATGACAATAAGAATACAGTGAGCTGATCAGTATGGGACTGTATACCTACTTTTTGGGCCACCCTATACAATACGCTGGAAATAGTACAAGCTACGGTAAAACTCACTACATCAATGAATTTCCGAGAAAATTGTAGATGAACTTAATGTATCACTTGCACCTATTCCCATTCGAAAAACCGAAAATTGAAGCCAATATGGCGGGCGGGGTGAGTAACATGTATCAGAGAAGCAGTACTTGATCCAATTTGTTTTACATATGCCCACATTCATGTTCAGTTACATCTAAAGAAACTAAAAGCAATTTTGTGTCTGAGCGTTATAGTAGCGTATGATTGAATTCCGGATATATGAAGGCTCATAAATATGCAAATTACTGGTATGGGCCGCTAAAATCAGTACAATACACATTGAGCCGCGGAGAACTTTGCATTTGAATCAATTTTACACGAATCCCGAGGGGACACTTCTCGAATGTCCTTTGTTAGATCGTTGTCTCACAGACTGTTGTGAGAGATAAAAGACAAAGTGAATGTAAAACTGATAATTGAGTGACAAAGAAGTTTTAGTACCTTTAACTGTTCTCATCGTAATGACTATGAGAGTTGTGCCTGATATACGCGGCAGGAAATCGAAAACGGTCAGGAAAGGTAATATGAAAAGGCACTTAAATCGTGTTTGTCTGGCAGCTTGAAGTCAACCTCGAAGCCTGAGCTTCCTCACACCTTGCTGTAAGTAGTATCGGTTAAACTACAAGTCTCTTCGAGTTGTCAATCGAATGAATGACTAAATGCAGAGAGTCTTTTTCTATGTGAAACGTTAGAATGCAATCTGCATTCCCCTTTCATATTTTCTTGTATAGCAGTTTCACGTGTCTATCTTGTAGAATAAAATAAGTTTTGGGTTTGTCTCAAGAATAAGAATTAGATTTTGGAAACAACCTTGACTTAATCCATTCAATTCAGGCAGTTGGTGCTTAATATTCACGACTGCCTTAAATTATTTACATGAATTTACAAAATAGAAAATCGGAAACGAAAACTTACCAAATGCTTCAACAGGCTTTCAAGAATGATACTATGAACCGCACACAAGTTTTTGAGTGGTTTGGGCGCTTTAAGTGTGCTGAGATGAGTGTTGAAGATCGTGCTCGTTCTGGCTGCTCTTCATCATTTCGAAACGACGAAAACATCGAACAAATCTGCCCCAAAATCAGCGAGGATCGTCGTTTCATGATCGATGATATTTCAAAACAGGCAGGTGAGTTGGAGCTCGTACCAGCGTGAGGGTTTGCAAATGAGACATGTTGCCGCTAAGTTTGTTTCTCGCCTGCTCACACAGGATCAAATCATTCGTCTGAATTAGAGCCAGGACTTCAAAAATCAGATTGAAAGTGATCCAAACTTTTTGACCAACATGACGACATTTTCCGAGAATTAAACAAAATCTAAAAGAAAAATATTTTGATGGTGTAGAGGCTGTAAAAAGAACTTCGCAGAACGCATTGGACGATATAAAAGTTCCAGAGTTCCAGAGTGCTTCAAACAGTGGGAAAGAAGATGGGATAAATGAATCGCATTTAATGGAGAGTACTTTGAAGGAAACTGAAAGAATTTTGTAAAAAATGTAATAAATTATCTTTTTAGAACAAAAGTCCGGTTCATTTTGGGTCCTCCCTCGTACTACAATGTTTTGTGATAGTTTTTTTTAATGTATTGAGTTTGATTACCTATAATATATAGTTCATAACTATATACTGTTCAACTTATAGAGGTATCCTAGTTAAGGTGATAGCCATACCTCCAAAGGTCCATGATACATATTCATAAATTTTCTTGATATAGCTACTATGTTCAACATAAAATCAACACATTCTTTTCATCTTTTATTTTTCTTTTAAAAATCAATCACAAAGATAGTACAGTGAAACCTCTGAATAACGGACACCAATGGGACATGAATTTTTGTCCGTTACTGAGAGGTGTCCGTTACAGAGAGGTTACAGAAATCTAATTTTTCACAACGGTAATTGTATGCAGTAATATCAGTAAGTACATTATGTATGAGAGTAAATTCGTAAAATTCAATATGAAAATACTCTATTTAGTACATAATTTGAATTACGCGGAGAGATGGAGAAATTCATTTCTGTTAAATAATATTATTACTGGGGGATATGTTAATATATTCGTATACTGCAATCGCCTAAACTCTTTTGTTTAGCGAAAAAGGCATGCTTTTTCCTCTACAAGGGTAATAAAATTCATTAGCAATTGTCCTCTGAAAACCCTCAGTACGGTTGCGGAAGAAAAGTGTGTGTTTGTGTACTGGCGCGGTACTTTCGTTGGCGAAATGGATGAAAAGGCAAATTATTGGGAGTGCATATGTTTATTGATCCAGTCGCAATCACACAGAATATCCTCTAAGTTGAAAAGGAAGCCTGGAAAACTCCAACCCAGATTTGTTCCAGTATCATAAGAAAAATGTTGCTTTTCTAAAAAAGTAAGAGGGGAAACATTGTTCGTTGAAAATGTGAAACAAAGTTTGTTTTGTATGAAATTGTTGGGAAAGATGCAAGACCCAGAGCAAAAAGGACTAAATTTGTTAGGGAACGGAGGATATTTCGCATAGAATTCTTGGGCATACGACTGTCCCTGCGTGAGTGTTATTGAAGGTTTTCTAGGATTTACAACAGAAAGCAGTTTATTGCGGGCAGAAAAAAAAGAATAATTTCAAGTTCAGCTTGAAGCTGTTCTGTTTGATGGTAAATCAGGTTTAGACTCATGATAGATACACTCGTGGGGAAAACACTTTTCTGTCTACTGTAATATATCGCAGAACTGAGAATAATTCCTGTCCGTTATGAAGAGGTTATTGAAACGTTTGGGGAAGAAAAGGACTTTCCGCGTCCGTATCTGAGAGTGTCCGTAAAAGGGAGGGTTTTGTTCTGTAAGAGAACATATATTTTTGCCGGGACAAAATAATCTATCCGTATTATAGAGGTATCCGTTATTGAGAGGTGTCCGTTAAGGGAGGTTTCACTGTATATATATCATACATGATCGATGAAACTTATCCGATTTTGACCAACTTGGTATATTAAGGAGATTGTAAAGTATATTAAACACTATAGTGCACAGTGTTGTGTACAGTGTGTACCGTGTGTACTGTGTACAGTGTACAGTGTGTACCTTTGGTGTACCTAGTACCTAGTGTGTACCTAGTATAGTTTACAGTCTGTACCTTTGGTTCATAAGTTGTTGGTCATCAAAATAGAACTAACTAAAATATTTTTTTTTTTCAAAAAATCATCATATTTCAGTGGATTAAACTCATTTGATCTTTACCAAACTTGACACGGTGATAGATCTTGAAGAGAGTAGTAGGTATATGAAATACTATGGTGTGAAGACCTTTAGTTCTCGAATTTTGACCATGTAAGTTGGAATTTAGACTTTTTTCTAATTAAGTTCAACTCCCAAATGTGATGACCAATAAAGTGGGAACCAAAAATTGGCACGATGTAATATTTCAAATACATACTAAGCTTGTCAACTTCTGGCATCATTTCAAATTTGGACAAGTAGAGACTTCTAGTTCCTGAGTTATTGGCACCAAATGTGGGGTTTGGATTTAAACATAGGCTATTAAACATTAAGTAAACGCTGTGTACTTAAAGTAAAGATTTGATAAAATTAAATGAAGGACACATATGTTTTCATTATGGCGAACACTTTAGTAAACTTTATTCTGTCCTGCTATAACCTCTTCCCTCTTGTCCCCCCGAAATTATATTTACTATATGCTTATTAAAATAAATGAAATATCTTGCAGAATTTTCACATTTTCAGGAATAAAGTTAGCAAAGCCTCGCCGAAACAAAGTTATAAATACACCACTGGTAGTGGTATACACAGAGTTTCGTCAATTGGTGATTCAGATATTCTATCGCATTTCTGTTTAGGGCAAGCGTGAATTTTGTATATACACACTAGAGTGCGTCCATTTAACCGAATTTAATGAAACCAATGATGCTATATCCTAATATAAAACCTAATATATATCCTAATCTCTTAACTATATATAAATCTACATGAACTGACATAAATTAAAGGGGTACTTTGAAGAAAACCGAACCGGTTTTGGAGAAAACCGAAATGCCGGTTTTCGGATTTCGGTTTCTCTAGAAACCGGTTTGCCCGTCCCTAGTTTAAGCCTCGAATCCTCCATTGCGTATCCCACTGTTTTTGTGTAAACCGCACACATTTTGTACAAAATTTAGTTCCTCAATCTCAATCTTCCTCCCCCCGTAAAATATCAATAACAAATTTTGTGATATGCATATCCTCTTGGACACCCCCCCATGCATATTCGTACGCAGGGCTTTTTGGGCTTCAAGAGAAAGTTATGCGAGAAAGCGTATGTTTGCTACTTTGTATTTATATATAATTTCTATTTATTTTTCTGAAGCTATGCTTGGCGCTTTAAAAATGACTACGATCGGCTGGAAGACCTCTACAAAAGAGTGAATATCTTACCCCTTGGCAGTGGTGCGTTGGCTGGGAATCCATTCAATGTTGACCGTGAAAAGATGGCGTCAGAGCTTCAATTTGGAGATATCACTTACAACAGTTTGCTTGGAGTGAGCGACCGAGATTACGTAGGTAAGAGTGAGCTGTGAACGTTTATACAGGCCTTACAAATCTTATACCAAGAGAAGTCGCAGAATCTCATACCAGGTAGCGTACGAAAGATCAATCCTTCCGGGCATATGTGTGTGTGTGTGATATACATCACATATACTTTATTCATATATTGTTACATACCTATAATACTCATACATTATACACAGAAGGGAGAGATTTACAAATTAACATACAGCTCAGTGGTAGAATGTTCACCTCTGGTGTATCGGGTCCTTGGTTCGATCCCAACTCGCGACAAGTGAACTTTGTGGTAGAGAAACACCATGTGCGCGGGTTTTCTCAGGCTTCTCGCGTTTTTTCCCACTTTCTTCATTCAACCATTTCATTCATTTCTCATCATCACCGTTTCTTTTAGCCTAGCAGGCATAACCGTGGGATGTAAAACTGATAGATTTCATTTCTTTTTTTTTTCATATAAATATACAAACCAACATTTAATTTCCGATTGTTAAAAGACAAGCAAACAAACTAGAGGGATTTTCGTGAGCCGCCCGGTAGTTTCGAAAATGGCAAAAAAGACAGAAAAATAAAAGGAAAATTAAAAAGATATATCAAAATGTGGGAAATATTGAGGTCAATTGTGTACTTTAGTCACAATACAACAATCATACAAAAATAGAAACATGTTCCTTCATACAAATTATTTTTCTTTAACTGTTATACGTATGGATTGAATGTTATAACTGTTATAAATTGAATGTAGTTTTATGTAAATTATAGAGGGAAAAAAAACTAAAACAGGAAACTATTTACACCTAAGACTTATAGGTCACTTTATTCATAAATTATCAAGTCGCATATGCTGAATGAAAATGTAGATTGAAATCTGCTACTTTACAAAGCGAACAAATGTTATTTTTAGCTGAACAAACCGCTTCATAATTGCGTAGATTTGGCTGTGCATTATAGTTTTCTCCCTGTATATCCTGCTTATAAGCGTTGAATTTTGAGAAATCATTCTCTCACCTATTGGAAATCTTTTCGTAGCTTTTTGTAGAGTAATATATATTCAGAGCTCCGAACTAAACAGTAAGTACAACTTGCCATTTATGTTCTCTAAAATATGTTCTCCTCTACAAGTACTGCTGCTGATACATGTTGTTTTCAAGACATGTCTCGCTTGAAGTTCAAGCTCAATCTTGTTACTTCAGTTTCAGAAAAATATGCTATTTTATAGATCGTACCGTTCTGTTGTATGTAGTCCTATATTTCAAGGTTTATCATACACAAAAGATCTACTTACGGAAATGAACATGGTTGCTAAAGTGAGTTATAATACCTGTTTCTCAGTCTATACTGATAATGGTAATAAATATGATGATGCCGAGGGTAAAATATCACTTTGACCTTATGTATCATGTTACTATTGATTTAGGCATACTGTAGTAGTATTGTTTTCTGCACATACTGAATGTGTCAAAGCTAAACCATCAAAAGTAGTTCTAGATCCTAAATTCTGAGTTTAAAAAGCTCCCAACAGACATTCGGGCTCCACTGGCAAATGTCTAGATTAATAGGTTAAATAATAAAATTTGAAATATTTTAGTGTGAGTAGGCCTCCCAAATGTCATGGTTTAGCGGGGACAGTCTCGAATTTGCATAATCTTTCTCTCCAGAAATTGTTTAGAATTCCAATTGTCTCGACTTCCCTATTAATAAATAAATAAATAAATATCATTCATGCGATACCTAAAATATGTAAGAATTCAGCTTTTGTTAGTCATCGACACTCAACTGGTAAGAATAATCTACTCTTTTATCAGTTATCGATACTCCACTGATAGGAATAATCTATTCTTTTTATCAGTTATCGATACTCCACTAATAGGAATAATCTACTCTTTTATCAGTCATCGTTACTCAACTAATAGGAATAATCTGCTCTTTTATCAGTTATCGATACTCAACTAATAGGAATAATCTACTCTTTTATCAGTCATCGTTACTCAACTAATAGGAATAATCTGCTCTTTTATCAGTTATCGATACTCAACTGATAGGAATAATCTATTCTTTTATCAGTTATCGATACTCCACTAATAGGAATAATCTACTCTTTTATTAGTCATCGATACTCAATTGATAGGAATAATCTACTCTTTTATTAGTCATCGATACTCAACTGATAGGAATAATCTATTCTTTTCTCAGTTATCGATACTCCACTAATAGGAATAATCTACTCTTTTATCAGTTATCGATACTCCATTGATAGGAATAATCTACTCTTTTATCAGTCATCGATACTCCACTAATAGGAATAATCTACTCTTTTATCAGTCATCGGCACTCAACTGATAAGAGTAATCCATTCTCTGTCATTCGCTTTTGGTGAGTATTAACCTATTATTTAAATAATTCTGGTATTTTTTCAGTGAAAAACAAATGCATAGCATTGACTACACTGTAAATTTTTATAGGATGTCCTGGTTTTTCAGTCTAGAAATACCGGACCGTAAATATAGGTCTACAGTAAGTCTTATATACTAACAGTAAGAACTTGCTTCTAACAATATTTTAATTTGATTTAAAGTTGTATGTTTATCTTTTAACCTTGCCATTTGCTATATTTGTAGCTGAATTTCTTTTCTGGGCCTCGTTGGCTGGTATTCATTTGAGTCGTCTTAGCGAGGACTTGATTTTGTACAGTACTCAAGAGTTTGGCTTTGTTTCGTTAAGTGATGCCTACTCCACTGGAAGCAGTTTGATGCCACAGAAGAAAAACCCTGACAGTCTGGAGTTGATCAGAGGGAAAGCAGGAAGGATCTTCGGATGGGTAAGGAAAACTTCTAAGAAATTCGTTATTTATGTTGTATCTAAAAATAGTTACATGTTTCACAAAACATTTATACAGTATAATTAAATGTTTCGTCGAACGTGACTTTGTAAAAGGGAAATATTTAACGATTAAACTTCAACAGAGAGTATTATTTTCAATTACACTGTTAAAAATGTTAAACATTGTAAGAGTTTCTGTAATACCTTTCATTTAGGAAGCATTATTTCTAAGTAACATAATAGTAAAATGGCGTTAACTCTTCTGAACTTGTCCTCAAGCAATGGAAAAATGGCAGAAACTTTACAAAATTAATCATTTTTTTTAAAGTTTAACGTCCCACGTTTATGCTCCGAGGCAGAGAAGGTGATGATGATGAAGAACGAAATAGTTGAGTGAGGAAGGTCGGGAAAACCCACCCACTCGGTGTTTGTCCACCTATTTCCCATTAATGGCCGGCCAGTATTCACGCATTTTTAATGAATGTCACACGAACAACGCATCGGCTACCATTGTCATTATGAATGCGTTAAGCATGACATATTTCCACCAGTTCTTCCTTCACTATTTGTTCCCAGTTGGTTAGAAACACATGAACTAACAACTACGGAACTTACGATGATAATGTTTTGTACTGGCTTATAAAACATTATAATGAAAGAGAGAATTGAAATTTTCGTTAAATTAAAAAAAAAAAAACTTTAAAGAACAAATGGGTCAAGGATAAAGTAGGTAAGGAAACATATGTACATGAAAATACAAGGTAGCCAGAAGAGTTCTTGCCGTTCTAGAGCAGTGATAAACAAAGAACAATACAGTGGGTGATACGTACCTTTAGGTGTCGAAGTTATCTCCATCAGCATCCAAAATCTTTTGCCAACGTTCTTGCAGCTGCACAATATTCGGGTGATAAAACTCGGTGGTCATGGATGCAAAGAATCCGTGGATCCTCTCCGCAGGTCTTCCTCATTTCCGAAGGATCTCTCACGAGGTGCTTATCAAAAGAATGAAATAAGTGGTAATGTGTTGGATCAAGGTCCGGTGAATATGGTGCATGGCGCAGTGTCTCCCAGGCAAGTTACTGAAGGGTCTCCCGGCTCCTCTTTGCCACTTGTGGCTTTGCATTGTCGGGCAGGACCAGCACATCCTTGCAATTCACCAATGTCGACTTCTTCTGCTGCAATACACGGTATACCTTTTGCAACTGCTAAGAGTAGAGATCAGCAGTGGTGGTCTAACCAAGTGAAAGGAGCTCGTAATACACAAACCTTCTGACAATTCCACAATACTCAGACGGTGCAAAGGTGATCTTGAGGTGTGAGGAATAATGATAGATAGTGAGGGATAAATACTTAGAGATTATTATTATGCTAGCTATCTTTTGAGGCTAAAATATTATTTCTTGTCGTTAGAGATATCTGATATTTAATTTGATTGATGCTGCCGTCTATGATAAAAGAAGCCAATTAAAAGGTATTGAGTCTCGAATATTTCTTAAGTTCTGGTGATCTTATAAGTTAAATTCAATTATAATTGATGATGTAGTATTGGTACCTATAGAGAGTGTTTTCAAGTTAAGGTTATTCAGTTGTAAATACGCTTACGAGCATCTTCACAATTTATTAACTTTTTTTAGTGTAATATAAAGTACCGATCCCAAATATAAGCTAAACAATTTCATTTATTATTATTATTATTATTATTATTATTATTATTATTATTATTATTATTATTATTATTATTATTATTATTATTATTATTATTATTTTAAGTGTAGTGGTTTCCTGATGACGATGAAGGGCCTTCCATCCACTTATAACAAGGACATGCAAGAAGATAAAGAAGCGGTATTTGACGTTTGTGATACTTTAACTGGGGTTCTTCCCGTTGCTTGTGGAATAATACGAACCTTAAAGGTAAGTTAAAGGCATACTAGTAGAAATTTATTCAAAGAAATCTAAATCTAAAGCTATCATTTATTCTTGCTATCACATTCTGTTGATGGCCAGAATGGAGTAAAACATTTATTCAAAACAACATAGTAAAATGCATTTTTCTTAAGAAAGTTCCCATATATAAGGATGTTGCCTAATTTACGGAAGTGGAATTTCTCAACAATAAGGAAAAATTGGCTGATGAAAATTATATGTATGTATTCTTTGGGCCTTACGCAAAGTTGTTTCTATCGTTGGATTAAGAGCTTGACTAATGCGTGATGCTAACTTCCGTATTTACTAACACGTAAGTGAAGTTGACAACGATTTATATCACTTGTTCATTTGTCTGGGATCGAACCCGGGACCCCAAGCACCAAGCCAACTAAGATGCTTTGGGATTTTGCTGCGTTTCATTTTAACTCATGAGCCGTAGACCAGTCGCTGATTCTTCTTAAATCGCTATTTATTTTCTCAATCGCTTTATTAGAGAAAGAGATATCGATAAGTGGTTTTTTAGTAAATCGATTCAGCGTCTCAAGAATATGTTCCATCCCCTCTATTAACCGTCTATTCAAACCAGACATGATGGAAATCAATCGTTTCTGGTTCCAACTATGATCGCCATAGAACAGAAACGGTAATAGATAAACGTTCTTTTTTTATTTAATTTATTCAACGTCTCAAAGAGAATCACCCAGGTTGAAACTTACTAGTACTTCCGATTTTAGTACTTATTTCCATAAAGTAAAACCGGTATACCTTACGAGATACCGAAAAGCGCCCCCCCCCCCCACAGATTCAGCGTCTGAAGGTTGAATTTTGTTTCGACTTTTATCTATCCGTTGAAACCGAAAGTGGCGATTTTCGGTTTCAACTCTGATCGCATAATGAATAAGACGGAAACAGACAGCAACAAGTAGTTTTTTGATATGGATTCAATATAACAAGAACGTTTCACCTCTGATTTTATTCCTTGATGGCAACCGGAAGTAATAGACATCAATTAACACTTCCGGTTTCAATATTAATCTCTATAGTGAAGAAACAGTAAGTGATAGTGGGTGCTGGCTTTTTAATATGGATTTACCGTCCGAGAAACAGAGTCTATCTTTGATCTTATATCTGTATTCAAGTAGTTATGGATGTAATATTTAAAGTTTGAGTATTTGCATAGTTTGGAAGCCTAGGGTAGTTTCACATTGTGAAACGAAACTCACTTAGTTTTATTATTATTATTATTATTATTATTATTATTATTATTATTATTATTATTATTATTATTATTATTATTATTATTATTATTATTATTATTATTATTCCTTTGGTAGGTCCTGGGACAAATGAGCTTTTTGTGTGTGTGGACCTGCAAATGTGTTTCTTACACGTTTCTCTATCTTCAGCTGCCTCTTCTATCTTCCAATATTTCTCTTCTGTTTTTCAAATTATCGATTAGTTATTTTTTTCTTCTTCCTATTCCTCGCTTTCCTTCCATCTTTCCTTCTATGGTGGTATGAAGAAGACAATTTCTTCGCAAGATGTGTCCAATCCAATTGGGATTCCTGCGAAGAATGCTGACTAAAAGCGTCCTCTTCTCTCCTACTTGTTTTAAAACATTTATTTGTTACTCTCTCCGTCCATTTTTATCTTTTCCATCTTCCTCGAACACCACATTTCGAAGCTTTATAAATATTTCTTCTCTAACTTCCGTTTTTTTTTTTTTTAAGTTTAACGTTCCACATTTATGCCCTTTAGGCTAAAGGAGACGGATGGTTAAGAGGCCCCATCATAGCGAAATTAAAATATCGCTAATTTTATAGTAATTATGTGATATCTTCAAGTAGATAAAAGATAATCGAAAAGTGGAACAAGAGCTCCCTAGACAATATTTTACATGAGATACCATTATCATAACTTACTTATCTGCTTTCGATTTCCAGCCATTTAGAAAATCGGTAGTTATTTTCACGTTACTAAATGACTGAAAACGGAAAATTACAAGGTGACTCGTGATAACGGTACCAAATGCAAAGTAATGTTGTCTAGGGTAATACTGTTCCACATTTTGATGATCTTTTATCTATTTGAAGATATCACATAATTACTGCAAAATTAGCAGTATTTTAATTTAGCAGTGATAAGGAAAGTTAATGATTGTGAAATTAAATTTTTGTGCCTTACCACCGGGAATGGACTCCGGTACCCCGTAGATACTATCGTTAAGTTTCAAGGAAACTTTGACAAATATCTATTATTAGATGTCCACTTGCATATTGAAAAGTATTTATAAATTGATGGAAAATATAATGTTGACTAGCACGATCTTCTGAATTCGTTGTTTTCAATCGATTATTTAATTCGAATGAAAATATTATTTTTATAATTAAAACACCTTTATACGAATTTAATTTAAAGCTATAAATGTTATTTTCGAATTGCAAAGACTGAAATAAGAAAGAAGGGAAAATACGGTAAATTTGAAATAATAATTATATTTACTTCTCAACAGGTGAATAAGACGGCTTGTGAGTCAGCGCTTAGTCCTGATATGTTGGTAACTGATATGGCATATTACTTGGTGAGAAAAGGGGTAAGTTGAATACTATGTTTATCGCATAACTTTACTATAAAATGAACATATATTAAACCATAATGTAGAAAAGTTACACAAAAAATAACAGTCATTTTTCTTAAATTTTTAACTTTCCAGATCTTTTAATTTTTTAACTTTCTTTCAAGACCGCTGAACTAGCAAGGAATATCCCACCTTCTACATGCTATTGACAATTTGTTTAGTTCTAAAATGAAACGAAAACTGAGAAATAAAATAAAATAATAATTTTCAGAAAAGTTACACGAGTTATATGTTTTTATTAAACAATGAGGGTTACAGTTGCCCGAAATAAAACTTCATCTCAGTATATCGCGGACAATCATGACCATGTGTTAGAAGAGGATGCAGAATATAGTGGACATAAATATTTCACGAAATAAACAGTGTACTACGTAGTTCCTAACTATAATATGTTCCGTCCTACTTCTATACGAACGTAAACAAAGCCAAATGTATCTGAAACATATTAATATTCTGTTGAGTTACTGACGTTATGTGCTCTTACACGAAGTAAAGTATCACAAGAAATATAATTTTATTATAAAACAATGATATAAAACTAAGATACTATAATACAGGGATGCAAATAACCACTCGCCCGGGGAGAGTGGTTCATCGGTGCGGGGGAGTATTTAATATCATACCGAAGGTAAGTAAATCATTTCTGTGCGATGTGGGCTAGTAGCTCTTTTCTTGGGCTAGTAAAATTGTGTTGCTTATTTGCATCCTTGCTATAACGGAAGTCAGCAGCAAGATAGTAACACACTGTAATAAATTACAATTAATGAAATAATGGAAGTATTGTAATAAGGATGCGCAATGGTAGACTTTCTCGTGATCCCAGTTCAACAATGTGGGTGGTTTGGCGCTTGTTCTGTTTTTACGTTAAGAAGAAGGTTGACTGCTGTTTCTACGAGTATTGGAAGAATAGCAAGAGACAATGAATGTTTTTACGTACTAGTAAATAAGTAGTTAATTATAATAAATATATTGGCCATTGTAATCTTTGGTTGCTTAGGGAATTTTAAGAAGAAAAAAATAAGTATTGCCAGTTTTCTGCTGGATGTTCTCTACATTACTTAGACACTTTGAAAAGCACATGTGTAATATGCACGTCTCTGCAAGCTTAAGACTGGCCGATCAAATTCTTGAGTAGCTGAAGATTACATATAGTTTTGTTTGTTGTCGTTTAGAAGTAAGAGAGAACAGAGAGTAGTCGTAATTTAAAATGTATGACTGAGGAAAGATAACGATCTAACATTCAGAAGTAAAACACAGTGCTTAAGTAGAGCTGGGATATCATTCATTTCCAAACCTCTTAACTTTCCTGGATATTATTCAGTGTACTAAACAAATGGTTATCTACATATATCTGACTATAGCATCCTTTATGACGCATAACAAAGCACTTTCTGTCAATTAACGGGTATTTAACCAGAACCATTGACGGAATTCACCAATGTTGGCTAAACAGGAACTCATACAAAATTATCAATTATACAAAATGACGATATATAAGAACATACCGACAGTCAAATGTTACAAGCTGGATGCGTGCTTACGAGGGCATGGCATTTGGACAAACCTTACCAATACCAGAACATAATTTTCCATGGTACCAAATTTCACAAAATTAAATCTCCACGTTAAGCGGGTTTGCATATCCAGGCTCCTAACTATGAAAACATTTACGCTCACTCCAACCTCAATCATTTCACGAATTCAACCTGTTTTACATATGTTATTAGGACATAATTTCGATTGTGATTTATTCTAAAAACACTTTTATACATTGCAAGAGCTGTAACGTTCAAATATTTACTGAGAACTTATAGTCGTATCGGAATAAACAAAAGCGAGTATGGAACAGTAAACTGGTTTCACAAAAGGCAAAATAAGATGTGCAAAGGCATACGAAACGGTCGAGTGGTTTGGGTCGATACACTACCAATCACATGTTTGTGTGTTCAAACCCTGTAGCAAGTTGTTTCTTTTTTAAGTGTCTTCCTATTTTCATCCGGAGGCTGAAAATATTTCTTTGAGTAACTCATTGAAAACTTCTTTTGTTTCAAATTCGATTAGAACGGAACATTATATGAATTGCGAATCTTAAATCCATAGTTAAAAAAAAAATTGAAGTATACTCACTACTCCATTATCCTCTGATTTGTAACGAAAAACTATTTATAAACAGTGGTGACTTCAGAAAATTATCCTCGGGGGGAATTTCAATATGCGGGTGGAGGGCAAACATTGGTAGTCCACATTGAGCACGATCAAATATATGGTCCTGAAAGCAGAAATTTCTTAGCTCCAGAGGGGTCTCAAATTCTCCCTCAGATCACGTCCTGAAAGCATCATTGCTTAAAAGCTTTTCGTAACAAATATAATATTACACTTGTTTCTCGTTCTACATTTTGAATTGGTAAAATCATAACTTATAGAGAATTATAATAAAAGCATAAAAATTACAATACCAATCATGTATAAATTATCCTGTAAGTTACCAACTTTGGGTCAGATTAAAACTCAAATATTTGTTTTCGGATTGCACTTAGAAGTAAGTCCTCTCTATATAATCCTGATTGAAAGCCATGTATAACTCTAATCAATTAATCAATATTTATACAAATATTTTTTTTATTTTACTATTTTTACTATTTAATATTATATACACTTCATTTCCAAAATCAAAATCTCGAAAATGTATATTGAACGAGTGCAGATTCACAAATAAATGATTATTTATCATATATATTGGTCTCTATTCGAAATTCTATTTAATCGAATCCGACAAGAACACAGACAGAAACATCGAGAACAGGTGAAAAAAAAAAAAGAAAAAAGTGCGCGTGGACTAGAACTTAGTTCGAATGGTGCTTTATAAGCCGAACGCCTTAGACCACTTGGCTATGGTAACAACTAGTGATTGTCGCAAAGGCTTCGAGTAGTAGTTCTTATTACAGAATAACATTTTCTATTGCCTAAAATTTAAACCTAATTTACTTTGATATAATATATCTATTAATTTGTTTCATGAACACGTTTTCGTTACTTTGATGAATGATGTATGTTGTTGATATAAATTCTATTACACGTTCTTTTGTAAATATTATAGAAAGTATCAGGGTTATTTATGATCTTTTATGGAAATTGGCGCATGCGCAGTGTACAGACAGTTCAATTGGAAGGCGAGGAAGGAAACGCTAACACACTGTTAGAATGTTTCATCTCTGTGAAGTATAAAGAATAGCTAAAATGTATTTTAGCTTGTCATTGCGTAAAGAATTACCAGGTTAATGTTTGTTCAAGTTCTCACTGATCAACTGGACTTATGAAAAATAATTAATATTGTCATTACTGCACAATATGAAGAATAAAGAACGTAAATTACACCACATTGTTCTCGAATTCGAACCTAGCTAAGGAAGGGACAATAAACAAAATGTGATTTATTCATTCGAATTGAGATAATTCAATGAAACTAGAAATTACACAATCAAAAGGAAAACATCGTTAAAATGACAATAATACTTTTATCCGAGATGTGAAATAAAGTTATTAATTAACTGGAATGAAAGTAATATTGTGCATGATATAGAGTAAGAAAAAAAAGTATATGTATTCTTAGAAAGGTTCAAAGTAAATTCACAAATACTTTTTGAAGATATACTACTCTTCCTTTACGTTTTAAGGAACTAATAAGTAAACAAGCAAAGGAAAAGAATGAAGAACGAAAGTATTGCTCTTGAAAAAATATAATAAATAAATGAAACTTAAATAAATGTTTACACAAAAAATAACACACTAGTACTTCGTGTAATCACCTCCAGAGTCAATAACTTATTGAAGTCTGGAGGGGATACTAGATACAAGTCTCGAGCAATACGACGGTGTGTCACGAAAATGTTGCCACAGTTCCATAACATGATTTTGAAGAAACGTTTGGTCTCTGTCTTCACGTCTCTCTTCCCATTCTTGCACCATGTTGGCCCACAGATGTTCAATTGGGTTCAAATCTGGGGATAGAGGGGGGCCACTCAATACAAATTAACTCTGGATGTTCACTTAGCCACTCTCGTGTTTGCCGGGAAGAGTGAACAGCACTGTTGTCATGCATAAATATATATTCTTCCTGGTCGGGGAAGTTTCTTTCTAAGGACGGTAACACTGCTGTTCATTCTCTCAGGCACCGCAACCAAATCTCCAGGACCAGCAGCCGTCATGTATCCCCAAAAGTGTGCTGATATTCGCCCTGAACAAGAAATTCTGATAATATTTTGTTCAGCATACCCGGTTCCGCGCGGTCTATACAATATAACTCTGCCTTGTTGGTTAGACTTGAAAACCTTCTCGTCGGTCCAAATGACTAAGTCCCAATATGGCTGAGGTTGGGTTATGTTATTCTGTGCCCATTCCATTCGTCTGGCCTTGTGAGTTTCAGTCAGGAGAGTCTTCCTAACGGGTCTTGAACATTGTAGACCAACCCCTCAATAATCTTCTTATTGTTTCGTGAGAACAATTATATTCTCTGGCTTTGTCCAAGAGGATTGACGTGTGGCGTAGAGGTCTGTTGATTACTTCTGTAACTAAAGCTTGATCTTGAGCTGCAGTTGTCACTTTTGGCCTTCCACTTCTTGACCGAGACCTGAACCATTCACCACCTTCTTCATGTCGCTGAACCCATTTCTTGACCGTTTTCTTGTCACATCCCAGATCTCTAGCAATCTGAAGCACAGTTTGTCCCATTTTTGCTCGGCCTATGATTTCTCCTCTCAGAGCAACAGACAGTTCTCCACAACCTTTAGAGCGATGCATTTTCAGAACTTGTTAGAAATTTGCGTTCTGGCGTGTATGACAAATGTCGGTAAAGTGTATCTTTCTGTTTCTACTGCGCATGCACCAGTCAATTTTCATGATAGATCATAAATAATCCTGACAATTGTTGTAATATTTATGAACAAATACGTAATAGAACCTATATTAACAACATCATTCGTCAAAGTAAAGAATACCGTAAACATAAAACAATTTCAACAGACTATTACATCAGGCCAAAATAGGCAGACTTCAGAGAATACAAAATAAATTTCATACTGTAACAAAAGATTGAACATGAAACACGCTTACTATATTTTCAACTTGTCACATTAGCCGACTGGAGTACGTCATCATATAATTTCCAAATGCCCATCTGCGAATTGGCAACGTATTTGGAGGAGCATTTCATGTAATTTTGTGTCCACCTCAGCTCGTTCGTTATGGTACAGATCTGTTAATAACCTAATAGATACTAAGGCTAAACGGCAACATCTTCAAATTACAGATGACAACCAATGTCATATTTGTGGGAAAGTTGATACTTTGGAACATCGTCTCACTACCTGCAGCGAATCGCTCTCCGTTTGGAAAACTTATCGTGAAATGGTTCAGTACTTATGTAAAATAAGCTTGGATTTCATTACTGTTCAAATGATTTTGTTTCCTGATTTTAGATTTTTTCCTACAGAGAAGCAAAATTCTGTTGTTTGGCTATCAGCTGATACTATAGAATTTACTCTGTCGCCTAAGTTACCTCAAGCACATCACACATACAAGGATTTCCTGTGTTCACGTTATGGTAAATTCCCACCACCAAGAAAGAAAAAACTCTTTGCACATTACCTCAACTACCTATTGTATGGACGCCCGCTATAATTGACATGTAAATTTTGTTAATTTTCCCTACTATACATTGACTTTGTGCCAATGTACACAGTGTGTACCAATATGTAACTTTATTTTTGTATTTTGATATAATATGTAACGTCAATTAGTAAAAATAAAAAGTGATTAAAAAAAAAAAGTGGACTAAGGCATTCGGCTAGAGATTCTGAGGCACCATTCAAGAGTAGTTCGAATCCCACCACAGTACAATTTGGTTTTACCTCTTCTTGACGTTTCTGTTTCTGATCCTGCCGGATTCTGTTAAATATAATTTCGTAATACGCTCAAATATACGTAATATTTGAAATCCTTAACCTCCCATTTTTACATTTTTCTAGCTCAGTTGAGAAGAAAGGGAAAATGAAAGTACAAAGATTTACAATAATTACTTAGCATTTACTGTCATTGTAATTGTGGATATTTTATTTATGAAAATGTATAATGAACTAAAAATATATTTAGTAGGTCACATGTCTCCATTTTTCGATTCTAACTTGAAAGTTACAGTTTAGGCGGTGACATATCAAAGACCCAGGGGGATGAGGGGGTTGTAACCCCTCCCATTGAAACTTTTATATTCTATTGAAATAAAAAGTGATTCAGTTTATAATCTTGGAGAAGCAACAATCACTGTGTGTAGAGGACGGTTTATTTATACTACGATTTATCACTTTCAAATGTGTAGAAGATGTGACTGGATATTGTGCATAATCATTCAAGAAATATAACACAACGAAGGGACTTCGTAAACCCTTCACGCCACCCCAGGAGGACGAAGTGCGTCCCGCCGTCCCTCGGTTGGGAACTACTGCTTGCGAGGGAAACATTCTAACAGTGTGTTGGCGTTTCCTTCCCTCGCCTTCCAATTGAACTGTCTGTGTACTGCGCATGCGCCAGTCAATTTCCATAAAAGATCATAAATAACCCTGATACTTTCTATAATATTTACGAATGAACGTGTAATAGAATCTATATCAACAACATACATCATTCATCAAAGTAACGAAAAAGTGTTCATGAAACAAATTAATAGATATATTATATCAAAGTAAATTAGGTTTAAATTTTAGGCAATAGAAAATGTTATTCTGTAATAAGAACTACTACTCGAAGCCTTTGCTACAATCACTAGTTGTTACCATAGCCTAGTGGTCTAAGGCGTTCGGCTAATGAAGCACCATTCGAACTAAGTTCGAGTCCCCGCGCACTTTTTTCTCTTTTTTTTTTCACCTGTTCTTGATGTTCTTGTCGGATTCGATTAAATAGAATTTCGAATAGAGACCAATATATATGATAAATAATCATTTATTTGCGAATCTGCACTCGTACAATATACATTTTCGAGATTTTGATTTTGGAAATAAAGTGTATATAATATTAAATAGTAAAAATAGTAAAATAAAAAAAATATTTGTATAAATATTGATTAATTGATTAGAGTTATACATGGCTTTCAATCAGGATTATATAGAGAGGACTTACTTCTAAGTGCAATCCGAAAACAAATATTTGAGTTTTAATCTGACCCAAAGTTGGTAACTTATAGGATAATTTATACATGATTGGTATTGTAATTTTTATGCTTTTATCATAATTCTCTATAAGTTATGATTTTACCAATTCAAAATGTAGAACGAGAAACAAGTGTAATATTATATTTGTTACGAAAAGCTTTTAAGCAATGATGCTTTCAGGACGTGATCTGAGGGAGAATTTGAGACCCCTCTGGAGCTAAGAAATTTCTGCCTTCAGGACCATATATTTGATCGTGCTCAATGTGGACTACCAATGTTTGCCCTCCACCCGCATATTGAAATTCCCCCCGAGGATAATTTTCTGAAGTCACCACTGTTTATAAATAGTTTTTCGTTACAAATCAGAGGATAATGGAGTAGTGAGTATACTTCAATTTTTTTTAACTATGGATTTAAGATTCGCAATTCATATAATGTTCCGTTCTAATCGAATTTGAAACAAAAGAAGTTTTCAATGAGTTACTCAAAGAAATATTTTCAGCCTCCGGATGAAAATAGGAAGACACTTAAAAAAGAAACAACTTGCTACAGGGTTTGAACACACAAACATGTGATTGGTAGTGTATCGATCCAAACCACTCGACCGTTTTTTTTTTTTTTTTTTTTTTTTTATCACAATATACATTCGCACAAGCACCTTGACCACTTTTTTTTTTTTTTTTTTTTTTTTTTTTTTAAGTTCGTCCCAACCGGGATACTGTTCGCCATTGGCAATTCGCGCAATTTCTGCGTAATCCAAACACGACAGGGACACAAACAAAGAAAGATCCAGGACAGTTAAAATTCCGACCTTGCTCTTCAGGGGGATTCGAACCCCCAGTGGATTGCGCCTCATGATCTGAAGCCGAACGCCCGAGACCACTCGGCTATTGCCACCGGCAACCGTTTCGTATGCCTTTGCATATCTTATTTTGCCTTTTGTGAAACCAGTTTACTGTTCCATACTCGCTTTTGTTTATTCCGATACGACTATAAGTTCTCAGTAAATATTTGAACGTTACAGCTCTTGCAATGTATAAAAATGTTTTTAGAATAAATCACAATCGATATTATGTCCTAATAACATATGTAAAACAGGTTGAATTCGTGAAATGATTGAGGTTGGAGTGAGCGTAAATGTTTTCATAGTTAGGAGCCTGGATATGCAAACCCGCTTAACGTGGGGATTTAATTTTGTGAAATTTGGTACATTAGGGTTGTGTACTCTCACCTAGAGCAGCACTAGGGAGCGTCGAAGTTGCAGAGAGGGATTTTTAAGAGAAATTTTCTGTAAGATTTTATTTTTTTGTGTGTGTGGACGCATTATTTTGTACTGACATGCGCCATATTGCATTTGAAAACCTGCTTTATTATGAGGTAAACAATGTACTGACTATGAAATTCAAATGAATACTGTTGAAGTAGTAGCTATTCAAATAAAGGTCTCAAAATTGCTTGAAACCCCTATACTCCAAAGATACCATAGTTAATATTTGTATCTAGCTATAGACAAATAATATTTGGTGTATTTATTCTTATTGATTGACTTTTCTTATGTTTTAAGGTAGTATACGTGTTCTTTTAAACTTCTTTGTTGAAGGTTCCTTTCCGAGATGCCCATCATTGTGCAGGTGAAGCAGTCGTGCTAGCAGAAAAGAAACATGTTCCTGTTACACATTTGACAATAGATGATCTTAAAACTATCAGGTAATCTGGACACCTATTATAATAAACAAACAAACTCCTAATTATCCGTGTAATTAGATGGTTCAGCAACTGCAAATAGCCAATCCGCAAAATCATCGAGAAAGAACAGAAAACAACACGAAAATAGCTTTTGAACAATTGTTATTCATAGTAGGGGCCTACATATACAATTATGACTTAAAATAAACAGCAGTTTTCTGTACTTCCAAGTTTTTTTTTTTTTTTTTTTTTTTTTTTTTGCTTAACTTTTTCGCACACACAAATCGGTCAACTGTTTTGCTTTCTTCGTGTTAAAACCGCTTTTCTTTATTTGTAAATAAAGTTTAAAAAAAAAAAAAACAAATTTTCTCAAAACAGAAGTCGAAAGGAAAGGGATAATCAAAAGGACCACAGATAATTGACAGCTTACGGTAATTTTTTCGGGGAAAAGAATATTGATTATTTATTTATTTGTAATAGTCCTCTACAGAGCCAAACTCCATTTACAGAGGAACATAGGTAGGCTATACACACATAATACATATATATCTATATATTGAAAGAAAGAAAAAAGAATATACATGTAAAGAAGGAAAAAATAGAAGTTAAATAGTAAAAACTAACTAACTAACTAACTCTATGGCCTATGGAACCCGGAGGTTCAATGCTGCGTTCACAAAAGCTCTCCACTGACTTCTATCCTTAGCTAATTGCATCCAGTTTCTACTTTGTATTCCTATCTCTGCGAGATCCATCTTAATATTATCCTCCAATCTGCGCCTAGGTCTTCCTAATGGTCGTTTTCCTATGGGTCTTCCAGTCAAGACTTTGAAAGCGTTTCTACTTTCTTCCATTCTAGCTACATGACCTGCCCACCTAAGCCTTCTAGACTTGACGACCCTAACAATGTTGGGTAAACCGTATAAACTATGTAGTTCCTCGTTATGAAGCTTCCGCCATTCCCCATTCTCGTTCCTCTTGGGTCCGAATATTCTTCTCAGGATCCTGTTCTCAAATACTTTCAGTCTATGTTCTTCCCTCAGAGTAAGCGACCATGTTTCGCAACCATACAGAACAACAGGCATGATTATCGTTTTATATATTTTAAGCTTCAAATTCCTCGACAGAATTCGCGACGACAAGAGATTTTGAACCGAGTAGTAACACGAATTCCCTGCTTTTAGTCGACATTTAATTTCTTCGTGAATATGATTTTCGTTAAATAGTAAAAACAAAGTTAAATACTAGTAGTATAAATTTAAAAAATCGAAAAAATATGAAAAATGAAAAATAAAGTTTCCAATATATGTTCAACATTCATAGAGATAACACTTTTTACTTATATCATTATTATACCATTTTTTGAAGATATTGTCACGCTAATTATCTAGTATAAAAGCTTTTCGAATGATTTCCGAGTCACTGATCTCTGGTTCTGGTTCCAAGAGCAAGATATTTGGCAGTAAAATAACAGACAATAGTTTTCTAATATTCTTATTTTTTTTAATTCCTTATATACAAAGATTCATACTTTCCCCCTGGGACTTTATTATTTACTAATATTTTATGCTAAAGATTACATTTTCTTCCTTATTCTTTGATGTTCTTCATAAGTACGAGAAGTTCTTCAATTCTAGGCGTTTTAGGAATACTTGAATAGGAAATCCGTTGGCACTGTCTGCTTACACTGCTAACAGATTACTGTACCTACCGCCTCTTTCAATTTTTCCCTGTAATTGTTGTGACACAGTAGCGATGTATGTGAAATTAGATGTTAAACTTTCTTCATAAATTATGCCTTATTGATCGTCAGTTGTAACTATCAATTTTAGTGATTGATAATACCGGTATTATTATTGTTTGGGTATATTTTTTCTCGAAAACTCTTCCATTTTCTTCCTTTTAAAATAATCGTTATATTGTTAAGAAATTGCTTTCATCTTCGAAAATAAATTTGGCAACCTTATTTATCAGTTATCTTGACTCTTGAGGTAACATTGTTACTTTCGTGCGGTTATAGGAGAGAAGAAAATACGGTGATCGCAAAAAAAGTTGAATTTGAGGTTTCAACGGATGTACATGTTTCATGAACCGTGCGTGCCGAAAAACGGATTTTAGGACTCTATCCTTTTATTCATCCGCCAATCCGTCCATTTGTCCTCACGTAAAGATGTTCACTCACCTAGAGACCATACCGTTTAACGTATCGGTACCAAATTTTAAATTAAAAGTTTTTATAGATTCTCAATGGTCTTTTTTCTAACAATTTTCTTCCTACCACTAATAATAATCGTGGTTTACTGAAGGGTGAAAATCAAAATTTGTCATTTTCTCAAATACGACTCAGGCAATTTTCGTCATATTTCACAAATAAATGTTTGATTAATAAGTTG
The DNA here is from genome assembly GCF_964235325.1 of Thermobia domestica. Taxonomy (NCBI): domain Eukaryota; kingdom Metazoa; phylum Arthropoda; class Insecta; order Zygentoma; family Lepismatidae; genus Thermobia; species Thermobia domestica. The sequence continues at coordinate 36,983,260 of NC_137462.1, read as the reverse complement.
ATAATATGGTATAACTCCAAAAGGTATAGTTTATTTTTGGAGGCTCAATTTCTCGGGTGATTTTCTCAAAAAGTCTCCAGAGAGTTTGTTCACACATTTCATAAATAAATGTTCGCTATTAGCTTGACAATAAGCATAACTCATTTATGATTTAAAAATCCACAAGAGGTACGTTATTCTTGCTAATTTATCTCAGAGTATTTTTCTCAAAAACATCTCGTCGGATTTTGTTCATACATTTCATAAACAATTGTTTCGTTAATAACCTGATAATAGGACATAACTCATTTGTTCTGAAACAATCCACAAGGAGTAGTTTAGAATGTGAGTTTCCCTTCTGACCATTTTCTCAAAAACAACTCATGAGATTTTCTTCATACTTTATAAATAAATTCTTCAGTAATAACCTAATAAAATGGGGTAAAGCATTTGTCCTGAAGGAGAGGTGATTTCGAGTTTAACGTCCCGAGGCTATATGAGACTTGGACCTACTGCTTAACGTGGAATCCGAACCACATGAGCTCCGGCCGGGAATCGTACGCTAACCGCTTAGCCCATTTGTCCTGAAAAGACCATAAAGAGCAGTTTATTCGGACTATTTTCTCAAAAAGAACTCAGGCAATTTTCTTCATATTTCATAAATAGACGTTTCGTTTAATAACTTAATAATACGGTATAACTTATTTGTAGTAAAAATATGTATAAAGGATAGTCTATTTTTGATTTTTCGGACGATTTTCTCAAAAGTGACTCAAAAGAGATTTCCTTCATATTTCATAAAAAATTGTGCCATTATCATAATTCATTTGTCCTAAAAAAAAAAAAAATCCACAAGGGGTAGGTTCTTCTTGGTGGTGAGTCTTTCTCTGACGATATGCTTAAAAACGACTCTAGTAGTTTTGTTTACATATTTCATAAATATTTCATTAATATCCTGAGAATATGGTATAACTCATTTATCGTCAAAAAATCCAGGATGAATTTTTCTCTTACGATTTTCTCAAAAATGACTCATGGAATTTTGTTGACATCTTATAAACAAATGGAATCCAGGACCCTGTAGGCACTATCATTAAGTTTTACGAGCACGATCTTTTGAATTTGTTGTTTTAACTCGGTTATATAACTCGAATTAAAACATTATTCAATTATATCAATTAGTAATCTTAATATAAAGCATAGGTCATTTCTCATGAAAAAGTCTCTAAAACATGGCTTACTTTTGTTAACGGTTGAGTTTTCTTGGAACGAGTTTTCGGAAAATACAATTTTGTTCATATTTCATAAATGAATGTTCCAGTAATAACTACAGTATAGTATGATTTAGCTTAAGAAATTGGAGAGGGAAAATTTAGTACGGTGTGACCAGTACCTTTTATTTATATTCAAAACTGTATATGTTTAAACAAGTGACTCATGCATTTTATATCATTTTATATTCGAGGCCTGGATATCATGTGAGAAAAGCTCGCGGTCTATTTAAATGAAAAATACCTTCAAAGTTATAACACAGTTAAATCAATTTGAACAGATTAATACGGTGGAACGCACACTGAATTTATTAAATGTGCGTCAAATTTTATTGCCTTGATTTGACAGCATTACAAAGATAGTCAAAATCTCTCTGTTTATGTATGATCTGTCAGGAAAGTAAATGTACACCTATTTTTCGAGTCTGGCATTCCTGCGCTCCATCCGTGGAGAGTATGAGAATTAAATCAATCAAATGTTTACTGAGGGGCAAAAAGAAAAGCTTAATCTGAATAAGACATTGCAGAGGGGCACAAGCTGTGAATACGAATAGTGCATTGTGTAAATAAAGGACGACACCGAAAGAGAAAGCCAGAAACAGCTGTTAAACTTACAAAAAAAGAGTAAAAATTGTCGAAGTGGGAACATAAAACACAAATACAACAAATACGCCGACAACTAAACGGTCACCATACCATGATCTTGGTGTAGTGGTTAAGGTGCTGGCTTACAAATGCAAAGGACGCAAGTTCGAATCCGCGGCAAGGACATTTTTAAAAATTTTTGTTAATAATACATACAACTCATGAGAGATGGTAAAAGAGGTCGTATTTAGTTTTTCGTAGCAATTATTATTGGTAATGTTTAGTACTGATAATACTTTTTGTCTTTGCGTATTGCTTTTATTCTTGTCTTCATTTCCAAAGAGAAGAATATCCGAACAAATGCCACCAAAATTCCTCATATTTTGAATGTAAGCGCCATTTGCAATTAGTGAAGAATAAAAATTGAACGTTCCGATGTAGCTGCAAAAAGTAAAAAGAAAAACATGGAAGTGGACCATACTCATGGTTATTAAAAATACAATTTCTACATGCCTTACACCTCCCGACCACGTTTCTACGTTAGCAAGTAAGAGGTTTGTATTTAGGTTAGGTTGGTCAATACGTTTTGCAAAGGGGCCCGGTTTAGCTCTGACGCACCACAGGTGCGAGAAGGGAGAAAAACACTTTTTCTCTCTCCCTCTGTGTGTCTACTTATCTATCTATTTGTATATATATAACGCTATTTGTGAATGCCATAACCACCCTAATTTTCAGCGGATTGAGACGAAACTTGGCACAAATATTAATTGTTGAAATATCTTGATGAGTTCGTTAACCAGAATAATCAGATGAAAATGTTCAAAATGGTGGCCCTTCAAACTCTTAAAAAGTTCCAAGGGAACCAAATTTCGCCCATAAATAGGTATTCAGAAAGTTTGGACCCGATTAATCGCCTAAAGAAGGTTCACGCCCTTTCGCTACGGTCAGTTTTTTTTTTTTTTTTTTTTTTTTTTTTTGCAGGAGGGGGTTATCTTCCTATTGGAACAAGATGATTGTTACTGATGATATGAAATTACACATTGAAAGTGAAGTAACTTGTGTAACGTGTTATTTGAAAGAATAATATAATAAATGTGCATTCCTCTAACACAGAGAACTCATGTATTTCGAGTTCGGGAGCCTGAATGGCGAGGAGTGTTATTTGATTTGCTTTTTAGTAACACATTGCATTGCAAATAAAGGTAGGTTGTTTGTGGCAAGGTAATATCTTAATCAATTCTTCTTCAAACGTAATGATTGTAACGCCATATCTCCCTTACAAACAAAATATTAGCAATTTATATCGAGAGACTGAGAAACTGTAGAGCGATGGGAGCAACGTTGGACAGTATGCACTCATAGTACTCAGAAAAGTAAGCGATTTCAATGCAAAAGGAACGAAGAGTCATTGTCATGGGTAGTCATGGGGCCACGGCAGAGCCCTCTTTAGGCAAAGTGTCAATAACTTATATCGAGAGGTGATACTGGGATGGGACCAACTTTGGACACCGTGGACCCATAAAGCGCATCGAAAAAATAAGGGGGGGGGCGCCAGCCAGCCTTACTTATTTCCACATAATAATATAAAATTATGTTGTCGAAATACACACACGAGTTAGCTACTAATATTTCATATTATTATTATTATTATTATCGACAGCGTCTTTTCATTACGTGTGCGTGTTTGACATGAAGCCAAAGAGAAGATCCATCATTCGTAGAAAGAATAATAGTCAGTTACTTTAACTGTGAACGACAGCGAAAAATACGAAAAGAGTGGACTACCTGAAGGCGTAAAGAAGCAATATTTTCTCTCAAATGGATAAAAAATCAAGCCGACATTAATTCGAACTCGCATGGACGGCGCGAAAAGCCAGTGCTTTGTCCACTTTTTTTTTTAACTGACTCACTGAACGTGTTTCAGTAACTTACTTATTGCTAATTTTACTTGCTTCACTCGTTTAACTTGCTTTTTCTAATAACTTATAACGACAGAGACACGAACACAGAAACATCGAGAACAGTTAAAAATCATAGATGCTCTCCCCCCGGGAATCGAACCCGGAACTCCATACACCAAAGGCGCACGTGCTAGCGACTAGACCAGCGGGAAGGGCACCGCCCTCTCCCTGTGTCGTTAGGGATTACGACCACTGTCTTGCCAGCTATCACTTCTGTGGGTTGTATACTATGATGACATGTTTCTTCTCTGCTGCAAGAGTAAAACCTACATTATATGTAATACATGAGGTATTTAGATCTACATGCTCTTCATATAATGTAATAAAAGGGTCATGCTGGGAATAAGAAAAAGAACATTCCTTGGACAAAACGGAAACTATTGGCATCAGAAATATTTATCTACGAGCCATGCGCAGTAGTATATTTCAGAATAGTTACTGTTTTGTTCAGTAAACGAAGAAAGGGGTATAAAAAAGCAAATATGTCGCGTCAACGAGATCGACCAGATTTGACAGGGGCGGAAGCAGATGTATAGTAATACAACAACTTCGCTCAGTTGATACGAGCCGAGCCGGTTGATATCACTACCCGAGTTGGTCTTCTGCTTGGGCTCAAGAATTCGACCGTGCAGGTCTCAGCCTCAATTTTAAGAACTACAGTATAGTTTTAAGTACTACAAGAAAAATACCTTTGACTCGACTCGGATTGAACTCGAGTCGAGTCGAATTTTGGCTCGACTCCTGCTCATCCCTATTCGTATTTGTATTTTGTTTCCACTTCAACAATTTCTACTCTTTTTTTCTTCGTTTACCTATTGTTTCTGGATTTCTCTGTCGGTGTCGTCCTTTATTAACACCATGCACTATTCTTATTCCCAGCTTGTGACCCGCTTCAATGTCTTATTCAGTTTAGGCTTTTCTCCTTACATTGACTTGACATGTGATTGATTTAATTCTCACTTTCCGCGCACGACCGATGAAAATGTTTTATTATTATTATTATTATTATTATTATTATTATTATTATTATTATTATTATTATTATTATTATTATTATTATTATTATTATTATTATTATTATACTATTGAACTTGCACGGCGAAATTACTGTATAATACGATATCATTTCAGTAATTTTATTTCATTGTATGTTATTTAATTTATTAATGGGCACTAAATTGTCTCCAAATCAACGAATAAATTAACTACGGCATGCACTTTGGTGGAAATATCATTACATGAACATGTTTGGAACGAACCAATAATCTTATTGCAATGATATTTCCACCAAAGTGCATGCCGTAGTTAATTTATTCGTTGATTTGGAGACAATTTAGTGCCCATTAATAAACTAAATAACATACAATGGAGTAAAATTACAGAAATGATATCGTATTATACAGTAATTTCGCCGTGCAAGTTCAATAGTATAATAATAATAATAATAATAATAATAATAATAATAATAATAATAATAATAATAATAATAATAATAATAATAATAATAATAATAATAATAATAATAAAAAACATTTTCATCGGTCGTGCGCGGAAAGTGAGAATTAAATCAATCACATGTGAAGTCAACGTAAGAAGACAAGCCTAAACTGAATAAGACATTGAAGCGGGTCACAAGCTGGGAATAAGAATAGTGCACGGTGTAAATAAAGGACGACACCGAAAGGGAAATCCAGAAACAGCAGGTAAAAGGAGAAAAAAGAGTGGACATTGTTGAAGTGGAAACATAAAATACAAACACGAATAGGAATGAGCACAAGTCGAGCCAAAATTCAATTCAACTCGAGTACAATTTGAGTCGAGTCAAAGGTAATTTTCTTGAATTGAGTTCCGAGCCAAGTCGCTGTTTTCGAGGTCTAGTTTCGAGTTGAGTTGAGTTTGATAATGGCTCTCTCGCTCGTTCAGCTCGTTTTAACTCGTTTTGAAATATTGGCCTGATCAGACTGGAAAGCAAAAGCCATGAGAAATGTAAGCAGTAATGTGGAATACTTTTAGTGTTGCTCACGACAGAGGTGCGTCTCATCTCGTAATTTTAGTGCATCTCGTGGGGCAATTTTAGTGTATCTCGTCTCGTCTAGATAACGAGAAGACAAGAGTTTATTATTATTATTATTATTATTATTATTATTATTATTATTATTATTACGAGACAGCCTCAAATGTCGTAATCACCAATATAAGTATATACTGTAGTTCTTAAAATCAAGGCTGAGGTCTGCACGGTCGAATTCTTGACACCAAGCAGAAGACCAACTCGGGTAGTGATATCAACCGGCTCGGCTCGTATCAACTGAGCAAACAGCTCGAGTCGGCTCGGTTGGGATGAGCCGATGACCCGAGCCGGCTTAGTTGGAACAAGCCATCGACTCAGCTCAATTGAGCCGATGGCTCGAGCTTTCTCGGTTGGGATGGGTCACCTACTCGGCTCATGTGAACCGGTTCGAGCCAGCTAAGTTGAAACTAGTTCATCAGCACGTTTCGACTCAGCTCAACTAAGCCGATGGCTCAAATCGGCTCGGTCGCGGTGTGGTGAGCTGTTGGCTCGGCTCACTTCTCGATTCGGTTCGATATTGAATGAGCTGTAAGCCGAGCCGCTCGAGCCGTTGAGAAGCCCAAACCCGGTCCCAGCTGCTTTGAATATGTTTGGATGAAGCCTATAACTTTTAACAATTTTTTGCTCGAGCCCGAATACTTGCCCCTTCGGAACCCAAACCCAGAACGTGACCGATGTCCTTGCCTCCTGAAGACTTCCAGACGACCGAGATCGACAGTCAATTAGCTTTTACTATTCAGATACAAACCGTATATCTTTTAAAGATTATACATGGAGTTGATATAATAATAATAATAATAATAATAATAATAATAATAATAATAATAATAATAATAATAATAATAATAATAATAATAATAATAATAATAATAATAATAGTTTTAAACTTGCCCTGAAATTTGGCAAAACTTACTTAAAAGTAGAGATTTCGGGGAAAGGGTTCCGTACCTTCAAGACACACCTCTGCAACTACCAACATTTTAAACTAGAACCTTTCATTGAAGTTTCATGTAGAAAGTATGTTTTGAGGAAAATAACTGTAATAAATATAACTGAATATCACGCGACAGTAAGGCATATAATAAACTAATTTTTAGAATATGCAGAGGTAAATATAAAAGCTTTGCTACAAAAATACCTACACAGAGCATAATTCAATGAGCTCTGAAATACAATGTAACGAAATAGCCCATGAGATTCAGTCTACAGAGCAATTGTTACTTAAAGAATGGACATACACTATTTCGAGAATCGAGACAAGACGGGAAATGTTTACGATACTTTTCGTCTCGTCTCGATTCTCATCTCCAAAGAGAGACGAAAATTTTGATTTAGCCCTGACCCGTCTCGAATGTAAAATGTTAATTCTCATGTTATTTTATTTGTTTTAGAAACGAGATGAGAAACTCCTCTTCTCGTGAGCAACATTAAACCAAACCGAAATATTCTTTCCAAATGTCACGTTTCTCCTTGTAATGGTATGACCTGAGCGAAAATTTAGCTTCTAGCTTTTAATCTTCTACGAGATAATAATAATTATTATTATTACTATTATAATTCCTGAAGATTTGATAGTTCAAGTATTGAAACATCCGAGTATTCAAATATCTGAATATAATAAAACGTATGTTATCGCTGATCAATCGCCATCAAAAATTCTAAAGTAAGAAAAAAAATTGCAACGTGCATTCGCAGAAGCACCTTGACCACTGAACCGCGATCGCTACGTGGTAAACGATCCGTCTTTAGTCTGGTTACGTTAGGTTTCTTTGTCTCCGCTTGCAAAGTTGTATGTTATATTTTTCGATTCAAAATGTCTTTCGTATTTCTTTTATGAAGTCGGCAAAGTTTATATTAATAACTTGCGTTTTTCTTAAACCACTGGTTCACAAATTCGTTCTTTCTCCACACGAAACTACAAATATGACAGATTGAATTCTCATACTCCCCATTTCTTTCAAAGCAGTCGCCATTACCTGGTCAAAGACTTATTTCCGCCACGATTCATATTAACCAAAATAAATTCATTTTTCGGAAGCGGAACTTTCACTTTCCGAATTTCGCAAAATTATGGAATTCAGTTATACTCCGGAATTCAGAAGAATTTCGGAACTCGGAAAGAATCCGGAATTTAGAAAATTCCGGAATTGAGAAAAACTCCGACTTTCGAAAAAATCCGGATTTCCGAATTCCGGAATGTTAACGAAATCAGAAATTTCTAAATTCCGGATTTTTCCGAATTCCGAAATTATTACAAAATTGGAATTTTCCGAATTCCGGAATTTGTCCGGCTTTACTTTCGGGAGTCCGAAAACTAATAATTCCGGAACGGGCTATCCCTAGTTTATACACAACCTTTCAGAACACTAAGCTAGTAGCTGTCTACAAACAAACAAGTAATGCAAAGCATGTTGTATACTGCAATACGTCATGTATTAAAATCCGACACCATGACCCTTTTATTACATTATATGAAGAGCATGTAGGTCTAAATTCCTCATGTATTACATATAATGTAGGTTTTACTCTTCCAGCAAAGAAGAAACATGTGATCATAGTATACAACCCACAGAAGTGATAGCTGGCAATACAGTGGTTGTAATCCCTAACGACACAGGAAATGAGCGTTGCCATCGCCGCTGGTCTAGAGGCTAGCACGTGAGCCTTGGGTGTATGGAGTCTCGGGTTCGATTCTCGGCGGGAGAGCATCTATCATTTTTAACTGTTCTCGATGTTTCTGTGTTCGTGTCCCTGTCGTTATAAGTTATTAGAAAAAGCAAGTTAAACGAGTGAAGCAAGTAAAATTAGCAATAAGTAAGTTTCTGAAACGCGTTCGGTGAGTCAGTTAAAAAAATAGTGGACAAAGCACTGGCTTTTCGCGCCTTCCATGCGAGTTCGAATCAATCTCGGCTTGATATTTTATCCATTTGAGAGAAAGTATTGTTTCTTTTCGCTACAGGATGGATTTTCTCTTTGGTTTCATGTCAAACATGCTCACGTAATGAAAAGACGCTGTAGATAATAATAATAATAATAATAATAATAATAATTATAATAATAATAATAATAATAATAATAATAATAATAATATGATATATTAGTAGCTAACTCGTGTGTGTATTTCGACAATATAAATTTATATTATTATGTGGAAATAAGTAAGGCTGGCTGGCGCCCGCCTCCCTAATTTTTTCGATGCGCCTTATGGGTCCACGGTGTCCAACGTTGGTCCCATCCCAGTATCACCTCCTGTTTTCTAGATATAAGCTATCGACATTTTGCCTAAAGAGGGCTCTGCCGTGGCCCCATGAGTACCCATGACAATGACTCTTCGTTCATTTTGCATTGAAATCGCTTACTTTTCTGAGTACTATGAGTGCATACTGTCCAACGTTGGTCCCATCGCTCTACAGTTTCCCGTTCTCTCGATATAAATTGCTAATATTTTGTTTGTAAGGGAGATATGGCGTTACAATCATTACGTTTGAAGAAGAACTGAGGAAGATATTGCCTTGCCACAAACAACACCTATTATTATTATTATTATTATTATTATTATTATTATTATTATTATTATTATTATTATTATTATTATTATTATTATTATCATTATTATTATTTTACTTACCACTAATGGTGCCTACCTTTATTTGCAATGCAATGTGTTACTAAAAAGCAAATCAAATAACACTCCTCGCCATTCAGGCTCCCGAACTCGAAATACATGAGTTCTCTGTGTTAGAGGAATGCACATTTATTATATTATTCTTTCAAATAACACGTTACACAAGTTACTTCACTTTCAATGTGTAATTTCATATCATCAGTAACAATCATCTTGTTCCAATAGGAAGATAACCCCCTCCTGCAAAAAAAAAAAAAAAAAAAAAATTGACCGTAGCGAAAGGGCGTGAACCTTCTTTAGGCGATTAATCGGGTCCAATATTTCAATAAGTTTCTGCACACAAATATTTCAGTAAAAGAGGAAAATTTATTCAAACTTTCTGAATACCTATTTATGGGCGAAATTTGGTTCCCTTGGAACTTTTTAAGAGTTTGAAGGGCCACCATTTTGAACATTTTCATCTGATTATTCTGGTTAACGAACTCATCAAGATATTTCAACAATTAATGTTTGTGCCAAGTTTCGTCTCAATCCGCTGAAAATTAGGTGGTTATGGCATTCACAAATAGCGTTATATATATACAAATAGATAGATAAATAGACACACAGAGGGAGAGAGAAAAAGTGTTTTTCTCCCTTCTCGCACCTGTGGTGCGTCAGAGCTAAACCGGGCCCCTTTGCAAAACGTATTGACGAGCCTAACCTAAACACAAGCCTCTTACTTGCTAACGTAGAAACGTGGTCGGGAGGTGTAAGCATGTAGAAATTGTATTTTTAGTAACCATGTGTATGGCCGCTTCCATGATTTTCCTTTTACTTTTTGCAGCTACTTCGGAATGTTCAATTTTTATTCTTTACTAATTGCAAATGGCGTTTACATTCAAAATATGAGGAATTTTGGTGGCATTTGTTCGGATATTCTTCTCTTTCGAAATGAAGACAAGAACAAAAGCAATACGCAAAGACAAAAAGTATTATCAGTACTAAACATTACCAATAATAATTGCTACGAAAAACTAAATACGACCTCTTTTACCATCTCTCATGAGTTGTATGTATTATTAACAAAAATTTTTAAAAATGTCCTTGCCGCGGATTCGAACTTGCGTCCTTTGCATTTGTAAGCCAGCACCTTAACCACTACACCAAGATCATGGCATGGTGACCGTTTAGTTGTCGGCGTATTTGTTGTATTTGTGTTTTATGTTCCCACTTCGACAATTTTTACTCTTTTTTTGTAAGTTTAACAGCTGTTTCTGGCTTTCTCTTTCGGTGTCGTCCTTTATTTACACAATGCACTATTCGTATTCACAGCTTGTGCCCCTCTGCAATGTCTTATTCAGATTAAGCTTTTCTTTTTGCCCCTCAGTAAACATTTGATTGATTTAATTCTCATACTCTCCACGGATGGAGCGCAGGAATGCCAGACTCGAAAAATAGGTGTACATTTACTTTCCTGACAGATCATACACACACACACACACACAGAGAGAGAGAGACAACTATATTTCGAACAATATTATATTCGTAAACACTTAAATGTAAAATAGGACTTATCAAATGACCATGGATATTTTCCCCATTATTTTGAGTCGTAAATAATAATCCTTTAAATTATTCCAAAAAAAAGTTATTATCGTAACTATCCCAATAAAATATTTGAATAAACAAATGCGTATTCAATAATAAAAGAGTGAAAAATTATTTAGATAATGTTAGGAGAAGTTTTTAAAAAAATATTTTAATAAATACCAGTACGTGTTGCACTCTGATATTGATGCGTTTACGAGATTACCTTGATGCAGTGGCCGCACGAGAGATCTGCAAAAGGCCACCGTCTTCTCAACCTTTGGTGACGCTTGACCGCCAGGTATGTTATGTTGTAATGTTGGTCAAGTAATTTAAAACTACCCTTTTTGAAATACCAAAAACAAAAAAACTTTCAAATATTTCTACCCTTTCTTGTCTCCCCCCAAGAAATTACAGCTGGTGTTACCACTGCATTGATGCTTTTTCGTTATTACTTACAAGGTACATTCGCGAAGTGTCCTCTTGGTATTCATGTAAAATTGATTTAAATGCAAAGTTCTCCACGGCCCAATATGTATTGTATAATTATAGCGGCCCATACCAGTAATTTACAAATTTATGGTTTTCATATATCCGGAATGCAATCATACACTACTATAACGCACGGAAACAAAATTGCTTTTAGTTTCTTTAGATGTAAGTCGACATGAATGTGGATATATGCAAAACAAATTGGATCAAGTACTGCTTCTCTGATACATGTTACCCATCCCGACCACCATATTGGATTCAACTTTCGATGTTTCAAATGGGAAGAGGCGCAAGTGATACATTAAATTAATCTACAGTTTTCTCCGAAATTCACTGGTGTAGTGAGTTTTACCGTAGCTTGTATTATTTGCAGCGTATTGATATTAGCTAAATATCAGGTACTTCACGAATATTGAACCAAATAAAACGTTGTGCAGGGCCCCGTGTGTGTGTATATTTTACGTGATTTATCGTTGACGAAATATTATCTGAACGTACATACATACATACACACATACGTCTATATGGAAATGATAGGTCTTCACCCTGGATTTACATTAGGTATTTTGACCATAATACTCGTACAATACTTCCTTGTTATAGTATAATATGGAAGTAATAACAATCACTCATAGAAATGTAATAAGATTATAACACCAACGTTGTGAAGAGTTTGTTTATAGCTACAGTATTTTTCCAGTTAACAATTGTTCTGATTTGTCAACATCAAAAACGTAAGAGTAACTGATGTTACTCTGCAATGTCTATTCGCGAAGTGCCTGGAGGGGTTTAACATGCAATATCTTCCAAACGGTAAAAGCTACTATAAAATTGACTACATCAGTGAATTTCCGAGAAAATTGTACATGAATTTGATGTATCACTTGCACCTACTTCCATTTGAAAAACCGAAAGTTAAATACAATATGGTGAATCCAAGATGGCGGCCGGGGTAGGTACCATGTCAGAGAAGCAGTATTTGATGCAATTTGTTTTTCATATGCCCACATTCATGTCCAATTACGTCTAAAGAAACTAAAAGCAATGTGTGTCCGAGAGTCCGAGAGTAGTAGCGTATGATTGAATTCCTGATAGTATATATGAAGGCTCATAAATATGCAAATTACCGGTATGGGCCGCTAAAATTAGTACAATACACATTGGGCCGTGGAAAACTTTGCATTCGATTCAATTTTACATGAATCCCAAAGGGACACTTCGTTAATGTACCTTGTTAGTTAAAGTATGATCAGTTAGCTGATTATTTAAGCAATAAATACGGTACATGGAATACCCGCTTACCAGTATATCAGTACAAGGAACGTGAAACAAAAATGGCACTTGCTTAAAAAAAACCGCATGTGATCTGTATTTGAAGCGCCCACTATCACAATCCGCCCCATCCATTTCGCTTAGTTTCGAGTAATCTAACAAAACGTGCAGCGAAGCTCCATATACACGCGTACAAAGTCCCATATTTGAACTCGTTTTTTAGTATGAAATATTAACCTTTTAATCAAAATTCAGTTTCCATGGAATTTCTTTAGATCAAACATACAACAAGCGATATATAACTCAATTTCCGTATATATATATATATATATATATATATATATATATATATATATATATATATATATATATATATATATATATATATATATATATATATATATATAAATGGCGGTTTTTAATACTAGGCGCCTCATTTCTAAATTGTTCATGTGACATTTTCGGCTATAGGCGTTCACATTAATAATCTGTAGTACTGTTTGTGGTCATGGCAAAGCGTTAATAATTTCAGATTTCCCCCAGGGGAGGTGGGGTATTTGAACTTACTTTGGATGAAAGTAGTACTGCAAAAATACTGAAAATCTACGTTGAGCACCATTAGAGAAATGCTTTGGGGGGAAATTTCTTAGTTACGGGGGGAGATTTTACTCCTCATCATCCCTGATGACAACTGCATTAGTTGTTATTAAAGATGGCGGACTTCGAATCCAGTAACACTTTTGCGCAGCGCGTTATTATTCGCTTTATTTAAAGCAAAGAGGTCAAACCTGCTGAAATTTTGCAAATATTGACAGCGTTATTTCGAGAATATTGTAAAGAGAGAAGCGTACAAATGATAAAAATAAAAGGGGCGAATCTAATCGTGAGAACGATAGAAGAGGAGGTTCAAATCCCGCCATAGGGAACGGTGAGCAAATATTTGTGAAAACACCCATATAATATTGTAAGTGTTCATACAATTCGTTAGCATCTACACTTTCGTAAGATACCTGTGAGGTAGGTTTCGAAAGAACCAACAGATCTTAAAACCAAAACAGAGATCATATCTGTTTAAAACGCTTGATCCTTTTAAACAAGATGTTCAGTCATTTATGGAATACAGAATATGTGGTTAGGGGGTATTTACAAGGGAAGATGGTGGTTTCACGCCAAGTGCGTCAATGAACGCAGAGGGAATCAAAGCTTTTAAACTAATTAACAACTACAATTTTATAGAAAAAGTATTTAATTTAATTAATACATGATAATCAATGCTACACCCTATTACGGGGAGACTAATTGAAGATCTGAACCATTGATGAAGTTTAAAATATTATGGAGATACGTACGTCAAGAGAATTCAGGGAAGGTCTGTCTTGGACATGGAGTGGGCACCCTGCCTGTGGTTTAGGATTTAGATTTCTGGGCTTTCGGCGTCTAAGGCCATTTAGCTCGTCACGTTTGAAGGATAACGTCCCTCGGCGAGCACACTATCTGGGGAAAAGGAAAGAAGGAAGCTGCCTGGGACTTATAAGTTAGGTACCACCCTGGCATTTGTCTGGTGTGAATGAGGAAAATGCAGGAAAACCTTATTCAGGAGTTTTACACTTTTTCGACCGAGTGCCTCTACCGGGAATCGAACTCGGGACCTCTCGCACCGAAGACGAAAGCGTTAGCGACTACGCTACGCGGGGCCACCGTTGCCTGTGGTGATGGGTCCATGAGTATATTATTTCAGAAGCAAGAACACACATAAGACGGGAGTAAAATTCCTTTCCGTTGAAAAAGATGAACTTAAAAAATGTGCATGTACGTACGTGCGTGTAACAGTGGTTCAGAAGTTAGCACAAATTTTTCAGTTCTGTCGTTATTAACGCATTGGTACTTATGTAGGAAAGTACTTTGGTGTAAAGGGAATCAATCTATACAGAAATATTTCAGTTTTGATGTGAACAAATTTCGTAATAGGTATGTAGAAGATAATAAATTACCATACTCTACCTACATATTATAGGCACTATTCAATAGCATAAATCATATCTATAAGTACTGGTATATAACGACCTTTTAGACATGGACTCTTAATAGACATTATATATACATTGTCATATATATAAACTTTATATCATAAATTTATACATATCATTATATCAAACTTTATATCATATCATTATTGTATATCATATATATATATATATATATATATATATATATATATATATATATATATATATAAACTTTATGATTAGCAGTGGTACATAAGTGTTTTTTCCATAATAGAATAAGAAAAACTCTGTACTTTAAATTGATCAATTCATTTATTAACTTTCAGTATCTAGTTTGTTTTCTTGTTACAGCAAAGAATTTGAAGTTGATGTGTCAAATATTTGGAACTACAGAAGAAGCATTGATCAATATAAATCAACGGGAGGAACGAGTCAATCAAGCGTCCTTCAACAAATTCAAAAATTACGAGAGTGGATCACTGCCAGAAGACAAGGAAGAAACAAAGATAATTAAAAGACATATTATGCCATAAATAAAATTATTTTAAATGTCTTTGTATTTATTTGATGCCTCTCTTTCTATTCCTTTTATTTACAGTAAATTTACAGTAACTTGGGTTCAATAGGACTTTGATTACATTAGAATATCTAACACTTGAAACAGATTTAGTAAAAGCCCAGAAGAGTTGTACAGTGTAGTTTTAACCTAATGTTTGGGAGACCGATGACTAGGGCAAAACAACTAGTGTTTGTTAAATTACACACACACCGCGCGTGACACAGATGACAAATAAGTTCTCGAATAATATTCAATTATTATTCTTACGTTATGACCATTCCTAAGATTTTTAGGGACAGTTTTCAAAATAAACAAAGTAAAAGGAAAGGTGCTAAATACGGCGAAAAGAACGCGCACACACACACACATGAGCATATATATACAGGCCCGGATTTAGGGGGAGTGCAAAGGGTGCACCCCCCTTCCTTGTAAATATATACACTATCTAAAATGAGAAGCTAGCAGTGAAAATAGCAACACATTCCGAAACTTTCTGCCATCATGTTTCCGTTTGGGGCTTAAAAGAAAGCAGAGCTTTGCAAAAGCAATAGTTTAAGTTGATTTTCTGAAGGTTGAAGGAAAAGGATTCACCGAGAAAAATAATTGTATATAACATTTGTCAAGTAGGGAAGAAAACAGAAGGCAGGAGGAGAGAAGAACATTTTTGTCCTGCATTAAACTTATGGCCCTCTTTAAAATACTTTCCTCCGTTCTATGCATCAGTGTTGTCAGGGGTAAAGAATATTGTCACATGCCACTTTGAAGAGTTTCAGTATGATTGGTATTTTGGTAGTTATAGGTGCACCCCCTCAGACAATTCTGGATCCGGACCTGTATATATGTCGGCAAAAATACCTTTATTGATTTGGAAATCCGAAACACTAATCCCGTTCAAAGTAGTCTTCTTGGTAATTCACACACTTCTCCTAGCGCTCCTGCCATTGTTGGAATCACTTCTGGAACGCATGGAATAGGGAGCAACCGTGCCATCGCATTCCGCAGACGTCTTTTCTTGACTTAAATCGGGTCCATTTTAGTTGATATTTACAGCTTGGGAAGTAACCAAAAGTCACACGAAGCCATGTCGAGTGAGTAGGGAGACTGACGACGCACAAGAATGGTTTTGAGTAAATGCCTGAAGAAAATTTCGCAAACACTCTCCTCATGCCCAAAATTCTCATTCAAAATTGAATGTACCGATCGGATTGGATAGTTTCTGCTTGCGTACCGCCAATTTTTTTGACAAAATTTGAGGCAATATCGCTGCTCAATTTTTTCTGTCGTTTTACAAAACACTGAAATACGACGACCGCTCACTACACGTCTTCACTCGTTGGCCGAATTCCAGCGACAGGCGTTTTCTGCGGGCGGGAAAAGTTCATTATTGCGCATGAGTATCTCCTCTACATCTACACTGAGGCTTCATTAGTTTACGCGGGAAAAAAGGTTCCCTCGTATATATTTTTTATCTAAAAGAAAAAGTGTGCACCTAAAAATCCTAACTCTAGTTATAACAAAATGAAAAGATTGCTAGTTACTACGAAGACACTGTTGAGTAGAGATGGCGTTGCATAGTGTAGTCGCTAACGCTCTCGCCTTTGGTGTGAGCTATCGAGGGAACGATTCCCGGTCGGGACACTCAGACGAAAAAGTATAAGAGCTTTTTCAGACCAGCAATCCTAATTGAGGTTTTCCTGGGTTTTCCTCATTGACTCCATTCAAATACCAGGATGGTTCCTAACATAAAGGTCCCAGGCCGCTGCCTTAGTTCTTCAATCCATTCTTTCTTCCCTTTCCTCGGATAGTGTGATCTCCGAGGGACGTCATCCCTCATACGCGACGGGCTAACATGGCCATAATTGCTGAAAACTCATAAATCTAATTCCTAATCCTAATCCGTTGAGTAGAGGCACCGATGAAAGTAATAATATCAACCATGTCCTGTTGTAGCTGACATTGATAAGGTATGACGCAGCCCGCAGCCAGCCTAAAAATGTAGGGGGGCCCGGCTGGAGTTAGGGGGGCCCGCTCCAACCATATTATAGTTCATTTGCAAGCCTACCGTGAAAATTTTGGGGGGCCATCAAAAATTTAGGGGGGCCTGGCCCCCCTAGACTTCCCTGGATACGGGCCTGGTATGACGGCTCATCAATCGTAGAAGCAGAAGCTGTCATTGTTGATGATATACTTAAAGCGACAAATTAACAACCTGTGATTAACCAGGAGATTTCATCTTAAAGCAATATGTCTAAACCAGCTGTTGTGAGCGCTATTCGTCTAACCATGGATGAAATTTTGCAACGAATCTTGAGTCAAAGGTCACAGATTTCTCCTCACAAAGACTAACAGGGAGAAAAGAATATTGATTAATATGTTGAAACCTGACTCATTTCTTTGCTTTCCCAACACTGTAGTGTGGCTAAAGACAATTACGTTTTCAGAGAGAGTGTATGACGAAAAAGCATTATTGCAAGCACTAGGCTTATTCGCAACAGAAAACACTCGAAAAGGCTTGCAGTAGAAGCTTGGGGATTTGGCATCGAAAAATTTCAAATTACAATGACAGTTTTCATTTCAATATAGAAGACTTTTTCTTTTCTTTCTTCTTCTTCATTACAACCAGTGAGCTGATGTTTTGTTTCACTTTCTCATTAGGGTCCAACTCCAATGCCAAAACCATGACTTGGTGTTTACTGTTTAAAAACATCGAAGATATAGCTAGTTGCAAGAAAAATTCTAATTCAGATTCGTGACATTTTCAAAGTTTTTTCCAAACAAACAACCAAAGGATGCTTTCTAGAGTAAAATTCAACTCTTGAAATGTTAGTAAGCAAATGAAAAGATCAAATTATGTCAAAAGAATGGCAAAACATATTCAGCACATTTGTACAGGCAAGCAGCGGTGTGGGGGGCGCGGTGGTTCAGTGGTAGAGCGTTCACCTCTGGTGCTTGGGGTCCCGGGTTTGATCCCAGCCCCCGCCAAGTGAACTTTGTGGTGGACAAACACCGTGCTCGTGGGTTTTCTCGGGGTTCTCCCGTTTCCTCCCACTTTATTCATTCCACCATTTCACTCATCTCTCATTATCACCGTCTCCTTTAGCCTAACCGGCATAACCGTGGGACGTACAACTTACAGATTTCATTTCATTTCATTTGCAAGCAGCGGTGCAAATCTGCCTTCAATATTGGGGCGGCTGGGGACGGGTCAGACCAAGGATCTTATAAAATAGGGGATCTGCCCTTAGAATAAAATCTTGAAGCCATACGTCACAGTTTTGCCACCCCTACTCTGCCCACTCCGCCCAATAAGATCGCAATGTTTTGAGCCAACAATCATGGCGGAAACGAAAGTAGCCAATTAGAAGATGGCAAAGGCGAGATTAGCCAATCAGACTTGCCGATGCTCGGTTGTTTTCTGGCTTCATTAATTTAATAGGATGAAGATACATATAGGCAGATCCTCTATTTTATAACATCCTTATGGGTAAGACCGTTCCCATAATTTTTTTTTTTTTTTTTTTTTTTTTTTAGCGATGTTCAAAATATCTATGAAGTTGAAAAACAATGCTGTGGAGGATCATCAGGGGAGCACAGTTGTCTTCAACATTGGGAGGTGGGCAGATTTGAGGCCTATTCTGGGGTACACCAATTTCATCTCATTTTCCCTTGTGGCAATCGGACACAAATCATCACATTTCTCCCCTAAAAATACATTCCAAATCGGGTTATTGGGGGGACAGTCCCTCCAGTTCCAAGATTGGAGGGGACATGTCTCCCTGATTCCCCGGGATTTTCACCACTGACAGGCAAACAAAATACAACCTTATGAATTAAATTTAAAATACTTTCAGATCACTGGTGAAAACGATTTACTTTGCCATCCTAGGATTGGTTTAATTGATAAAGTTGTAATTTGTTTGCCTATACAAATGCTTTGCATATGTTTTCCCATCCTTATATAGATTTTTCATTAAAATATATAATAATTAGACTTTTTGATAACATTGACTTTTGTAGCCTCTACAAAGCGGTTTCCCCCCCCCTTTTTTTAAAAAAAAATCAGTGTATCCCTTACGAACCTTTCCATTCAAGTGCGGCGTACCGTCAAATTATCCGTAACTCAAATTATAAGTAACTATATCAAAAATAAATTAAAGAATTTATTACTTTTAATTAAAAATCCCAGTTTTACTATGAATAAGAGAATCACACTATAAATTTAATAGATCTATATTATTTTAAATTTTCTGCACCTCTAAGAAATTATTGCCTACCCTGGGAGTACGCGCACCTCAGCATGAGTAAGAGATGCTACTGAAAACGAAGTAGACAACCATGCGAAAATTGAAGTATATTGGATCGTTTTCGCTTCAGATCCGATTATCAAGGTTCAGTACAGTTCAACGGCGCCGACTTTCCAAAATTTATGTGGGTGCATATCAATGGAAGAACGTTTAGTCTATAGAAAAATGTGTTTTCAGGGAAGTCTCGATATTTGAGTGATTTATTTTTAGTTAAAATCTTTTAAAATATACCGGCACTATAAGGATAAGCTGGGGCTGACTTAGGTCAGTCGGTAACACGGCTGACTTAAACGCAGGAGAAACGGGTTCAAACTAACTTATAAGATTATTTGTGTGGGTTCCCGAGCCCCAGAGCACCCACGTAGTCGGCGCGTATGGCACAGTTTATGATATGCAAAATGGAGTGATGAACTAAATAGAGGTCTGGAAATCACGAATGTATTCGATGTATCTTATTTAGGCTTTTCCTCCTCAATCGTCAAGTTGCCTAGTATTTTTGGTATACTTATCCCTTTCCAGTAGTGTTGGTGGATAGATCCTTTTCCTAAACAAAATACTCAAATCTTATCTTCGAACCAAGGTGGCTTCTCAGAGTCTACAGAACCTGGAGCCTTATTGCATAGCGCTTTGTGTCAACACAAGCAGAATTAGAGTTTTGGTTTGCGATAGTCAATATAGCAGTTATAATTACGTGTTACATTATTTATTTCACATTGCGTTGCGATCCGGAAATTTTGTGTTAGTGGTCCATCACGGAATAAGGCCCCTAAACTCCTCTTTTTCCCATTTCCGTAGCAGCGCACTTGGTATTCCACATGTATGGTAATGCTCACCTCGATTGGGAAATGGTAATTAGAAACATAAAATAACCTAACGCACTTTAAAGTGTATGTTGCTCAGCCAATGATTTACCATCATTTATCCAATAATTTCGATCTTGTACTCCCAATCACAAATTTTCTTGTGTAGGTCTTATATTGACATTGAGTTGGTTGGTAAATGCTCGGCAAAATGGACGATCTCGACATACTGCCAACGTTGGCAGTTTTTAAGTCAACTGTTTCCCAATGTTGGCTCTACTGGCTCTGAAATGAAATTTCTAATTTAACGTCCCACGTTGTACTCCGAAGCTAAGGGGGATGGTGATGATATTAATGATACACAACGAATACACAACTACAATTTCACGCTTTGAACCTTAGAGCTTGTGGGTACGGCTCATAGTTTAAGGTTTTGTATGTACACTGCTAAATTTTAAGGGTCTTCACTACACTGAAATTAAATTATCGCTAAGTTTAGAGTTTTTCTGTAATATCTTCAAAACAAATAAAAATATTCGAAAAGCAGAAACGGAGTGAACTAGACAATAGGATTTTGCAGGTGATATCTTCATCATAATTCACCTATCTGCTTTTAGTATGCCGCTATTTACAGAACCAGCAAAAAAAAAAAAAAAAAAAAAAAATGCTAAATCTATTTACAGTTGTAAATCGTAAGGAGATAGATGAGTTGTGATAACGGTATCACATGTAAAATCCTATTGTCTAGTTCACTACGTTTCTGCTTTTCGAATATTTTTATTTGTTTTGAAGATATTACAGAAAAAACTCTAAAATTAGCGGTAGTTTAATTTCGCTGTTGTGAAGTGGAAAGTTATCTTTGGTGAAGTCTGATCAGTTTACCACACATCCATTATGTCCGTACTGAGGTAGTATCTCCAAATAGTTGGAAGTATCAACGATATTGACGTAATGCCTGTTTTACTTCTCATATTAACAAACTTTTCTGTGAACGTGAGGAAGGTAAGTATAGTTTAGTATAAAGGAAATGTTCTCAAACATTTAAGCCACATCAAACATTCATATGCACGAGTACATTATAAAAGCACTTCGCAGACGTGTGTGAAATTCCAAAGGATTTATAAGGAAAGACCAATCCAGACTTACTATGTACTGTGATGTAGTATAATACGTGCTATTCACAAGTGGGTACAGCATAAATTCATTTTGTATCATCACGGCATAAGGTACAAATATTCATTAAAATTTAATTATATGATTTCAGGAATTTTTTGCTATTACACTGAGAAAAAAGTTCATTCCCGTTTCGCTTACGGACCTTCCAGCAATATATATCATTATCTCAATCTCATCTTAGATATATGCCAAACGGTTGATGGGTTGATTTTGAGTTTAACGTCCCATTCAGCAGTGAGGCTATATGAGATGTGGACCTATTGATTAACGTGGAATCTGAACCACTTGAGTTCCCGCCGGGAATCGGACCCGGGTTTCCCGCACCGAAGGCGCGTATGCTAACCGCTTAGCAACGAAGGAGCTCATATGCCAAACGGGTATTCCCTTTTGGCCTATTCCCGTTTCCCGTTTTGACTACACTCACTCGACAAGGGATATTTAGTGTCTGAGGGATTTTTTTTTTCTAACAGAGACTTAAGAATAAGTTTATTTTTCAGCGTCAGCAACAGCTCTGACGCGATTGACTGTAATTCTAGCCAAATACATGTCGTGCCACTAGTAGTTCCAAAGGTCACCATTTCAAATTCGATATACGTTTTATTTTTTATGGGCTCACAGAACAATTTAGGAAGGCGAGGACTAGCTATTCAAGATCAGTTTCTCGAAGTTTACAAGGCTGGTCGGTACTTCCGTGATTCTGAGAGATGAACCATTATGCCCTCCAACTGCCTTGCTAGGAAAATTTTTTAATGAAATTTTTCGGCCTTAGTGGTGGGTGGAAGTAACTGAAGTTTTTCTGCCTGAGTGCAGAAATACTTGTAATATTGTAAGTAGAGTAAAATTGAGGCCCGGAGAGAAAGGTTAGGATAGCATGAATGCTGGCTATTAAATTCAATTTTGAATGCTTGATTTATGACCAGAGTGGTGGACGAGTATCGAACCAAAGGTAGCAGAGGTGAAGTGAACAGAGATGGCGTGGGTCAATGAAAACTTGACCCACGAACCACTGACTCACTACTCACCGTGATCCACTCTGACCCACCACCCACCATGAACCACTCTCACTCACTGTCATCCACTCTGAGCCACCAAAACACATCATCACCGACACATGATCCACGGTCTCTTCTCTACTGACTAAGGAGTTTACACGTGTAATAAAATCAGGTTGCGAACTTTTAACTAAGCGGATTT
Source organism: Thermobia domestica (assembly GCF_964235325.1). Taxonomy (NCBI): domain Eukaryota; kingdom Metazoa; phylum Arthropoda; class Insecta; order Zygentoma; family Lepismatidae; genus Thermobia; species Thermobia domestica. The sequence continues at coordinate 36,960,396 of NC_137462.1, read as the reverse complement.
TGAATTTCTACGCAACGCTGTTACAATAAACGGTGGATCTGACCTTCACGATATAAAATGGTAAAGTGTTTGTCATGGGCCAAATTACGATTAAGTTCAATTAAATTATCATGGTATAATTGTTTCCTTGTTGAATTACCGATACTTTTCAGTGGAGGAAAGGATGAAATTTGAAAGTCCCATATCAAGGTAAGTAGATTAACATAAATGGGAAAAAATGTAAAATTTTCCATATAATTATGCGTACAGTCCAAACTTAACATTTCCGTGAAATTAAGATTACAGTACAAATTTTATGTCTATTTTTCCTCACAACTTTATTGGTTGATCGCCCTGTGCCCTAAGCGCTCCATATTATGAACATAAGCTTTACCAATTGTTATAGTAGAAAACAATGGATATGTGAAGCGAAGCACTGTATGTTTTGTTTCTTAATTAATAATTGTTTCTGAATTTGTTTCTCAACTAATATCGATCGTTTGCGATTATTTTTACAAGTCAACCCACTACCAATTTTCCATATATAGAAAGTGCTGCCCCCCTCATAAAGGAGAATTAAAAAAAAAATGCTAGGACACGTTCTGTTCATTTTCAATAAAGAGTTAATATATTGAATTTCAACTCCGCTTGCGAGATACTAATTTTTCTCGCAAAAAATCGGATCAAAACTACCCCCTTAGGATATGTATTATAATGAAAGCGATATGATAACATCCCAGTTTGGATTAAGGCCTAACTGTATACCAAAAGTCATTTCATTTGACTTTGTAATTTGACCGTGATGATCAGGCACACATTCAATATTTTATGTAGTAATTTATATATTACAGTGATTCAAAAATGTACTTTTTCCAGTAGTTAGCTCCTCTGAAAACTCACAGGCTGTGTGTCCCGAAGGCCAAGTAGTAGCATAAGTCCTATTGCTATTATTACAATTACAAATATCAATGCCCAAAAGTGCCTAAAGTTATTTTTTCCATTTAGATATACTCATCTTAGGTAAGTAAACAATGAAAAAGGAAGGGAAGTGGAGGCCCTGAAAGTAAAGTGTAGACAAATTCACCAGTGTTCAGAAGATGTTGTCTGCAATGCAGTGAGCAGAGTGGGTCGGTAGATCAGAGTGAGTCATGGTGGGTCGCATGGAGTAACAGTGGGTGGTGGGTCGTAGTGGGTCACATGCTGTTGACCCACAACTCACTGACCCACTCAGAAAACTTGACCCACTGACCTACTCCATCTCTGAAAGTGAACGGAATTAGTTCTCTCTCTTGTTCTTCCTGTTTGAATAAATTGAGTACGAGTTTCTCTGGATGAAGAGATATAGCTGTTTTGCTTGGATAATATTTAAGGCGACTCTGGAATAGAGGGCGGAATACTTCGAATAAGAGCTAATTACCTTCCAAATTTGAATTTATTTAAACTCAGTTTAGCTAAATTATTGTTATACCAAATTTCTCATAATGAAGCAATTCGTTTTATAGGGTTGATGAGCCGGGATAAGTCTTCAGTCAAGGCATAACGTTTAAAGTGAATATGGTGGTGATAGACAACGACGGGATTTCAACATTGTTGAATCACATTTAAAAGTATTATGGGGCCTAATACACTCAATTCACCTTAACCATAACTTAAAAAAATAAAATAAAATAAAGTTGAGAAATTTAAGCATAGAAACTTAGAAACACTATAGAGAAGTCAAATTTACTACAGAATTTATTAATTAGCATGAGAATTTTAGACAATAAAAGGATTACTATGCAGTGTTAATTCTGGAATTTCCTTCACTGTAAAATTAAAATTAATTGGTTTAATTTATTATTCCCTAGACTGATTAATTTCCACAGACTTAACTTGATTGACAATGGCATGAGTGCATTTAGTCGATATATTAATATTTTCATTATCTTTATATTGCGTTCCCACCTCAAACACTCAAAAATTCCTTCAAATACTAAATATCCCTCTTCGAATAGGCAAGACGGGAATACTTGTTTCACATACAGATAAGATGAGATTGAGATAATGATAGAAGTTGCTGGAAGGTCTGGAAGCGAAACGAGAATAGGCCAAATGGGAAGACACCGAAAAAATCGTATGTGGCCTACGTAAAAACGTAGGTTACATGTAAATCCTGTAGTTTTTGGATTTAACGTACAGTAAATATATAACCGAGAAAATATATTTTATATATACTTTCCGTATAAGTATTCTGAATAAGCGTGCTTTCCGTACGAACAAAAGGATTGTATATAGGATGTCAGGATCTCACATACAGATTGACGTAGGTAACATATAGCTGACGTATATAACATACCTATACGCATGTAGTATACTAAAGACAGATGTTAGACATCCTGCAATGGCATGATGTAACATATAAAGGACAGTGCATATATACGACACGGATAAGGCATGCTCCGTACTGATTTCTGTAGTAAACATGCCTTATCCGTGTCGTATATATGTACTGTCCTTTATATGTTACATCATGCCGTTGCAGGATGTCTAACATCTGTCTTCAGTATACTACATACGTATAGGTATGTTATATACGTCAGCTACATGTTACATACGTCTATCTGTATGTGAGATCCTGACATCCTATATACAATCCTTTTGTTCGTACGGAAAGCACGCTTATTCAGAATACTTATACGGAAAGTATATATAAAATATATTTTCTCGGTTATATATTTACTGTACGTTAAATCCAAAAACTACAGGATTTACGCATGTAACCTACGTTTTTACGTACCCCACATACGAATTTTTCGGTGTCTTCCCGTTTGACCTATTCTCGTTTCGCCTACAGGTCTTCCAGCAACTTCTATCATTATCTCAATCTCATCTTATCTGTATGTGAAACAAATATTCCCGCTTTGCCTATTCGAAGAGGGATATTTAGTACAATAAACCGCTGTCCAGATAACGTATTTTTCTCAGTGTACCACATACACAGAGTGATATCAAATAATGTTATTTAATTAGATATGAAGGTTAAAAATTTACTAAAATTATTTTTAAGACGTGTTTTTTATTAATATATACAAATAGTAATTAAAACACACGTTTTTGTATAATGTCTACAATGAAAGCTTTTGTTAAGCAAGACCAACAAATATTTGTCTTTTCTTAGTGAAATCCAAACTAGAATTCTTTGCACACACACCTTAGTATCTACAGAAACACGAAATAACAAATATTAAATCAAAAGTTTTTTCTGGTTTGGATTCAACTTAATGTAAGGAAATGAGTAGGAAAAAAATAGAGTTTTTGTACAATAAGTGCTAAACGAATGAAAACACCTATTCAACAATTCATTACTGTGTTCTGCACGTAAAACTTATAGGTTAGCACTCTTGTTCATCCATCTAATGACTACTGGGTTTGTTCTCTACAACTGTCAACACTAACTCTATCGCAATGGCGGCTAGTGTTGGGTGCGTGAGAGCCACGGCATTCCTTGTGTGCTCTAATAAGAATATATTTATAGAAAATACAGAAATCACTTTACTATAAATAGTATTATCAATCATGAAATCTTATTAAAATGCATGGGGAACATTTCAGATCTGCAGTACACATGCACGAGCCGCCACTGAGATTATGCATATAATTTAGTTCACATATCACTATATTAAATATTAAGGATCACACTAGAATTGTCTTCTGCTTGTTCGGAATTTCAACTGTGGCTGTTCCGCCCTGTTTTCTACCCATTTAACACATTTGCTGTCGCTCTCCTGAACACATTCTTTCGGGTACGTTTCCTCCAAACACGGCACTTGTAACACATTGAAGTACACATTCCCCATGATATTCGCCGTTGATGAATGGTTGGCTTGCTTTAAACATTTGTACAGATTGTCGTCACAGTCACAATGAGATCTGGAAGAATAGAGGTTCATGAATATTTACATGATAACAAGATGGTGGATTCTTAAAATTTCTACAGTAGTTGTCTACAGCTATCATAGACGACCTTAGATCACTGTTTATCAAACATTTTACAAGTGATGATCACCTTCTATAGCCAGAATATCCTATGAACCATTTTGCTGTTGTGCCCTTCGACAGCAAGTTTTCATTTTTTTGAACTTACATATGTAATACTAGAATATTTATACAGTAAAACCTCGTTTATCTGGCCCTCGTTGATCCGGATCAGATTTGTAGACATTTTTTTAATTTAATGTTCACATAGTAATTTGTAACTGATAGCAAGAACATAACTATAAGTGCGCCAAACATTAGCTTTTTATTTTGATTAAATGTATAATTCCATATCCATATATTTTACAATGAATTATGGTTATACTGTATATAAAATGATTTTTGCCGAATTAAAAAAAAAATACTACAGTGCCACAGGGCGCTGAAGTGGATAGATTCACTTTGTCGCAGATAGGGCATTTGACGTTGGTTACCTTGAATTCCTACTTAACTTCCCCACCCACAATCTCCTCAGTTTTTCGTGTTGTTTTCAAACGGCATTTATCATTTTGTTCAACCGGATTGTTTTTGTTTAACTTTGTTGCTACAATTTATAGGTGTACTTTCAATTATATAAAATTTGCGTGACAGTGCTTCATTTAAACGCCACACGTGTTTGAAAAAAAATTTTTGTTAAGAAACAAGTGGACAAATTCTTTGTTAAGAAATGATGTGAAAAAGTTATCGCAATAAACGGCAAATCTGCTCATTTAAAGATTCGTTTTGTTTATTACCCATATTACCCAGATTATCCAGATTTTCGATTTTCCGGATTGCCTTTGCTCCCAGTTAGTTCGGATAAACGAGGTTGTACTGTATATTTAAAATAACATTAATTAAAATTCCCTAATTTTATATTTGTATTAATAAAAGAAAATACAGATTATATTAGTTTTTATTAAAATCCAAAAACTATTATTACTGTCCAACGAAAAAAAAAAGTTCAAAGACGAGACATACATCCCGTTGAACTAAACAAAATTAAATATGTCAGTGTATATATATAGCGACATATACAGTATATATATACAGCGACAAAAGTTTTTTTTCCGTTTAGTAAAATTTATTTTGAGGAATAAGGGTTGTATAGCTGGGGGGTACAGAAAATTACATTCTTTTTAATTTACTGAAAACTGTACTCAAATTATCCTTCCATTCTGAAGTTATTTACGAAATTAATTTCATCAAACGGAAAGAACTTTTGTCGCCGACTGTACAAGAACCACATCATCTATTAAGGTTAAAAACTGATACTAAAGTATACCCTCACCAACCTCTTCATATGATATTAGTAAGATTATAGTAACATTATACGGTTAATGAGATACGAGCCCAAAATTATCATTAACTCTAAAGCTTTAAACCCTCTTTAACTAAAGTATTTTCCAAAAGTGAGATACTACATACACAATATATCAATCAATCCATAGACATCATAGTGCTAAAAGAAATCATGTGTGTCAAGTTCATGCATAGGTTTCAAGATAAAATATCGTTCATTGCCAATATAATGTAATTGATACTTTTTGTTCTACTGGAAATGGTTATTTATTTCTTTATGTACTTATATAAGAATAGGAATGAAGAAAGAAGCCTTTGGGAGGACATTATTCTGTCATAATGTATAATTTGTCTAATTTCAACATACTGGGTTTGTTCGGGAAGCAGTAGGACTGATCTTTTCCCGTCAAAATATGGTGAAGAAGGGGGATGTTACTGCACTTGTTGGGTAGTGCTGGGTCTTAGCTACCAGCGCATCTGTCATCAGTCGTCCCCAAGCCTTCACGGAGTGTAGATCGAGTTTAAGGTGAATTACTTTCAAAGTGCCCTGTTACCTCCACAATGAATCGTTTGTTTTTGCAGCATTATGCGATTAAGTTTTGAGTCAAACTGGGTAAAACTGCGAGTGAGACTGTGTAAAGCGCCAAAGCTCTAAATGAGAAACACCCGGCTCACCTCGCCCGGAAAAAGACCGCATGAGCAAGTCGAAAATAAAATTGATATTGATCACCTTTTTTTGACTGCAAAGGAGTGGTTCACAGAGAGTTTGTACGCCTGGTCACACTGTGAATGCTGCATTCTACGTGGAAATCCTTGAAAGACTCAAAAAGGAGTCACCCATGTGCGTCCAGTAATCGCTGGCTCATGGAAGCTTCATCACGACAATGCGCCGAGCCACACTCACTTTGTTGTCATGGACTTCCTGATTAAACATGGCATTGCACAGCTTCCTCAGCCACCCTACAGCCCAGATGTTGCTCCTGTAGACTTCTTCCTCTTCCCTCGACTGAAAAGGATCATGAAAAGACGGAACCACGTCTCGGTACAGGCCGTTCAAAAGGCCGTAACGAGGTAGCTGAAGAGAATTCCAGTTTCTGCGTTCCAGGAAGCCTTCAGTGATTGGCAGAGCGCTGGAAACGCTGTGTAGATGCAGAAGAGGCATATTTTTAAAACTATTAAGTCGGTGTGTCAAAATTGTGAACAAAGTTTTTTTTTTTTTTTAATTCAGTCCTACTACTTTCCGGACAAACTCTGTATGAAAACCACTAAAACTTACTTGGACACCGTATATATTTTTAATTAAAATAAATACAAGTTACCAAATAAATACAAGTAAGTTTATACATCGAATATACTTACTTTGTATACACAGAGAAATTGATCAGGTTATAACGTGACTGAAATGCTCGTACTTTAACTGGACAAAGGTCGTGGGTGCGACAACACTTGTCCAAATCAGAGACACTACCTAAGTCGTAGTAAGTCTGAGCTATGTCCCCGGTGCCACACCATTTGGTCCCTGCAATAAATAATAGAATTATGTTTTAAAATGAGATTCTTTTCTATTAAGGTCTTTTTTATACTGCTCGCCAATTTTTTAAAAGTTTTCGTTAAAAAGTGAAGAATTATTAAGAATATTGGCAATTTACAATCTAAATCGTTTGTAATTTTTAAAGAAAAACACTATCATATGGACTAAGAGATACTTCCAAGTGTTTCTTATAACCCAGCAGTCTTAGAGTGTAATTTATATTGTCGATGGATTGAGTGAATGATTAATGGGGAGTCAACAGCAAGGCTATTTGTACCCGTCACAGTGGTAAAGACTGCTCAACCACGGTCTACCTGAAATAAATTAGTGGGACGAAGAAATAAAAATAAAAAAGAGCTGCAAATTACAATTAAAAACCAGAAACTAAAATTAAAAGAATAAATTGAACAGATAAAACATATAACAATAAGAATAAATTTTTAAAAAATGACAATAAAAGCAAAAGAAACAATCGTAGCAGCGCTAAAAGGGAGTATAAAGAGCTAAAATGCTTAGAGGATGTGAGGAAGATTTAAGGGTCTTCACTACAGCGAAATTAAACTACCGTTATTTTTAGAGTTTTTCTGTAATATCTTCAAAATAAATAAAAATATTCGAAAAGCAGAAACGTAGTGAACTAGACAATACGATTTTGCATGTGATACCGTTATCACAACTCATCTATTTTCTTTCGATTTGCAACTGTAAATAAATCTAGCATTTTTTTTTTTTTTTTTTTTTGCGGATTCTGTAAATAGCGGCATACCAAAAGCAAATAGGTGAATTGTGGTAAATATTTGGTCTAGGAATTAATTCGTGCGGGTGGACAAGAGATGGCGCAACGAACGGAGCGTCTCACAGTTCAGTGTATCCACACATGTGTTGCAAACCCCTGTCATCGCGTATCGTTCGTAGTATAGGGCAGTGGATTAAAGCGTCAACAACACCAGTTTGTAGTTAAGTGAACATGGCGCAATTTGTGCCTGATAAAGTGTTTTTGCGGGGTGTCCTGCTGCATCACTTTAACATGCAGAAAAGTGCGACTGAAAGTCATCGTATTTTGGTGGAAGTGTATGGTGACCATGCTCTAGCTGAGCGAACGTGTCAGAAGTGGTTTGCACGGTTTAGAAGTGGTGATTTCGGCTTGGCAGACCAAGAGCGAGCTGGACAGCCAAGAAAATTTCAAGACGAAGAATTGACAGCATTGCTCGAGCAGGATTCGTGTCAAACGCAGGAACAACTTGCAGCAGCATTAGGCGTTGATCAAACAACAGTCTCCAAACGCTTGAAAGCCATGGGAATGATTCAAAAGATGTCACATTGGGTTCCACATGAATTGAAAGACAGAGACGTTGAAAGACGAAAAACCATTTGCGAATTGCTGCTTCAACGACAGAGCAGAAAGGGGTTTCTGCATCGAATTATTACGGGTGATGAGAAGTGGATCCATTACGAGAACCCTAAACGAAAAAAGGCCTGGGTGAAACCAGGTGAACCAGGTCCATCACAACCAAAACGAGATATTCACTGTGCAAAGGTTATGCTGTGCATATGGTGGGATATGAAAGGTGTGGTGTACTATGAGCTGCTGCAACCGGGTGAAACTATGAATGGAGAACGTTATCGACGACAATTAATGCGTTTGAAGCAAGCTCTGGCCAGAACACGACCAGAATGGGAGAACAGACATGATAAACTTATTATTCAACATGATAACGCTCGCCCACATGTCGCAAAACCGGTCAAAACCTATTTAGAAAATGTCGGATGGGAAGTTTTACCCCACCCGCCGTATTCACCAGACGTTGCTCCTTCGGACTACTACTTGTTCGATTGCATGAACAACGATTTGATTGGACAGCGGTTTACTTCTTCAGAAGATATCGAAACATGGGTCTCTGACTGGATCGCTTCCAAGGATGAGGACTTCTTTCGCCACGGAATCCGTACATTGCCTGACAGATGGGCGAAAGTGGTGGCTAGCGATGGACAATATTTTTCTTAAGGTATTTATGTATTTTGTGTTTGTACTACAGCTTCAATGTGTGCGTACCAACCGCACGAATTAATTCCTAGACCAAATATATCACATACAAAATCGTATTGTCTAGTTCATCACGTTTCTACTTTTAAAATATTTTTATTTGTTTTGAAGATATTACAGAAAAATTCTAAAATTAGCAGTAGTTTAATTTCGTTGTAGTGAAGACCCTTAAAGGCGCAGACAAGGCCAAGAACACGGCCAATAAAACCAGCATTATACGAGAGTACAGTGTCAAGATTGTGAGGCAGTCCATGACGTTCTTGAAGTACTGAGTATTCGGGATATTCGCTAAGAATGTGCCGAACACTCAGTGGGACAATATATTCTTCACAATACGAACAATTCCAACCACGCAGCAAATAACTATACGCTATATGAGATTATGTCGTCGAGAACTTTGAAAAATTGACTTTATAGGTATTAAACAGTTTATTTCGAACTTGGAAGATTGTTCGTTGTCACTAATTGTATGTGGGTGCTCTTCTCGAAGGCAAGTTTCTAGCTCACTTCCCTAGCGGAACTAAGTCAGTAAGGAAGGATGATGTAATACATTCCTTGCTCCCTTGTAAATGAAATTAAATGGAATTTTTAGTTCAACGTTCCATGTTTATGCCGTTTAAGCTAAAGGAGACGGATGATGTATAAAAGTGAACGATTGTGAAATTAATTTATTTCTGATGTCCCACCGAAAATCGAACTCGGGACCACGTGTACCAAGGAAACACACGCTGGTCTCTATACCAGCGATAAGGGGTCCATTGTCCTATGACTTAAGAGATTACAAGAAGTAAGTTTCTCCACTGCTAAAAAAAAAAAGTCCTTTATAGACTCTTTTAAACAAACGTTTTAACAATATTAGACTTCCAAACTATAAATGTCGGGGTATATAGAACAGCTATCTTCGTCCGTCTGTTGAGACGTATCAGAGCAAGAAGGGCGAGAGTCATCGAGAAGCTGTTTTGTTGCAATAGATTCAGAGCCGCTTTGACTTAGTTTTACAATCAACATGGAAGAAGAGATTCTATCTCTTCCGTTAACTCTCTGTTCAGACTGAAAGTGGTTGAAATCAAAGATTTTAGGTTTCAACGTTCATCGCTATAGATCGTAAACAGTAAAGATAGTGAGAGCGTCACAAGATAACATACCATTACCACCCGAAACACTTTACCAAAACCAGAAGTGGTTGAAATTTACTAGTATTTCCGGTTTCAATATTGGTCTCGACAGAGGAAAATCGGTAAGATATGTCGAGAGGGTTTTTTTTTTTTTTTTTTTTTTTTTTTTTACAACTGATTCATCATTCCAAGAATATTTTTACTATCTGCACCGCTAACTTTCTATTGAAACCAGAAGTGAGAGAAATTAACCGTTTTAGGTTTCAACGCTAATCGCCATAGAAGAAGAATGGTAACAAATAAAAACAAGCAGGCCCGCAATCAGAAGGGGCTAGGGAAGCCTGCCCCCCTAAAATTTTCGTGGCTCCTCCAGACCTTAATACAAAAAACACAATTTAGATAATTATAAGAGAATTTTTGATGACTTGCCCCCCCCCCCTAACATATTCATGCCCCTCCAAACCTCTGTGGCTAGTTTCGGGCCTGACAACAAGCGAATTTTTGCAATCAATACAGCGTCTCAGGACGTACTATTAACTCACACAACATTTATCAAAACCGGAAGTGGCTAAAATTTCCTAGTATCTCCGGTTTCAATATTGGTTTCCATTGAGGAAAAACAGTAACATATATCGAAAGGAGGATTGTTTGGAATTGATTCAGCGTCTCAAGAATTGGTACTACCGCCACCATTAATCTTCTATTCAAGAGGGGAATTAGTAAAATCAACCATTTCCGGTTTCAATGCTGATTTCCATAGAACAAGAACGGTAATATATGACCACAAGCTGTTCTTTTGGAATCAATTCAGCGTATCAAGGTAAGATACTATCTGTACCTTATTACTCTACACTATTACCGTATTAAAATCGGGTGTGATAGAAATTTATAGTTATAGATCTGTTTCAATAATGAATTGGCATAGTTTGGAGGTCTACCGTACTTTCTCAACTGTAAACCGGAAAACTCAATTGTTATGGGCACACACTGCATTCATAATATAGCAAATCAGCCGTCTCATTAAGTTATTTTTTTATGTTCAAATTAACGTTTAAGAGGTTTGTTCTATATAGTTCTGTTCTAAGTAGCATTTAATGATTTTTTTTTCCGGAAAATTTTACAAACTCCGAACCCCAACTTGGAACCAAAGGCCTGTACACCATAATATTATTAGTTTCTGATGAAACCAAAGATTTAGTCAGTTGGCGAAACTGTTACAGGTCGATATTTTAATAAAAAAAACATTGTGCTTTGCTAAGAGGTTTTGTGTAATTTCTATTTTGGACAGAGTAAATATGTAAAAGAATTCTGGTGGACTAAACTCCTTAAAAATACAATATCAGAATATCTCCTCTTATTTACAATCTCAGATAGATACAATATAATTGCAACACAAACAGTAATTTAGAAATGGCCTCGATGGACATTACTAGCTAATTTCTCAATTAACAAGGAACGGACATGAACCTGTCATCCGGATCCGAATCAAACCTAGTCCATTCGATAAACATAACAAAGATATGTTCATGCACAAAAAATTAGGTGCTATGGACAACGGAGTAAGTCCCTGGGACTCATTAACCCTGTTAGTATATATACAAAGAAAATCGTAGACTTGCAGTGAAATAGCTATTACATCAATACTGTTCATTGAAAATTCATGGTTTATAGTTCATTCTCTTCAGCATGAAACAAGCTTCCCACAGGTGCTATGTATTTGAACCCATAACGTGTTTGGAAAGGTAAAATTGGGAGAATGTCGGAAAAATTCCCTCCAGAAATCCCTCCCATCAACTTTGGACCCCTCTGGAGTGGAGGGATTTCTGGAAGGAATTTTCCCGACAGTCTCCCAATTTTCCCTGTTCAAGTAAGTTGGTTGCCCCAATACATAGCACCTCTGGAAAGCTTGTTTCATGTTGAAGAGAATGAATTATAAACCATGACTTTCCAATGAACAGTGTTGATGCAATCTCTATTTCACTGCGAGTCTACGACTTTCTTTGTATATACTAAAAGGGTTAATGGACCCCAGGGACTTACTCCTTTGTCCATGGCACCTAATTTTTTGTACATGAACATACCTTTGTTATGTTTATCGAATGGACTAGGTTTGATTCGGATGTCCGGATGACAGGTTCATCTCCATTCCTTGCAAGTTCCTTGAGAGAATGTTTTCAACATACAGAAACTAGAAGAATAAGGCTGACATAGAACAACTAGTCACATTAAGAATAAATATCATTCTTACTCAGAAAAGCAGAAAACGATCACATCTTCATTATGCCAATGTCAGTTAGAAGTGGGCTGTATAAACCACACTACAATGTCATCTATACAAAAGTTGTAGAGAAATAGTATTGAAATTATTATACGTTTACTATCATTATGATCCTTTAAATGTGAAATTACTATGATTCAATAATAATATAAATATACAGTATGGCGCTAAATTCGTTGTACAAAAGCAGAGGAGTGATTCCTGAGAATAAAACAAACAAAAAGGTTCCAATAAATATAGGGTGAAAACACCATCGTTTATGTGTTATAGGCTGCTGAAAACATGAAAAAATGAATTTTAAAGGTTCATAGCTTCAAAACTATGGGACCTATTGTAGTCGGGTTAAGACTTCACTTAGGAACTAGTATGTGCTCTATCCAAAAATGCGTGTTTCAGAATCCTGAGATGCTTCCCAACATTTTTTATAGAGGGAGTTTGACCACGGTCCTATGATATAAAGTACTCTGCAACTACCTCCATAAAAATTGTTGCGTGAGTACCTTAGGATTCTAAAACATGTATTTTTGGATAGAGCACATACTAGTTCCTAAGCGAAGTCTTGACCCGATTACAATAGGTCCCATAGTTTTGGAGCTATGGACCTTTATGAATATGCAGTGCCAATTTGTTAGTTTATATGCAACCCCATATGATGTCCTTTAAAGAGTAATTTGCATATAATAAATCTTTTACAACCAAGAGTACGGAATATTGCTGCATGTTGTCAGAAAAATAACACTACGCCTTACTCACATTCTACTTTATACTACCAGTATGCAATTTCTAGCGAATGAATGCTTTGTCTCTTAAAATGTAGAAGCATTAAGGAATACCAAGATTCATGTTAACTTAGACCTAAGTAGTTAACAGATTGCTATGATCTTACCGTCGTATTACAAGTACAATAAATAATAATAATAATAATAATAATAATAATAATAATAATAATAATAATAATAATAATAATAATAATAATAATAATAATAATAATAATAATAATAATAATAATAATAACTTTCTTTCACACGTCCTTAGCTCATAATATACAAAGAAAGGGTCATAACCTTAAGTTTTACAAGCAATTAAGTCGTAATTATCCATTACTTACCAGGTAGTATTCCATGTAACACTGAGTAAGGGTTCATATTGTTAGCTTCTTTTTGTAAGCTATTGTTTTCAATTGTCCAGCCCATAGCATCTGGTATAGCAAGACTATGACACTTCTGCATCAAGTCCATCATTTCATGGAATGATATTTGCAAAGGTTTCGATATCGCAGTCAAATTCTTCAAAGCTTGTTTCGCTTCGAGAGGAGCGCTGAAATTACAGAAACAAAATAACAATTATAATTATTATATATTTTTTGGAATGTATTATTAATTTTGGAATGTAAACTAATAATTATTAAAACTTAAAAGTTTGGCGTAAGTATAGTATGTAGCCCTTCCAGCAGGATACTCATAATGTGTGGAGTTGTGGCAGGGGTAAAAGTGAGAGGGAACGTGAATGGACGCCGTTCCCCTACTTCCAGAAAATATCTGTAGCGTCCCCTCACTTTCTGAAAGAATTACAATGGGCAAAGATAGGCACGGGGGACGCTGTGATGTCATGCGTCCCTCTACCTTTTCAGATCCACTTTTACCCCTGGGTTGTGGGATAAAATTTGGAGTCTAGCCTGGTAGGACCACAGCCAAGTGGAGTACTGTTCTCCTACATCATATCCTGAGTGTTTATCCTATTTAGATATGGTGATTTTTGTATACAAATATATCAATTTTCTAGCCATTAATTGATTAATATTCTACGAAGAGTATTCATGTCTTCTTTTCTAGGAAACCTTGGCTGCACGTCTGCAAACGATGCCTACATTTCATAGCATATTTTAATTTGAAAGCAAGTTTGGGTGCGTGTTGAAGAAATACAATTAAAATATGTAATTTGTAAAATTAAACGTAAATAACATTTTAGTATGCGTATAATAGAGATTTAGGTTCACAGTGGAGGTAAGGAACATCCTGGGTTCAATTCTTGGTGGGAGCATGATTTAGTTCTTATTCTATCCTAGTCAGGGTTTTCAAATTTCGTGTAACTAAAAAGAACTAATCATATTTCAAACGTGTTGATACCATAAAAATAAATTATGACGAATTGAGAAGTGAAATAATCACCCATGCCCCAAACAAGGCTAAATTCCATTACTGTCTAAAATTTTGATAGATAATGTAGTAAGGAAAACATATATTTGAACAATCGATCTATTTATTAATTTATCTTAGCATTTTGTATTTATTGTGTTTATTTCTCATTCTGAATCAATGATGAGACAAATCTTAATGCTTCTTGAAAGAGATTATTAAGGAAATATCAATGGTCTTTGGGAATAATAGCTCATGATTTAATCTCTTAAGGCCTTTCCATGAAACAAAGTCATTTTCGGTGGGATGTATTCAACGTAGCAACACTGAACTCAATGAGATACTAAAAGATAAAACACAAGAACATCAGGAGTCTTTCAAACACACGACTGATTTTGTTTGGCACTGTGCAAGCTTATTTAGAAGATAGCAATGCTCTGATTATTTGTCTTTAAAATCCCGGATATATTACTATATTTTTAGAAAAGCCACCAGGATGCATTTTCTAGGAAGGAAAAAGCAGATATGTCCAGAGAAAATATGACTTTGGTAACCCTGATTCTAGTTCCAATGCTCTTAGGTTCATTCTATAGGGGCCAAAAGTAGCCGGAGATTGGAATCGACTACCTCATCTTCTGTATGTGCCAAAGGTGAAGGAAACATGGAGTCTTATCTCCACTCAAATCGTGAACTTCATTGCTTGCAACTTTATTTTATTTTATAATAAAGACAGAAATAATTACACTATCGCATTAAGCCTTTTAAAATCAAAGGTTTTCATGGAAATTTCAGACTTTCACTTACGAAACTGTTGCTCATACTTTAATTAACTTATGTAACCGCAGTGGCTTAGTGGCAATGCATGATGGTCCCTGGTTCGATCCTAGCTCGCGTCAAGTTTGATTTCAAAGAAAACACAAAAATAATTTCCCTTTTCAAATCAATAGGCTACAAGGACAAACATCATTAAATATAACTGACTTCAATCCGCCAAATATAAACAAAATTAATTAATACATTTATTTCTAAAATCACATAATGAGAAATCGTTTTTATGAAATTATGTTTATGCAGAAACTCGTAAGTTGGGATTGATTCGTCTCCCCCTTATCCATGGTCGAATTCAGAGTTTTACGGCTTTTATCAGTATTTTTATACGATTTATTAAAAAAAAAAAACACGCGTTTCACAAACTCGGGGGGGGGGGGACAATTGCTTTCCTGCCCTCCCTAAATAACGGCTCTGGATTCGTTGAACATTTATCAACAGAGGAAAAAGTGTAACGACTAAACGTTCAACAAAGAGCATTACTTCCAATTGAACTGTCAAAAGTGTTAATGTTGTAAGAGTTTCTGTTATACATTTA
Organism: Thermobia domestica; assembly: GCF_964235325.1. Taxonomy (NCBI): domain Eukaryota; kingdom Metazoa; phylum Arthropoda; class Insecta; order Zygentoma; family Lepismatidae; genus Thermobia; species Thermobia domestica. Next base: position 36,944,653 of record NC_137462.1, on the reverse strand, counting down.
TTTTGATTTAAGTTCCATTATTTCAAAGAAAAACAATAGTACAAAATGACTTTGACTCTCCTCAAATAGTGAAGGAAATAGTGGAACTAAGAAAGTGGGAGAACCTTGAGAAAACTCACGCACACTACCAGGCACGTAGCCAGGATTTCGTGAAGGGGGCGCTCCGTCATAGGAAGTACTGTGGTCATCACACGGGGGGTTCGATCATTATAAACTATTTTACTGGCAACATACATTAGTTCGTTTAGCCAGGATTTCGTAACGAGGGGGGAGGGGGAGCGTGATATGAAATTCTGAAGGCCCAGGAGCTCGATCAATCTAAACTACTTTACTATCAACATGAATTATTTTGTTATTACAATAAAATGAGGATATGTTGGTAAGTATTTTAATAACAAACTATGAAGAAATCTTGAGTAATAAAATAAACAAAAAAATGTATTGAAAAAGATTTTACAATATTTACGTCCTTCATTCAAATATAACAATTTTCCTTCCATTATGACCTCAACTATTACAAAAAAGTACATATTCACTATTATATAAAGTACATACTCAATAATGTCTTGTAAATTATTTTACAATATCTGTGTTTGTTTCTCTGTCAAATCAGATGTTAATAGAACTTTCTTTCCACATCAATTTTTGTTTTCGTTATTCCGTCAACTACTGTCTGTTCCAAATGACAGGTTAAAGGAGCAGTAGATTTTTTTTTTTTTAATAGCATGTTTGACACTGCAAGTTGCGATGACGAAAAATTATGATAAAAAGTGTCCACGCTGTTACACAACGGCACTATGCTTTTGGAAGCTTGAAATCTCCCTGACTACTAGCAGAAATTCTGAGAATTCCGTAACTTTTCTAGAAATTTCAAATTCCCGGATATCTCGCTCACCTCGCCACCATATATTGCAAGTAATACAAATCTCCTAATAAGAAAGAGTAACCAAAAGCTTCCTGTAGTTTTTAAATTTTAACGCTGATCCTTCTTTTTCTCATTTCATTTTGTTTCATCCTTCCTTAATTTTTTTCATTTCTGGTCTCGAAGGGGGGATCCGGATCCCCCCTTGGCTACATGCCTGACACTACGTATGTTTGTCCATCGCAAAGCCCACTTGGCGCGAATTGTAACACTTGCACTACAACCCATTAAGTTAACTAGCCAGTCGGCACTTTTTAACTGAAAGTCATATCAGGTACCATCAAACAATCAGGATGATTGGTAATCCTTAAAGGAAATATATGTCATATTGCATAAAAATTAAATAATTCTTGAAGAGTTATCGTGGAAAATTAATTTGGTACCATGTTATCAACAAAGTAAATATATGCGTAAACTTTTAACTTTGCATTAATTTTGCTGTCTTGTGCTCTTGTTAGATTTCAACCCCAAGCCATAAGCTTGTTTCCTATGGCTACAGGAAAACACATACCAAGTGTCATTAAAATCGAGGGTGGGAATACGAAAATTCTAACTCACGGACACACAAATAATGTACACTCATGTCCAAAATTATTGTCCCATATCTATAAATATGTTGTTGTAGGAATATAATTTGATAACGAATTCGCCCGGTATTTCTTATGATGTTAGTATGTGTATAATCGGCAAAGACATGTATGTGGCAAATTTCATGTCAAAAGGGCAGAAAATAAGAACAATAAAACGAAAATAAATTTTTCTTGTCCATTTAGCAACATTTTGTTTTACTCGTTCTAATTTTCGTATTTATAATTCTTTTCCTGTGAAATTTACCACAAATATACATTCCCCGATTATATACATAGTATAAGTATTAAAAGTACTCTGCAAAATCATTATCAAATTATACTCTTACAAGAAGACAGTTATAGATATGTGACAGTCGTTTTGGACATGAGTGTATTTTGACATGGCGGAAAATTGCTTACTCTCGCTTCAGTCACGTGCTTATTAAAAACCCGTTCACCTGTTTGGGGAAGAATCAGTCGGCTCTAGTAACGGAGCTATGAAGCAAAGAATTATGACTATTAATTCAGTCTTGTTTTCTTCACCACATATTAAGGGTCTTCACCACAGCGAAATTAAATTACCGCTAATTTTAGAGTTTTTCTGTAATATCTTCAAAACAAATAAAAATATGCGAAAAGCAGAAACGTAATGAACTAGACAATATGATGTTGCATGTGATACCTTGACCACAATTCACCTATCTGCTTTTGGTATGCCGCTATTTACAGAACCTGCAAAAAATGCTAAATCTATCTACAGTTGCAAATCGAAAGCAGATAGATGAGTTGTGATAACGGTATCACATGCAAAATCGTATTGTCTAGTTCACTACGTTTCTGCTTTTCGAATATTTTTATTTGTTTTGAAAATATTACAGAAAAACTCTAAAATTAGCGGTAGTTTAATTTCGCTGTAGTGAAGACCCTTTAGACAAAGTGAACTACTTTGCTTCTACAGTATCCAGCTCCTGTACTGGCAGTAAGCGCTTCGATTGGTTGGGTGGATTGGAGCGCTTCGATTGGTTGGGTCAGTTTCAGTACCGATGCTATATGCAGGCCTGTATTTAGGTAAGTGCTATTCTGTGCTCCAGCCCAGGGCGGCAGAATTTAGGAGGCGGCAAAATTTTGGAGCACAAGAGCGAAAAAATATATTCATGTGTTTAATTCGGTCTAATTACAGTAGTTACCAATTAGCTAGCTTATCTGATTATTTTTATAAAGTCATCGTCTCCCACCTGCACTCCAAAGGGTGAGGATGAACTTGAACATCATGAAAACTGATATAGTGTTAAACTCAGAGACACCAAAAACTATGAATTCAACATTTAATATGTGTCGTTTTCGATTACTTTTAAAAATCTCGCCCCCTCTCTGGGGAGTGGTGTATGACCTTGAAGTTGAATTGGATTAAAACTGTCACTATTCATCTCAGCGACCCCAAAAACTGTGAATTCAACTCTAATATAGGTTATTTTCAGGGGAAGGGGCAGCAAATTTTGTGCGAGGGCGGCAAATTATTTAGAGCACAGGGGCGCACAATATATAAATACGGGCCTGGCTATATGAGATGTGGACCTACAGCTTAACGTGGGATCCGAACCACGTGAGCTTCTGCCTGCAATCGAACCCTGATCTCTCGTGTTGAAGACGCGTACATTAACCACATAATCAAGAGGAAGTTCTAGTAAGCAGTTCGAGTTTATTTTTAATAAAGGGATGTGAATCAGCTATAGAGTCATCCTAAAGAATCTTGCCTTGACGTCAGGAAGCTCACATAGGCTAGTTTGTCGACCGGATCTTCTGCTGAGAAGGAGGCTTCCAATAGAAAGTCACTGGATTGTTACTTCTTTATGACAAGGCGATTCTTGAATCTGTAAGTGGTATAAATGTGTTTGGAACAAATGTAAAAAACATAAATAATGCAGAGTTATGATGATGCAGTGTGGGCGATTTCCTTAAATTACATAAAAGAAAACAGGTTATCAATGACAAAAGAAAGACTACGCTCTCTTGACCTACTCAACAATGTAAATAAAACATCTTCGTAGGTAACAAACTATTCTAAAGTCCACATCTAGAAAACTACCCATACATGAATCTGTGACATAAAGAATGGCAGATTCACCTTATAGTTGTTCAGTAAAAACAGTCCATCACATAGAGCAGGTTTTCTCAACCGTTTTCGCATTACGATACCCCTTTCATCATAGTGACCCCCATAAGTACTTTCCGGTCTGTAATAAGCTTTTTGATTACTAATCCTCATCGTTTACAGTTGGATATATGTTTATAGACTCATTTTGTATTATATTTCAATATGCAGTTAATGTTGTACTTGTGGTCTTGGATTCCATTCCCGAATGGGGCAATCGGTCGAAAAAGATGTAAGAGTTTTTTTCAGACTAGCTATCTTGAGTGAGGTTTATCCTGGATTTTTCTTGTTCACACCAGGCAAATTCCGGGATGGTACCTAACTCACAGGTCCCAGGTCACTTCCTTCCTTATCGCTTTCCCGGATGGTGTGTTCGCCGAGAGACATCTTTCTTCATACGTCACTGGCTTAAAGCTTAAGAAAGAAGGCTTAAAATTTATGTCTCTTGTGTCTAAATGCAATTTGGCGTGATCTTTTTATCATGTATTTCCGCCAATTGGAAAGAAACACTAAAACAGTGAACAAAAACAGGGGACAATGATCAGTAAATGGCTAGTAACATGTGTTGAACTTTGTTCGACAAGAAGTTATATGTTTGACGTTTTAAAATTCATTTCGAACTCTTTTAAGCTGATGATGAAAACCATGATTTCTGAAACCGCTACTTAAATAATACTTTGATTTAAGATGAGCACTAGAGTAGTAATTAGGAAAGCTGATCTAACTTTTTGCGCCCTTATATTCTGGCGCCCAGTTCAATGACCTACGGGTTACCCAGGACCAACCCCACTACATTTTGGCAGGGGTATCTTGGCCCACCCTCTAATTTTTGGCAGGGGTACATAGGATCATACCTTAAATTTTAGAAATTGCCAAATCTAAAAATTTGGTTTGGTAGCCTAGGACCAGGGTATCTAAGTTAAGGCAGCGAATAGAGGAACGAACTCAACTGCATTTGATTACGTATCATGTTTTTTTTGTTTTTTTTGGTATTCTGTGAACTACTTTTTTAAATAATATTATTATTTCAGTGGTGCCCACCCCCCCTCATGTCCATGACGCACCCCCCTCAATTGCCTATCCGTAGGTGTTCTTCCATGACAAAAAATCTTTTCGATTAATTTTTACACCCTCTCAAACATATTTATATAGATTTTTACCCCCCCAAACTATTTCAACGACGCAGTTTGCGTCATAACCCCCCTTGTGGGCACCCCTGATTATTTAATTTTAATAACTGTATGTTAAAACTATCTTTTAAAATTAGAAATTAAGTACAACTATTATTTAAAAAGTAGTTCACAAGATACAAGACAACATGATACGTGATTTGAAATGCAGTTGAGTTCTTTCCTCTAGTGGCTGCCTTAACTTAGATTTTGCGGGAGTTATTATTCTGGAGACATTGTTTTTCAATGGATGGCAACACTGAATATTCTTCAGGTTCATATTTTCTGTTGTAGAATAACATTATCTATTATTGTGGTGAGTTGCATTTCATTATCTCCTTTCACTTATGAATAAACAAGCAAAAGAAAAATGGTAAATTTTGTATTATTTTGCCCTTATCTTTTCTACTGTACTTTCACAGAAAGGTATTAGATGAAATAAGCAAGGGCTACATATTTTTTTCTAGCCTCGAGCTTCCAGATGGGCTAATCCGGCTCTGGTTACAGCGGACGCCTCAGCTGGAATATTTACCAGTGACAACAGGGCAACACGTTTCCCTCCACTTGCGAATTCGTATCTTATTTTGCTCCGGGTATAGTTGCTATTTTCTTACGATTTATGTTCCTGTATAACTTTCTCGCCCCAAAGAATTAAAATTAAGAAACATCTATTTACATTGTCCATAGGCTAGTTTCGTAATCGTGATAATCTCTGCTTTAGGTGTATATTTCGTGCTAACAACAATCTTAACAAAAAATATTTTCCGGGTTCTCTTAAGTTCCGGGATACTCTTGTGTCATTATCAAACTAATGACTGGAATACTGATATAACATTATTATCCCCAGATTTTTTAAAAAGAGGTACCTGTGCTGTGCCATCCAAAAATTATTAATACGCCCCAAAACATGTAAGCAATCACGCAAAGTGACACTAAGACTCATTAAAAACTAATTATGAGCAGTTTTGTTTACGGAAAACAAGAAAAAGAAAGTAACTTGCAACACACAAGGATCACACAAAATATAAATATCATGAAACATCTGCTCGAAGTTCTACTTTCGTTTAGATGTACGTTTTGCAAATATATTTATTTATATAAATCAAACACGAGGTTATATTATATAAATTTTTAAATTACAAAATTGTCTTAACGCTTTACATGTGATAATTGTTGCACGTGGCACATTGTAGATACATAGGTTTATTACATTTGTGTACGCGCATATCTTCTGGTAAATACTTTGATTTAAGAGGTGCGTGAGGTTAGCCTAGCCTCCTGACTTGGAGCACAAACGATAGGATTGTTATTAGTTAGTTCATCGTTTGTACACGAAATCTCTATTGTTTGCGCTTTATAAGTTTCAGAGAAAAGCGAGAAACTGGTTGGGGGCCAAGTTCACGCTGCCTCCCCCCGCCAATCTCAATTAAAAATGATTAAGGTAGTGGCGTTTGTTAGTGCATCATTTGTGCTCATTCTTGCACGAAACTCCATCGTTTGTGCTTGGTTAGTTCCAGAGATATAAGCGAAAAATTGGTACGGGAACCAAGTTTACGCTGGCTCCCCGACTCCAAGCGAAAACGATGAAGGTAGTGCCGTTCACTAGTGCATCGTTTGTGCTCGTTTGTGCAAAAACCTCATCGTTTGTGCTTTACTAGTTCCTGTGATATAAGCGAAAAATTGGTAGGTGGGCCAAGTTCACGCTGGCTCTCCGACTTCAAGCAAAAACAATAAAGGTAGTGCCGTTCGTTAGCGTATCATTTGTGCACGAAACCCAATCGTTTGTGTTTCAATAAGTTCCTGAGATATAAACCAAAAACTGAAAACAGAGTTGAAAACTCAATACAAATTTTCTTTATTTTTTAAAGTAAAATATCTGCATTTCTTCCCCACGTGAAGTACAAATGATGGGGTACACGAAATCACATTGTTTGTGCTTTATTAGTTCCGAATATATAAGCGAAAAACGGGTGCAGGGCCAGTGTGAACTTGGTCCCTTACCAGTTTTTCGCTTATATCTCTGAAACTAATAAAACACTGCCCCCTAAGGTCAAGTATCTTGATATGTTTGCTCCATCTCTAACCTCATACCATAGGCTTTGATTACACATGTGGTACTTTGAGTGTTTCCACCTCTTTGAACCACTCTATACAATATACATCATGTAGTTATCAATCACCTACGGGCAACACTACACTCTCTGGAAATATACCTACAATAAACACTGTTATAGAGTAACACAATTCAATGGTGTTGTATGAAAATTGTGCTAAAATTCTTTTGCACAAATTAATGAAAGAAAGAATAAAAGTTCATTTCCCGACGAATGAGTATACTGGGATAACAAAATTCCTTTTTTGAAAAAGTTGTACTGCTTAAAGTTTCAAAATGATAGTAATATTATTTTAGGTTCGGGTATGTACTGTACATAAATCAATCATCTTTGGTTCAGCTTGAAGAATTGGTAGCTTCAGAAGTTTCTCCTGAAACAAATTAAATTCCATATTCTTTTACGATACACCAGTTAGTACACATTTTCTAGATTTGTGGTGTATTAATATTTACAGATATCAAATTGCATGCAAGATTTAAAAAAGTATATGTCAGGATCGACGGTTTCACCCCTACCCTTTCAAAATGTGTATTTAATGAATTTGTCTATGTTTGATCACATTACTCTCAGGATGCGCAGAAGAATAATCAAATTGTAAGAATAAAAAAGTTTTGATTTTGCTAGTAGTCTAAATTTGCTGTTTCCGTTGATATAATGTTCTTTTCAATCGTGAAGGTCACCATCTGTCAAAATCTAGAATGCCACCCCTGTGAGTCATTTCAACTTTCAATTTTTTTTCTATTCATCTAGCATATACTGATAGAAAGTTAAATTCCAGAAAGAAGTTATGCTAAGTGGATAAAAATTACTTATTATATTAATCTATATTATCTGTTACTTTGATATAAATTACAAGGTGAAAATCACATGGTACGTGCTTAACGCTATGTAAATTTTACTATCATCTGCAAAGTAGCCACTGTAGTTACTGTTACGTTAATTGCAAACACGAAAAGATACATGGATTCGATTGTAGATATCACATTCATCTTGTAGGGTGGTATTCCACTCCTGTTAGGTCTGTTAGGTTGGTAATGGTCGTTGCTGGTATGGATGAGATCGGGCCTGACATCCAATAATGCTACTTAGGTGAAGGAACTCACTATCTTGTTGACTTGTGAACACGTTCACACCTTTAAGATTATATTGGGTTGTTTATGAAGACAAGTACTTCTTGAAACAGTCCCCAGTATGTCCAGAAAGTTGCGCAATCTTATGGGAAATCTCATGAATTGTTTTTGTTTCATTATAGATGCTGAACAACTGAGCAGCCAGGGGGTATACGTTATAACAGCGAGCATTCATTGTGACAGAGTACATCTGCACAAGCATTTATGGTTTAACCCAGATGACCTACACAAAGTAGTACGGAACAGATGCTCCAAACATATACTCCATCAAGCGCTATATAAGTTTTTAGGAAACAAGTAGTGTAGTTGCCGCACCGAGAAGGGGTCAACCAAGGTTATTAACAGAACAATTCATCGATGTGCAAGATGCATATATTGTGAGTCCAAAAAAAAATCAGTATGACGACTTTCGAGCTTTTCATTGACTGTACACACAGCACTGCGCAAGAATTGGAAATTGTACTCATATGTATAAAGTTAGAGCAGTCCAGCAACTGCTGTCTGAAGACATGGCTAAGAAAAGACTACTGCTGTTGGATTACGAAATCTGTAACGCCCAAAGAGAAGGAACTCGATGGGGGATTGATACTGGATTGGATTGGATTTGAGTTTAACGTCCTGTTCAGCAGCAAGCATATGTGAGATGTATACATGCAGCTTAACGTGGGGTAAGAACCACATGATCTTGACAGGAATCGAACCTGGGTCTTCGTTCCCAAAGGCGCGTACAATCCACATAGTCACGAGGGAGCTCTGATTGGTACTGAACTGATGGAGCATGGTCCCATCTGGACGAATACAAATAAAGACTACATTCGTTACTGTGTTGGTAACATCTCTCATTGAAAAGGGTTTTCAACATGGTTCGGCGTGTTCACTTCTGTGAAGAACAGAGCAGCAATCATTTCCAGTATTTAAAATAAATAAATAAATAAATAAATAAATAAATAAATAAATAATAATAATAATAATAATAATAATAATAATAATAAGAAGAAGAAGAAGAAGAAGAAATGCTTTCCCAAAAGGTTACGTAACTTTTTGAACTTCTGTATCATACCATTGGCAGCAACAACGGGTTCGTTTTCTTTATTGTGTGGGACAGCAATGAACGTGATTCTAGAAGGCCTATCATAGGTACATCAGAACACTTCGAAGACGGAACGCTTGGCAACATGTATTCAGCACGACCCCCTCATGACCGGGAGCAGTTTTTATCCATCCAAAAACAACTTTCATCCGCGAATACCATAGATTCTTATTTTGAGCTACAATCGATACACCTGAAGATGTATTTGATGGTGGTGAGCGGTGAGCGGCTTGCTCAAGTAACTTCTCATATATAGGTTGATTCATTTATATTGAGCCCACTTTGGATATGTCACTGACCTAGGAAATACCGTGTTTCCACCAATGGTTGTGCTTGATCCGCAGGCCACCTCTACTGACTATCGCCAGGTATTGGAATTTTCATTACAGAAGACTACGCTGCTGCTGCTCCATGGGTATTGCAGCTTTCCATATACCGAAGACAGTGCGGACTCGACGATGGGACAGGCGCCGCTTGAGGAGTCCGGAAGCAAATAGTCCATTGCGCTGGCATCTGGACTCTTGACAAGGATGTCAAAGAAGGGAAGTCCCCAAATTCCAGTTTCCTGTTCCATATGACAGTAGAATTTCAGCAATGTTTTCATCGTGTGGCTGGATGCCTTGTCTTGATGTAGTTCAACCTAGTTCTCATCTTGTCCATACAATGCTGGGATTTCAAGCTGATACATTTCAATCAGTACATGAGTCTGGTAGTACGCAGCATTGATTACGACGTTTCGCTCCACCTTTTGTAGATGCAGTTTGCTCCTGTACGAGAAACCGACCACAATCGTGAACACATTTCTCCCATGCGCTACACCGTGACCTTAGCATCGGAAAGGCCCACAATGAACTCATTCCAGGCTCTGTTCAGTTTCGGCGGCATCAGACTACGCTCTACTACGTGACTAACAAGATACGGTTGTTTGTCTCGTGGCAATCTCATGGTGATGGGTTACGCATGCGCGGTACAGTTGCACATTGACTTCGGCTCAATATAAATGAATCAACCACCACTCACGTTCAGAGCACAAGGAAATCCATAGTCCAATTACCAAGTTGTAAGAAAAAGAAACGAAATTTGTACGGTTCGCTTAAGTGGGAAGTTTTCTTTATATATTATACAGAGATATTTACAATATCTGTCCAAAATGATAAAAAAAAAAAAAAAAACGTTCTAAAATATCCAAAATGATCAAAACGTGGATTTGATCTCTTGTGCCCTGAACGTCTTAAATCTAAATATGGTTACGGCTCTTGCCTAATAAGCAGCAAAAGATGTCTATGTTCAATACTATTACTATCCATTCAGAAATAATGTAATTGAAACAATAGTTTAAGTTGCGTTCGTTCAGAGATCAAGCGAATCAAGTCCAATTATAAAGATTATTAGAAAAAGAGGCATTAAGTTTGTACGGTAGATCAAGTACATGGAAGACTTAACACTATATTTAACATTATAAGAGTTCTGTACAATATCTGTAACTCTGAAAGGAGTTTCAGAAAGAGATGTCCAAGATGAAATACGACCAAAATGACCAAAAATGGTTTTGATTCTCTTGTGCACTGAATACGCCGTATATAAGCTACAGCATTTCATTGAAAGCATGTACTAATAAACATATCTGGAATTCACAAACGAGGGAATTAAATATTTGCGACTTAATATAAAAAATAAAGTCAAACAGAGGATAATAAAAAATAAAGTAGAGAATATAAAACAGAAGCTTCTTATTCCCTACCCCAGATAATGAGATAAAAACTGAGATCGGTTTGCATCTGTTGTCAACACAGACGAAGTGTAAGTGTACCTCTCCCTTAAAGGGAGAAAGAAGATCCTGGTTATTTTAAGCTACTTTGTAAAGTTCTCTTTTGAAGCCGAAAGAGAGAGAGAGGAAAAAAAAAATAGAATGTCGAAGGTTGTTTAGCCCAGAACGCGCAATTAAATTATATATATATATATATATATATATATATATATATATATATATATATATATATATATATATATATATATATATATATATATAGGCTCTTTCTAGAATAGTATACCAGCTGTAAGATCCGTAAAAAAATTATTTATCTTTTCTTTATATTTCTATGTCTGCAAATATATTATGTACGTATGTATGCAAGTAGGCATTAACAATAACATGCTCATTCGAGATATAAAGTGAATTTAAAAAAAAATTGCTTTTATTGTTTTCAGATAATATTAATGTTACAAGCCATGAACTGTATCACTTCAAACATTCAAGATAAAGAAGAATTGTAATGGCTTTATCAGAAATAATTACAACTGCATTGAAGACTTCAGCTCATATATGTCTGTGCTCTCATAATATTTCTGCCAATATTTAAATTTTGAATGTATCACTCGATTGGATTAATTACAAATCAATAAATTTAGAAACATTACAATATTTTGCTCTCATTCTTTTTACTAGATCGTTCACATTGGAGCTCTTGTTTGTTATAGTATGATAGGTAGCTATCAACGGAATCTTACTAAGACTGATTAAACACATTACAAACATATATATATATATAAGGCATGAAATTGATATGGGCTGATCCAATACAATGACTTCATAATTGTTATAATATGCGTCTCAAAATAATGAGTGAATACAACCGAAACCTAACCACTAGTCAGGCATGCATTAAGTATATTGGCGGTACGCTTTGCTACAAACTGCCATCTTTATAAATTAGTTTCAAAGCGGTAGCACATACTAAGTACCAAGCCATACACTATAACTACTACTTGATGATGATTTGTAAACTATATACCGTACAAATGACATGCAACTAAAAAAAATAAATAAATAAATAAAAAAAATCTAAGTGACTGAATATTGACATCACAAGAGAACGCATTTTAGCAACTGCTTATCACAACCTACAGCTAAGAGTCAAAATATTTATATCTGCCCCATCAATTAACCTAATCAAAATAATGAGTCAGTCTTATTATACGAAGAGCAGCAAACTAAAGCTGAACTCCCCTTAAATGAATACATAAGGCTACAATTTATCTAGATGTTTATATGAGGAAGACCGTTTCCCAATGTGACGGTAATATAGTTTATGGTAATCCTAGCTAATAGGAACACGGACAATGAAACGAAATTTGTTTCAAGTTGACATTGTATTAATCAGCTTCCAAAACAATCCAGTAAAGCCATCATTAGTTTGTCCAAGATACAGATCCGTAGCCAGGGGGTGGCCATGGTGCTCAACCTCCCGGAAACTTTCAGTTGTTTCTTTAGATAAATGCTAGAGAATACCCGTTCTTCGCACGGGGAGAATAAGTTTCATTTTGGATGTAAAGGGCTAAATTTGGATTTAAAACGGTGAATTTGGATCGGAAGTGTCACTCTTCATATCACCGACTCCGAAAACTATGGATTCGACACAAATATCGATCATTTTCGAATATTTTTAAATATCTTCCCTGTTCCCTTCCATACTTTGTACCATTAAAGTAAAATGATAAAAACTACGTATCTCAGGGCCGAACCTAATCTATGTTGAAAATTTTATCGAGATCGGTCGCATGGTTCAAGAGTTATTAAATTTTATTTATTATTATATATATCTCCCCCTCCCATACGTTGTACTGTCAAAGTTAAATGATGAAAACCATCCAAGGCTCGAACCTCATTTATGTTGAAAATTTGATCGACCATGAGTTATGACATCACAAACACAGTCACTTTCATTTTATATATATATATATATGTTTAAAAACCCAGGAATCATGAGATTAAGGTGAACTGAGCTGAGCCCCCCTCCCCAAAGAATAATAACTTGATCTCCTGTCCTGTCTTATTGTTCTGGCTACGGGCTGTTAAGGAATATATGAACGCTTTATTGTATAATACAGTAATGCTCAGTAGAGTTGAGTTGAGTTGATTTTGAGTTTAACGCCCTTTTCAGCAGCGAGACTATGTGAGACGGGACCTGCTGATTAACGTGGAATCCGAACCACCTGGCAATGCTCAGTAGAGTATCCAGAATCTCATCAAGGGGCAATAGCGTCATTTAAAATTTTGCCGGAGAGGGCAAAGGGCAAGATTTCCGATGTAAGACTTTCAAGTTTTATTAGTATACAATTTGTTTTTTTTTTAAGTCTAAGGGGGGGGGAGAACAATTCTCCTTTACTCTTCCCTATCAAGAGATCATCAAGCTCCCAAATTCATATCGTTTCAGAATTTTTGTACACATAAAATGTATGAATATTAATTTTTTTCATAATACTTTATTCAAGGGCGAACTAAAACCCCGAAAACCTCATTACGTACGCCACTGATACTGATAGCAACTTTAAAAAAAAAAAAGGCTTCTCTTTATTTATCTTAGGTTTAAAACATTGTTATCATACAGACATAAAACACATATTTACTATTCGTTTGCAAAACCAACCATTTCAACACAAATAGTAGTTAAATTTATTGTCGCCAATTATCCGTGTTTATTTTTGAATGAAGAAAACATTAGATTGTGAAATGCGTAATTAATAATTATGTATTTCAAGGTAAAATATCACGTGGTCGCATCATTCATATGTCATTAACGGCAGAAAGCTGTGGACAAGCTACTGCAGTACATGATGGCAGAAAAACAAAGGCCAGTGGCAGTGAATGCCAGCTTTTTTTTCTTACTCTCTGCTTTATACACTTCAGCTGAGGCTAGGAATAAACATCGTTCAGGGAATAATTTTTAAGTCTTCATCCCGGCGAAATTAAAATACCGCTAATTTTACAGTAATTATGTGATATCTTCAAATAGATAAAAGATAATCGAAATGTGGAACAAGGGCGCCCTAGACAATATTATTTTACATGAGAAACCGTTATCACGACTCACTTATCTGCTTTCGATTTCGAGCCATTTTGAAAATCGGCATTTATTTTCGCGTTTCTAAACAGCTGAAAACGGAAAGCCACTAGGTGACTTGTGATAACGGTACCCTACGCAAAATAATATTGTCTAGGGCGCTCTCGTTCCATATTTCAATTATCTTTTATCTATTTGAAGATATCACATAATTACTGTAAAATTAGCGGTATTTTAATTTCGCCGGGATGAAGACTCTTAAGCAGTCAACAATTTCAATAACAGAGAATTTCGACTTTACGTCAGCAAGTTTCACTTCAATTTTTATCCTATAGTGTTGGTGTAAATCATACTCATACAAATATTTTCTGTAAGTGATAGGAGACGTTGGCTACTTGGCAATCAACAAGGACCCGAGGCCCGAGGGGCCCTGCAGGGATCACGAGGCGCAGGACCTGTAGGCCTTGGTCGAATTTTCCTGATCGCAAATGCTTTCTTGTCTTCCTACTAAAAAGGTTGCGTAAGCCGTAGTTCGCATGTCAGAGGGCATTTTCTAAGTTGAAAATGGTTAAAACTAGACTAAGATTCTACCATAAGTCAAAACCATTTGTCTCCTTTACTTTTTATGTTTGCAGAAAAAGATTTATTAGAGAATGAATGAAAAAAAAAGAAAAGAGAAAACTGTCAAAGTAACTGAAGTAACTTCACAATTACGTTTGATGGTATCAGTATTATTGTAATTTTTTTGTGTGTGATTTCTTTAATACTACATATTCTATATATTTATTCAATACAGAAAATATGATTTTTAGCTTATTAAGTTTTGCAACTGACATGGTTTGTTTATATATATATATTATATATATATATATATATATATATATATATATATATATATATATATATATATATATATATATATACATAGATAGATAGATAGATAGATAGATATAGATATATGGGTGGGTGGCCTTTAAGGAGCACCGCCAAGGGGCCTCTCCGACACTGTAGGAGACTGGTTACGGCATTCAAAAGAATGTAGTGAAGGTAAATCCCCTGGGATTGAATTAAGGGGCACTATTATCTTCCTATAATAATGATGTAGACTTGAAACTTCAGCTAAGGGAAAAACTGTATACATACCTAAAGACAGATACAACATAATGCCTTCAGCTCGAGAAAAGAGGAAGTTTACTATTCACCTAACGAAGCCCACAGATTTGGTATCAGCCAAGTCACTCCAAGAGAAAAAGTCGCCAGACGAAATAAAAATCGCGACCACGACGCAGTAGAACGACAAGGAATTTCCACAACAGACATTTTACATAGAAAATCTAAACCATCTAGTGGGATTCTCTGTATAATTGTTGGACACCCTATGAAGCTTACTACACATCAATTGAAATAAATGAAAAGTCTAAATATTAAGGGCCTTATTCAGAGTCGTAATGACGCGTGATTAGTGCCATACTAAAGAGTTCGACTAACATATGTTTCCTGCAGGTAGTAGGCTTTTAGCATGATGCTAATCATACGTCAAAACGACTCTGCATAAGGCGGTAAGTTTCAAGTCTCCAACTAGAGATGCTCTCGAGACGAGAGGAAATTGGGTATAGTCTCATCTCGATCGACAAATAAACGGTCTCAGTCTCGGTTTCGTTTCGCATAAAAGAAAAAAAAAGGTCTCAGTCTCGGTTCGTCCTTAACAGGACACTGAATTCCAACTGAGTCAAACATGGACACAATCATATCCCGCCATTTCAAGCTCCAATCAGAATCCGCCATTTCAACCATTAATCAGAAGAGTTCAATCACATACACACACATGAAGTACTGTATATATTCCACGGACTCTATTACCCCAACATATTTGCCTGAAGATAAGAACAATGTCAGCCCTCGAAACGTTGCAAGATACAACTGTATTTACCTGGCTGCTAACCCGAGAAGACCTGTTTATAGCCATAGGCTTATAGCTAATGCACTAAACTTTGCTATCAGGTTGCATCTCTAAACGGGTAAATTCAAATTCTAATATGTAGCGTAATTCGGATTCCATTTTTAATACACGATATTCCATCTCTTATGCTAGTTTATAAGGTTGTATACTATATATTCTCATATTCTCTTCCTATTTAACGATATTAATAGTTTAAAATTGTCGTATGCTTTCGCCTTTGAAGTAGAGCATCGTTTTCCTACTCCCTGGCAGGTTCTTCGCATTTTTCAGGGTATCCAGATACCTGTCCTGATTCATAACATAGTCTATCTGTTATCTTTGGTCGTCTATTAGGGATTTCCATGTATATATTCTTTAGTATTAGGTAACGTCTTGTTCGTCTTCATCTATCTGAGGAATTTTAAAAATTTCCAACATATCAAGATACACGATACAAGTGACAGTGTTCTTTATCAAGAAAAAAGACTGTACACTTTAAATTTGCTAAGGGTGCAATATACATTTACCTTTGGACTGTCATGGACGTGTTCAATGGTTTGACGTGTGTTTTCGCTGTCCCATATTCTACAGTTGTGGGTATTCACCATGCCACTGATATGAAATATATTCTCATCGCTAAAGATAATGTCTTGTCTTCCTCTATCCAATCCAACGTTTCCACACAGAATTCTCCACGAGCAACATTATCTACGTCAGTAATTGTTGTACCATTGTAAATTTGTATGGTTTGAAGTATGAACATTTACGTAGCACTCGCCAAACTGTCTTTTGTGGAATGTCAGTCTCGCAAGACACGCCGCGCGACTACAGGTTCCGGAAGACGGGCAAAGTTTTCCCTAACCTGTTTGACAACAGTTGCAACAACGGGCGGGCGACCTGGCGATTTCACAAGACGGACGGAACAAGTCTCATCAAAGTTCTTGTGGCAACTGTAAATTGTAGACCTGCTTGGAGTTTCCTTACCTTGTTCCGTACGAAATACTCTGTTGCAGAACTCATTTCATGAAATAACAACATACATCGCGCACCAGTGAAAGTCGTCATTTTAAGAATGCACTACGATGGCGCTCCTGTGACGGAGTTTGGTACTAGGGCACTATACAGGGTGTGATTGAAAAGTACCGGAACTTTTCCCGCCGCGCGCTCCCTGGCGTTCGAAAAATGTGAGGGGTGGGGGAAAATGTGCGCGGGACCTTCCTCTTTCAAGCGGAACTTGGCCTAGTGTGCTGCGAGCAGCGGTTGAGAAAGCATCGCTGTCCGCGCGAACGTCGTTTTGGTCGTCGGTCACGTTTTTTGAGCGCCGAAAATGGAGTCAAAGATTGACTGGAGTCGGGGTCGTACTCGCAGCACCATGTTTCATCACCACTGATCACACTGTCTAATAACTCTTCGTCGGCTTCCACACAATCCAGCACTTCACGACTCATTTTCACTCGCAGTTCTTTTTGCTCCTCGGTCAACACCTTGGGGACCAGTTTGGCGCACACCTTCCGCATGTTCAATTCTTCAGTCACAATTTTTTGCACTGCATAGTATGTCAAATTAAGTTCTTCGTTGATCTCCCGGAGGGTTGTCCGACGGTCCAGGTTCAGGTATTCGCGAACTCGGTCGACGTTTTCATCGCTTTACAACGTCGACGGCCTCCCAGAGCGTGGTTCATCATCGGCGTCCTCCCGGCCTTCCCTGAAGGCCTTGTGCCACTCAAAGATCCGAGTACGGGACATCACATCTTCCCCAAAGGCTTCCTTGAGCAGGTCCTGGGTCTCGGTGAACGTCTTTTTTAGTTTGACACAAAACTTGATGGCGTAGCGTTGGTCAATCTTTGACTCCATTTGCGGCGCTCAAAAAACGTGACCGACGACCAAAACGACGTTCGCGCGGACAGCGATGCTTTCTCAACCGCTGTTCGCAGCGCACTGGGCCAAGTTCCGCTTGAAAGAGGAAGGTTCCGCGCACATTTTCCCCCACCCCTCACATTTTTCGAACGCCAGGGAGCCGCGCGGCGGGAAAAGTTCCGGTACTTTTCAATCACACCCTGTATTTGAAGTTTTTTGCTACAAATTGACACCAATATCGATTCTCTAAGTTATTTCAATACATTTTTATATGCTTTCAAAGTCGTAGTCCACTTTGACTCACCCTGTATAGATGAATATGTTGAATATCGTGCAGTTCTAAGTGGGCATACATCATTACGAACAGATGGACAAAGAATCAAAAATCAACTTAATCAACTTTTCGGCATATAGGGGTCATTAAAAGTCCAAATTCGTTAAAATGTCTAGTTAGATTTTTTAACGATTACCGTACTACTCGAAAATAAAAAGGATTTTGTAAGCTAGCTAAAGTGCTGTTCAATTATTTAAATACTGAGACGTTTGACTATTGATCCTTATCAAATATAACTTCGTTCTTTTTTTAAAAGACAATAGAAACATATCGTAATATCAAAATATCGCAATATCGAAAATATCGACATTTCAAGATATTGAAATATCGATCAGCAATTTTTCGATTTGAAAATATCGATAGATCGATATAATGAAATATAATGGGGCGTTTACACTTAGTCGATTTGCGTTCGATTCAGTTGAATTGACGTCACTTTCAACTTAATCGACCGTGTAAACGGGACTTCAACTTAATCGCTTGTTGATCGAAGGCGACTAATCGACTGGCAACTGAATTAAAAGACGTTCTATTTTCTGTGGTTGAAATAATTGAACACATCCATTAATCTGATTCGGCCTAATTGCTTCGATTTAGTGGCAAATGCAGCGAGTCGATTTAGTCGTGCGACTAAATCGACTAAGTGTAAACGCCCCATAACAGAGACCAAGTTATAACCAAAAGGCTAACTCCTTAAGTTGGCTAGTAGTGAACTTTGAGTAACTGCGGTCAAAATCGGTACAATTGTTGGTAGGAAGAAAAGAGTTTTCAGGCAAGAACCACAGACAGACGAACAACATGATGAAATATTATCGACTCAACGCGAATACCACCAATACAAATAAAAAAAAAAAAGGTTATAATATTGTGCACATTTTTTGAAATGGAAGAAACTTGAGAAAGTGTAATTTTTATTATATACTGATAAAACTATCTTGTCCATATAATGAGTAATTATAAGTTTATAAGCTATACATGCCGTGCTCAAAAAGTATAAAGTAATTGTAATGTCTGGTACAGAATTTATAAACACATAATATTCTTGTGAAAGTTTGATTTCCTTGTTTATAATGTTGAAGTTAATGTTCCTACAAGCAGAGAGCGTTAAGTAAGGAATATCTCACAGTTGAAAGGAAAAAGTCATTAATCTTCAGAAGAAAGCATGTAAATTCAAAATGCGAATACTTAATAAAAAAGAAGATAACAATAAAACAGGAATTGTTTATAAACGCCACATCGTATCTGCAGCAAACAACTACTTTATTTCAATGCTAACTACTTTTTGCGTTAGAGGTTGTCGAGTTAAAACAGCGCGGAAATACCTCGCGTCACATACAAATTATGATTGGGATTTTCCGCTATATTTATATTCAAATCTTCCTTTGTGTCTGTTTCTCCAGGACTTTTTCTTTCTTTGTTGAAGTGCAACATCTACGTATTTTCTACATGTGAAAGGTATTTAAAAGAAATTGAGAATACTGTATCTAATCTCGTATTTGCATTGTACGAGATTAATATCTCTCTCTAATCTAATCTAATCTCGTAATATCAACAATACAATTTTATAAAAATGAAACTTATTATTGAAAGAAGGACTTGGTAATATCAGTGATACCAACCCATGGGGAAAATCCCATATTGTGGGATTTTTGGACGATTTCTCGAAATGGAATAAAGAGAATTTTAGAATTTTTATAAAAACTAGCAGGACTTGTGGGATTTTTCACATACACACACACACACACACACACACACAATATATATATATATATATATATATATATATATATATATATATATATATATATATATATATATATATATATATATATATATTCCATTGATGCCACCAAAATTGTCTATGGATGAAGCGTAGACAAATTAGTTTTCAACAAACTTGAAATTAATGCTAATTGTTAAGTTCTCTTACTATATAACGCATGTTAAAGTAATGTATGCAATTACTTTATGTTTCTTTTCTTTCAATTAAGAAAAATATTTGTTCATAAACATAGATGATCAGAGTTCTTGAATAATTCCCTCATATATTGAAGAAAATGACTCATATACATTAATTTTGCTATTCATGTTTACTACCTATGTTTAGAAAATTTATTAGTACAGGTGCGGCAGCGTTCATAGTAGGATATTAAAAACATACCATCAGGCAGTAACTGTAATGTATTTATTACCTCTTATGTCAATGAATAGTTAAAGGTATGCCATTTACTAATGTGTAAGTCGTTGCCCATTGCGTGGATTACTTTTTGAATATGACTCCTGTCAAATGATGCCCCCTCTGCACAACACATTCATCCAGGCGGTGTTGGAAGCTTTCCATAACTCGGCGTAACGTATTCATTGGGACATTGCCAATAGCAGTTCTAATGCAATCCTTCAACTCAGGAATGGTGGCACAACGTGTTCGGAAAACTTCTTGCTTCAGTTAGCCCCAAAGCAAAACGTCTGCACATGAAAAATCAGGTGAGCAAGGCGGCCAGGAATTGTCACCAAAACGGGAAATTACTCTACCTGGAAATGTCTGTCGCAAGAAATCCATACAAATTCTGGCTGTATCGAGGTCGCTCCGTCTTGTTGAAACCATAATTGTTCCACATCCACACCGACCATACCTAATTGGGGAAGAACGAAGTCTTGCAGCATCTTTAGGTAGTGTTCACTGGTGACAGTTATAGCCATTCCGCTGTCATCCTCAAAGAAGTAAGGGCCAATAATCCCAAAGGAAGCAACTCCACACCACACTGTGACACGAGAACTGTGCAAGGGTTTGATGTGCAGTTCATGCGGATTTACATCACTCCAATAACGCATATTCTGTTTATTCACTGAACCACATAACTCGAAATAAGCTCATCTGACATCAGGATGATGTGCAACATTTGTGGATTTTGGCGAAGGAGATCACGCATGGTTAAACAGAATGTTTCTCGTGAAACCCAATCGCGAGGCTTAATTTCCTGAACAATCTGCAGCTTACATGGGTGAAAATGGAGATCTTCGTGCAATATTCTCCTGAATGAGCGATCGGACATATGCACAGTTTGCTAATGACGACGAGCAGATTTTTTGGGGCTACGCAATATTGCAGCACGAACATTTTCCATGGCTTCTGGTGTCCACACAGTTCTTTCACTTCTTCCCGGTTTGAAATTGCAAACAGAACTTGTTGTTCGAAATGCACGTACCCACCTCACAATGGTCCGTCCATCTGGAACTTTCCCATGACGTCCCAAGTTGAAATGTTGCCGAAATAGACGCTGGGTAGCAATAACAGAATCGTTATTTTTGAAATAACTTTCAACAGCAAAGGCACGATGCTGTGCACTCCACCGCTGCATATCACTGTCACACTCGAAATGGCAGCTGAAGATATCAAAGTAAATCAAATAATTGGAGATTAATTTCAGAGCATAAGATGCTTTATTGTTTGTCGATGTTTATCACAATATTGTTAATAGTTAAACTTTTTTGTATTTCCGAGGAAATACGATTGACATTTATAATATGCTATTGGGTACAGTGAGACACTTCCTTCAAACAAAACAGAGATGCGTCCAGAGAAGAAATTATTGGCTGAGAAAAGAAACATCAAGAAAACAACAAAGAGAAATGAGTGCAAAATTAAAAGAGACGCCTTTTTGACTATTAAGTCTATCCAGATGTAGAGGAAGAATTGGTCGAACTGGCCTCATCAGATGAAGGAATTGAATTATTACTCGAAATTGGCCCAGATGATTTTAAAGAATCCCATGGAAACATAAATGAGGATGATTATGTTCTGATAGAATTTCACTGTAAAAAGGACATTATGGGAAGATTCTGAAACTGGATAGTGATAACAATAACTATATAGTTAGCTTTCTTCGAAAAAGTGGGAAAATGTACGGAAAATTTATTTTTACAGTCGTTCAGGATATTGCAACTGTAAACGCAAATGACATCAAACTGAAGTTACCATAACCGCTAACACATTGTAAAAGTAAACGCCACATATCATACTTATCATTTTTTGTTGATTTTCATCTTTTGGATATATGTTGAACTTCGTACTAAAAAACGAAACATTTAAGTATGTGTGTATGTCTCACTCTACCCCAATAGTGGGATACAATGAGACAAATTGTCATATTTTGTTTATGAGCAAGTAAACCAGAGATGAGTAACAATGAACCAAAATAGCCAATATTGTATGATAGCCTAAACTCCAACTTTCTGTTCTGTTTTTGTTTCATTTTAGCATCTTATATAATACAAGACTTATTACCTACGAAAGAAAAGTGTCTGACTGTACCCCACTTTACCCTACATACTTTAATGAAAAAGTATTGTTATTGTTAGAGGAACTTGGAAGGGAAGAGGACGAATACCACTGGCGTGCAAGTCTTAAATTTTATCACCATGAAGAATTTTAAATCTCCGCAACGTTTCGTTTTTATTCTTGTCTATTAACTTTATCTATAAAATTAATATACACAAATTGACATGAAATGTTATTATTGGCGTAGAATATATTTACAGGGTGAACCAAAAGAAAGCATACCCAATATCGTTCAGAAGACATTCATAGTACAAAAGCTCATAATAAATTGTGGAAATGATCTTGTGACCTACAGGAATTAGAAAGAACCTTTTGCATCATGACAAATTTTCCTTTTTTAAGTGCTCTGTCTTTTTTCATTTGTACCAAGAGATCTGCTCCTTTGAAAATTCCCACAGACGGAATACTGCGGGTGTAAGATAAAGAAATTTTGGAAGCCACTGTCCTCTTGAGATTATTCTATCCGAAAATGAAATAAAATGAAATCTTTCAATAACCCGTCAACGCCCAATGTCACCTACAGGTTACACTAATTTAAAAGCGTCTTCTTCCTTGTACAATACATCGACTTCGAAACTTTTGTGTGTTGTGATGCAACATACATTGGTAAGTAGCTGGTGCTACTGTGGTTCACTAGCACCCATTGGCGAACGATTGGTGAACACGAAGACGCCTTTAAAGTCTTGTTGAACAAGAAGACGCCTCACCTGCAGGTTACGCCGGGCGTTGACGGGTTAATGCCCTTTTAAACTAAGGGAGACAATGATTAAAGTAAGTGAATGATAATGGAAGAATTGAAAAAGTAGGAGGAAACGAGAATATAGCGAGAAAACTCACGGACACTGTAATGTACCATTACAGTTGAAAGTAATGGCAATTTTTTTTACGCACCCTGTACCTAGTAATTTTTTTTTATTCAATTTCGGTTTAGTTACACAATTTATTTACTCTCTTTACTTCGAATTAAATATAATGAATCCAAAGGTTTCATTAGTAACCATATTCCCACTGAATAATATATTTTATTTATATTTTGATTAAGTGTAAATCCCATTTTCGGATATACAAGTCGAATAGTTACAAGGTTTACCATTCTGACGTCATACCGAAACATAGTTCCGTCATTGGATATAAATTTTCTTAATTTCAGACCAATGTAGAATTTAGTCAGGTACCTAATCTTTCCCTCAACCCCTCTCACTAGTCCATAGTCACTTTCAGATCCGGTTATATCTGGATTTGCCAAATTTCTATTTGTTTTGTAATTTCCGCGGCTAAAGTTTTCGTTCTGATTGGAGGAATTCTCCTACCTCTGGCTTTTTCGGCGCAATGTTATCAGAATAATCGAAGACACCTTACGAGGCGCAGCTTATAATTTCGCCTACATATCTGCGGTAAAAGGACTAGGATTTTAATAGAATTCAGGTAAAAATCTGATTTAATTTCATAGTTGAACATTGAAGGCTGTGTAGGAGCCCCAAAAAAAGGGAAAAAATCTACATTTTTCGTAAAGAAACAATAAGTTAGTGAAACATCCAATTCTGTTTACTAGGAAGCCATGTTTGCTGCCCAGCTAGAATAGACAGTGAAATAGTGACTTTACTTTCTTTTTCTTTCAAACCATAGATTCAGTTAGGGATTAGGGAAATTACGACCTGTTTAGTGCATGTTGTTCGTGTATACAGTAAATGTGATTTTTTATTATTTATTTAGTAATTGCATGTACGTAGTAGGTTTGATAGTTGTAATGTAAATAATCATAATGGCAGCTTAAGCTAGCTTAAAAGGGCTCCTATCTCCTTTTCTAAATTGAACCAGTTCTAGCGGGGGAATGGGTTAGTTATTGTTTGTTTTAGGGCCTTTTCCCCTCTCAGGGGAAGGGTCCCTCCATAAATCTCGTTAAGGTGCCCCCAGGGCATCAATCTTTAGCAACCATTATGTAAACAATTGGTCAGGTCAATTGGACCTAGGGTTACCTTTCTCATTTTGCCCCCCTTTAAGTTTAATAGAGCCGACTGTATATACCAACAAGGGAGTATTTTTCCTCAACATGCATGTAATTAAATGGTGCATGTTTGGTTTAGTTAGTTGTCTTTATGTATAGTACTAACAGTGGTGTATGTAGTTAGTAGTTTTGTGTGAGTGTGTGAATTTTCGGTTAGGACAGTGTATAAATATGCGTTAATTTAGTACCATTTGTCTAACTCGAAGTATACTAAACCGGAGTAAATATTAAATTTCTGATTAATGAGTACAAGTATATATTTCAGTACACGGTAAATTATGCCTCCACCACAGCGCCATAGTGTCTGTTTTCGGTAGTCAATTGTTTGTTGACATTACGACATCGCATAACTTAGTGATCTAGATTGTTTGATTTTGGCCATTTATTCTCAAATTACTTCCCGTGGACATGGTTTTCGGTTCAGATGAGTATACCTTCATATAAAATAGCATGAGATCTTACTGTACTGAAAATTTCAGCTTGCTAGGTCCAGTAGTAACTGAAATATCTACTGAAATAAAGAATACCTATTTTCTTAATAGAAGTAAAGCCCATATGCTGTTACTGTTTGTTTCAAAATGTAGTATTAAATTCTCTTTTCCCGTGGCTGTAGAAAATTCCATTGTTGCTTTAGTTTTATCAGCAAACCGGAAATAGATTAATCGTTGACAATTTAACTTTCAGTGAATACACGTATGATTTTTTTTTTTTAACTGCGAAGTAAATACAATTTGGGTGCTTCGAAACAAAGAGTACGTGGTTCGATGAATGTTATCGTGTAGTAGTTTGAGCGTGATAGATTGTGATAATTATATATATTTATTACTGTGTAATGTAAATATGTGTATGGCCTGCGTGTAAAATGTATGAAATAGGGTGTCTGTAAAATATTACTTCGCGCGAAAATTAGTAGATAATGAATGAATGTAATGATATATTAATAATATGATATAAAATATGAATGAGATGATGACCCCTATATTTAAATGGATAGGCCTAGTGTATGTTATATAGTGAAAATATGAATACGTTTACGAAAAAAAAAATCTCTCGCGTTTTGACTTCTACACCGGTACATTCATCCAACCGAGTTTGCTACTTGGATAGTAAATTGTAGTTTGGGAATTGTGTGTTACTTCGCATTTAAGTACCTCATAATAACAGCCCCGGATCTTAAGCCTTTCAATAGATAGGGTAGCATCATGTGGGAATTACTTCTAAAGGTTGACAGAAATGATAATTAAGAAAACTAACTGCTATATTCTGTGATCTTCGAAAAGTACAGGTTTCGGTCATTTGTACCTTTAACATTCATAGCCTCTCCGAGATTTTTTTTTTCGTTGCTTACCTTATTTATTTATTGTGCAGTGTTCATATAACTCAGTTCGGACTATCCGATTAAATCAACTGCTACTAAATTAATATTCATGTCATTAGCGTACCCGGACGTCGACCCCTAGTCCCCTTAAGTATTTTCATGTTTTTTCTTAGTTTAATTAGATGAGGGAAATTAACGACGTCCCAGACTGTGGCATGTCTGCGCGGGGTAGCCATCGGTGATGTTTGGTTATTGAAATCACCGATCCAAAATTCAGTTTATTTAATTTTTTTTTATTTTGGCAAACTCTAATTAGGGATATCTTAGCTATTACTCTAATTTCATTACTATTCTGGAATCTTCTAGTTTCCAAGAGGTCGGATGATTTTTTTTTTTGAAATTCTAAATTAACGCCGTCTCTAACCTTCCGGAGGATTTTCGGGACACTGCTGGTTTGGGCCGGATACGGGGATCGGATTTCAATCTTACAACCAAACTCTTGTGGGATTGGGATCTGATGGACACAGAACTTGCATCCTTGGCAGCAGGGCGCTCCTTGAGTCTACGTATTTGAGTAGACCACCCTTTTGGCATGTTAAGAATATTTTGGCTATGGATTTTGTTGAGAGCGAAATTCGACTTTTATCTTTGTAGCGTTAGTTATTTCCCACTTAAGTCTTTGGCGCCCCTATTCTTCGTCTTCCTTCTTCTCTATCTCTCTCTCTGTCTTCATTACTTCGAGATTTTTTTTTTCAAAATTTTCAACCTCCCCCCCCCCCGGTTTCTGAAACTCATGAAAACATACAATATTCATATCACTTATTTCGATCGTATGTACTAACTGAGACATCGAGGGATGCAATTCGTGGAGGTATTGCAGCACAACTCAGGACCATTTTCGCGATATTAAATCCACCACGGGAGAAACTGACGAGAAGGTACACTATGCTTTCAGATTCCTAGAAACCTTTGTTATTCATTGATCGTACAAATTATACCCATTGACGACTGATTT
This sequence comes from Thermobia domestica, assembly GCF_964235325.1. NCBI lineage: Eukaryota > Metazoa > Arthropoda > Insecta > Zygentoma > Lepismatidae > Thermobia > Thermobia domestica. Next base: position 36,917,860 of record NC_137462.1, on the reverse strand, counting down.
CTGGTTTTCTTTCTATTGATTGGTCATATAGTGTGTATGTATTAATAGTTTGGGCCCACTAGTTTCGAATAACATTGATTTTTTTTCTGTATATACATCTATATATGTACTTACATAGTTTTAAAAGTTACGTGCCTGCTCTATTTGTTGTATTTCCACCTCTTATGTCAACTTATTAAATAATACCGACTATTTTTTTTTATATACGCGGATCTTTAGTAAATTGAGAATGATTATTGATTATCGGGTTTATACATATAAAGTTCAATGTCGCAACCTTATAAAAAAAAATAATTTTTGTTAGTCAGGGTTTTTGTTTTGTTTTTGAGCCAATAAAATATGAATACTTGTCGAATATAAAAAGGTTATGTAGATATTAAATGTCGACGAAATACTACGATGGATATTAAAATGAAATTTATTATATTGAGTAATATGAATATATATATATGTGAGTATGTATGTAGAGGGCTCGGTATTTACCCTGGTTGTTTTAGGTTGCCATAGATTTTTGACACCCGATATTAACCAACTCTTTGTGATATATAGTATTACCGCGTAAATTGTAATAAATGACATTTTGTTGAGTTGTTATTGATGTTTGTGACTATTAAAGTTGAATATCATGTTAAATACTGCATGTAAATAAACAAGTAGCAGGTCGTAAGAAAAGTAAAAATAACCCTAATCCTTATCCAAATTTATTTGCGAGATCATAGTGAAATCAGTAAGCTACGAAACAGTGCGCCCCACCAACGAATCCTTCTATCAGTAAATCATGAAACAAATCCTTCCTCTACGATCGGAAACCTAACTATACAGAGACTAGAATCTTTTGACTACACGATCTATACTAGGAGAAAATTAGTGATCTTAAATTCAATGAACTGAAATTTGGTTAATAATTTAATGTGAATACAGGAATATGGAAATATGTTCCCAATGTTTGGGACTGGACTCGATATTTTAAATCTTGATAAACTTTGAAATTTTATATCAAGTGCGTCAAGTGACGAAATGAGAAATATAAATATATATGTGATATAAAGCAACTATTTGTCTATAGTTAAAACAAAAACAATTAAATACTCTCATGGACACAAATCACAGTGCGTAAAGAGAGTTGAAAAAGGAGTTATTATCGACGTGAGAACAAAGACTCATAAAATTGTCGAAATGTCTCCTCTTGGGACAGAGACTCAATAAAATGTTACTAAAGTGTTTTTTTTAAAGAATGATTAACCAATTATATATATTTTTCTTTCTTTTGCCCGCAATGATATGTATTCATTGCACTGAATCTTAAATATATTGACCTTTGAATTTTCTTTTTTTTTCCTTTATTTTTGTCTTTCGTCTTTTGTCGATTTTTTTTTTTATGTAATCCAACTTTTAATATATCTAGAAAGAGAAATGTGTTATTTGATCTTGTTGAAAGTAGTGGATTTCTGTGCATGCTTATGAAACATTCTTTTCATGTATAAAATTTTTCCTGTTATGTCAAACTAAGTTTTCTTTTATTGAAATGTAATAAATGTCTATAGAAATGTAGTTAGGTTAGTTTAATTCAAGTAAATACAACCCGAAGTATACATTGTCCTGTATGAATGTGTGTGTGAGTGAAATGTAGGTTTAGTATTAAGTGCACCAATTATTTTGACATATATGTGTGACTTATTATAATTAATGGTAGTTGGCAATTAAAGTCATTGAATGTTAATACTAACTTAATTTAAGTTGGCTCTATGAAGGAAGTAAAAAGGACCGAAGTAGCCTGAACGAATGATTATCATGTGAGAACTGCGAAAGTCAAAATCTTCGACAAATATGTGACACTCTGATTTTTTTTCTTCCTCTGTGGTCGATTCTAACATGCCATCAACTTCGTCGTTCATTTTTCAAATATTGGATATTAGTCTAGAACTTCTGGAAATATTGAATAAACGGTAAAATTGAACTTTCTCATCTATCTCAGAGCTAGATTGGGATAATTCGGTAGTTGGGGTCAAATGGATCTAGATCGGGGATGTATGGGTTAACATGTGTCTACCTTTGATCACCTTAATACCAAACATTCACCCAATAGCTATTGGAAATGATCCCAATTCGATAATTATTCACTTTCCTTTACCATATTTCTCAAAATATCCAGTAACAGTTTCCTCTTTATCACCTTCTTACTTTACCTCTTTCCTCTTCTATCTTCCTTTTCCTTTCTTCATATTCTTCTTCTAATTTTTAAATAAAACTGAAACTCTAAAACTGAAAAAAGGGGGGCCGTTGCCATAGAAACCACCGTTTCCATAACGAATCCCCCTTTTTTTCAGTTTTAGAGTGGCGACACGTGACAAGACTGTTGCCATGGTAACGCATGTTTGCTGTGGTAACGGATCTGAAAATGCTTATTGAATAATACCAGTTATCATGCCAATCAGTTTGAATTGGTTAACCGCGACAAGAATGGTTGTCATGGCAACGTTTGTTCCCATGGCATCGGATCTCAGTTTAAATGGCGACCGATAGATCTGAAATTTTTTAAGAATGTCAAAGAGTGAGGTTGAAGGCATGTTGAATTGATTACAACATTGAAATTAATAAGAGAAATTTTTGTAGTCAAGTGAAACAAGTAGAGTCGTTGGCTACTTTGTCATTTTTGTTTCCTTTTCTAAGGGGGAAAAAGAGAAGGAGTGTCAAAATTTTTTCTAAATTAGAACTAAACGCTAGAAGGGTTTCAAGAAAGGAAAGAGAATGGGAGTCCTTTAATTCATGAATAATACTTGTCTTGATAGCGAATAAGTATTTTATAGTATATGTGTATTTTTGATATATATCTTGTCTTTTGTAAAGTGTATAGTGTGTCAAAGCTATGGCAACAAATAAAAAGGTTGTTTTGTCACAGGACGAATGTGAAGTCACGTGCACTCAATGCACGTTAGATGAAAAAGAGAAAAGATCTCGCGCCCCGCGGAGATTAATAAGATGCACCGGTTGTGGACTAAAATGGATCCACTTTGCTTGCACCAATTTGGATGATACTGCTGAAAATGCAGAAAAAGTTCAAACCGGCGAAATAATAAAATACTGTGAGGATTGTGAAAAGGACCGAGGCCAAATATCTCCAGCGGAGATATCTGACCTCGACGATGAGGAAAAGAATGGAAATCACAGTGATTCTCGGGATCAGACGGCAAACCCGAAGGAAGGAATGTCATCTGGAGGGTCTGACACGTCTGCATTAATTCGCCAGATGATGGAAATGATGCATGAAAAATTTTTAATATGAACGAAAAATTCACTAACATGGAAGTTAAAATAGAACAGAATGGTGCAGATCTGAGACGTGAGAATGCAGAAATGAGGCGTGAGATAAATGAAAAGTTAGACCAGAATAGTGAAAACTTAAGGCGTGAGATAAATGAAAAGTTAGACCAGAATAGTGAAAACTTAAGGCGTGAGATAAATGAAAAGTTTGATACCTCGAAACGAGAGACCGACGCTCGATTCGAGGTACTAAACAATAAATTTGACCAGATCTGTTTAGACTTTGCTTCTTCGATTAGCAAATTGAAAGAGCAATCGTTTACTGAACTAGAGCAGGTTAGATACCAGGCCCAACAGTCTACCGAGCAGCTCAGAGACGAAACAAATAAAAAATTAAATGAAATAGATGTAAGGTTTGAGAGTACAAACAAAAGATTTGGTGACATCGAACAAAAGGTTGAACAGCAGCAGGCTGAAATAAGTAAATTAAATGTTGTAATATCTAACCTATCAATAGAAACCAAACTAGAGTCGGTTGATCAAAGGATTGGTCAAATTCAAACCGAAGTAGACAGTCTTAAGGGGAATATTACTAAATTGGAAATCGTCAAGTCTGATATCTCCTATCCTTTTCCTGATGGCGATTCTCCAGGAAAAATTTTCCCAGAAACAAGTAACGTCCAACCGGGAAAGAGTCAAGTGTTGCCTGATGCACGGGACACAGCAATGTATTGCCCCCCGCATCAGCCAACCTCGAAATCATGGTTGAGTAATTTCGATGTACCGATGCAGTCGAGTGTTGTGACTACAACAGTCACTAGCGTAAATGCTCACTCTACCTTTGGAATGGTACAATCTTACAGCGTGCTGCCAGGAGGGGAAAGGAGATGTGCCGGACCGTCGGTTACTGCCGTGGTGGGTCCTAAGTTCGAACCTCACATGGTCAATACTAATTATAAAACCTCTCTTGGTCATATGGGAGCGTTCAGTTCGGTGACCACTCCGTCGGTGGCAAATCCGGTGACAACCCCAACCGCTCAGGATAACGCGTTGATTCCAATAGATTCTTTTCCTGCCCCGTATAGTATGAGCTCTAAAGTTTCCCTCCGGGATATTGAACGTTTTCCCACTTTCGATGGGAACATTGCTAACGGGTTACCTCGAGTTTTTCTGCGAAGATTGCAGCAATATCTAGATATGTACAAACTTACTGATGGGGAACGCCTACAGATAGTTGAAAAATGTTTGATCGCCGCTTCGGGCGCATGGTTTGCCTCGGTTAAATACCAAATCCGGACGTTCAGTGATTTTTTGATTCTTTTCAAAGAAGAGTATTGTAATGAGCACATCGAGCGGCTCCAAAAGAGAAACTTACAATCACTCCGGTATGATCGCTCCAAGTATGGGTCCCTCTTGGACTATGCTTGGAAAATCATCGAACTATATTATCAGATAGCTGAACATCCCTCTCAGGCCGAACTGGTAGATATTATAGTTAACGCTCTTCCACCCGATGAGTCCCGGGCCATAGCGTCCCACTTGTGCCAAACGGTGCGAGAAGTCACCTCACGTTTAGCTGCCTTGTGCGGCAAGGAAGTTGGTGGTCCACCAAAACGATACTTCGCCCGACAGGCAAAGATTCTAAAACCGACGAAGACGAAGGTAACGGCAAGTTGCCAGACAGATTTCCTGAGTTATACCCAAGCTGGATCTCGTTATCCTAGTGGGTATGGCTCAGAAAACAACACTAATGGCCGGCGACTATTCAGGAATCGGCCCATGTTCAACAATCGCCGGAGTTATCGTCCCTATGACCGTACCAACATGGCATCGAACCCGGACAGGGGCGATAACACCAGGAGGAATTTTAACAGGACGTACGGAAGAAGGGAGAACGGTAATAGTCAGAATAATAACAATAATAGTAACAATAATGTAAATCGACCCCAGAATTCGGTCCCTTCGCAAGTGCGTGGTAACGGTGAGCCTAGAACAATATTAAATGGGAGTGATAGTCGCGAAACTGCGGTAAAGTCGACAAACTAACGCCGCAGTTACCTGATGAAATGGGGGAGGATAACTGCGGGTACATACACCCCATTAACTACAAAATGCAATATTCTAATAATAGTAAATCCGAGTTTCAGATACAAGAATACCCCTCGCCGAATTCCTTAGAATTTATAATAAAATTCGTAATCGATGAAGAGCCATTTGCGGTGGGGGAAGAACGCTATTTCTCGGCATCTCCCAGCCTAAAGGGAAGTATCGGTGGCGTTGAACTTGTTGCTACCATAGATAGTGGTTCGGAGCTCTGCCTAATGGACTGGGAGGTGTGGAGAAGATTGAAACAGCGCTTCCCTTCTGCAAAATTAAGGCCGTACACGGGTCTTACACTGGGTGCATTTGCTGGGAAGGAAAGTTTTTCAGTTCAAGGGGTTCAAAATTTCAATCTTAATATTCAAAACCATATTTTTGAAATAGCTATTTTTGTTATTAAATACTTGCGAACGGATTTAATCTTGGGTTGCCCATTCTTAGATAAGTTCCATTGTATCATCGACCGTGAAAAGAAAGAAATTCGTATGAAAGATAGTCTCGGGAATGCAGTTACTGTTTCAACTAATAAACCAAATGTAATGTTAGTGGGAATACCGGAAAGAGAGATTGCAATCGGTGAGTCAGGGCGGCCAGTGATGGATCAGCCCATGCTTGACCCCAGGTTTATCTGTCAAGCTGCCTGTGCAGTGACACCTCTCAATGGGGGAGAGGTTAACAGGGACGATCAGCTGGATCCATTCCTGAATGCCGAATGCAATGTCTCTCCACAAGATATCGATACTTACATTACTACTCGGGATGACTTACCACCACCAATTAGATCAGGTCTCCGTAAACTATTGTTACAGTACAGATCTCTCTTCTCCGAGTACCCACGTCGTGTTAATGCGCCTCCATACAAAATTCAACTAAAAGATAACGAACCAGTTGTGGGACCTTGCTATTCTGTCCCACAAGCAATGCAACCCGAGTTTGAGGCCGAATTAAATAAATGGTTACGGTTAGGAATTGCTATAGAACAGATGTCCCCATACAGAAATCCTATTCATGTTGTCAGAAAGGCCTCTGGGGGCGTACGTCCCGTTTTGGACCTCAGGGCTACCAACTCTAAAATTATTTCCCCTCAAGCACAGGTTGAACCAATAGACGATTTATTACATCGTGTTTCACAAGCCACTTGGTTCTCATCTTTTGATGCATCTAGTGCCTATTATGGGATCAGTTTACACAAAGAATCATATCAATGTACTAGCTTTGTGTATAAAGGAAGGCAATATTGCCTTACCGTTTTGCCACAGGGATTGAAGAGCAGTCCTGCTGTTTTTCAATCCGTTATGACTAATTTTTTCAACGACTCAACTCGTTCTTTTGTAGTTTTATACCTTGATGATGTTATGGTAAAATCGGCCACGGAAGAAGAACACTTATCTCATTTAGAAAGAACCTTTGAAATTTTCAAGCAGGCAAATTTTTCCTTAAATTTTCAAAAATGTAAGTTCTTCGCACGGGAGATAAAATTTTTAGGTCATATCATTAGTGGCAAAACGATAAGGGTCGACCCTAAATTAAACGAACCCATTCGTTGTTTTCCGGTTCCGAAATCAAAGAAGGCATTACAAAAGTTCCTAGGCCTCATAGGGTGGAGGAGAAAGTTCGTACCAAACTTTTCTGGACTTACCGCTAAATTATATCAACTACTAAAAAAGGATCAAAAATTCACATGGAACGATGAAACATTGGAAACTTTCCATAAGTTAAAAGAGCTTATTAGCAATCCGCCTGCCCTAAGTCAGCCAGATTTCTCCCTGCCATTTCACATACACAGTGATGCGTGTATGGAAAATCTGGCTGGCTATCTTGCACAATATCCAGCAGGTCAAGAAGACCCTAATGTCATCGGATATGCTAGTCGACGGGTAAAGCCTTACGAGTTGTCTCTGTCGATTTCTCAGTTGGAACTACTGTCCGTTCTGTTCCTATGTGAGCACTTTGAACAACATATTATGGGTCGTATCACGTATGTTCATACCGACAATGCAGCAGTTACTCATGCTTTCACTCAGAAGAACCTTGAACCAAGAACCACCAGGATCCTACTTAAATTACAGAAATTTGACTTAACATTTCAGCACTGTCCAGGCCGCGAGAACCTTATCGCCGATACACTTAGTAGGTATCCGCCTGAGGTATTGCTTGAACCCGAAACCCATTATGTGCATTTCCTAACGAAAACACAATATGCTGACATTGATTTAAATCATATAAAGAAAAATCAAGAAACTGATGAATTATGTCAAACGTTTTTAAGGCAATATGAAAATAGTGGTAATCAGAGTAGAATCGCAATGCATTGTGGGTTAATGTACATAAAACCGTTGCGAGTTCAAAAATGGCTTTTAGTAATACCTCAGGCTTGTATTCACCAAATTATCAGTATTGTTCACTCCACAGGTCATTTTGGAGTTCAAAAATGTTATCGCTTTTGTCGCGCAATCTTTTATTGGAAAAATCAAAAATCTACCATAAAAAATTTCATCCGAAACTGTATCCAATGTGCGGAAACAAAGTTCACAAACCGAACCATAGCTCAGCAAGAATATCACATAAGAGCAAATGTACCCCATGAGACTCTGGGGGTGGACCTTATTGGGAAATTACCACCTAGCCAGGGATACTATTATATTTTATCACTAATAGATATTTACTCTCGTTTTGTTACTTTTCTTCCGCTCAGAAAAGCTCATACCAAAGAAATAATAACGGTACTAGAGAGAAGATACTTTCACCTTTTACCATATCCTCAAGAATTCTTAAGTGACAGGGGACCACAGTTCCAGTCCAAACTGTGGCAGGATTTCTGTGCTAAGTATAAAATTAAACACAAGAAAACAGCTAGCTATTCTCCTCAGGGTAACAGCATAACAGAGCGCAGCCATAAAGAGCTCAATAGGTTAGTTCGGTTATGGTGTAATGAAGATCAAACCACCTGGTATAGATATCTTGTAAAAATACAGGACCTTCTTAATAATTCTTATTGCTCAAGTATTGGTTGCACGCCGGCGGAACGCTTTCTGAGTTACTCTGCTGTTGACAACTACCGGAAGGTGTTCCCATGGCCAAAACAATTAGATTCCGTTGAAAATAGGTTTAAATTTACGGAGGTAGATATAAATTCGCGAAATTCTAGTAAACGGTCAACACACTCTGTTACTCTGGAAGAAGGTCAACTAGTAATGCTGAAATTACACAACTTATCGTCAATAATAAAGCAGGAATCCGCCAAATGGATGAAAATTTTCACTGGCCCGTTTGTCGTGAAAAAATTGCTAAAAAACTGCGCTGTTTTGCATAATCTCAAAGGTGAAAGTATCGGAACTCACAATTTTCGAAATTTAAAGGTTTTCAATTGTACAGAAGATAAACGTAGTGAATTACTCGCGCAATACCCCAAGTAGATATAATATACTGTCCTAGTGAGACTGGTAACGTTTGAATGGGATGAATGAGTGTGTTAATTAACAAGCATCAGTAGTTAGTATTCCCAATTAGCAAAAGTTTGTTATTCTAACAAAATTTTGTTAATGGGCCGGGGAAAACTGTAATGTACCATTACAGTTGAAAGTAATGGCAATTTTTTTTACGCACCCTGTACCTAGTAATTTTTTTTATTCAATTTCGGTTTAGTTACACAATTTATTTACTCTCTTTACTTCGAATTAAATATAATGAATCCAAAGGTTTCATTAGTAACCATATTCCCACTGAATAATATATTTTATTTATATTTTGATTAAGTGTAAATCCCATTTTCGGATATACAAGTCGAATAGTTACAAGGTTTACCATTCTGACGTCATACCGAAACATAGTTCCGTCATTGGATATAAATTTTCTTAATTTCAGACCAATGTAGAATTTAGTCAGGTACCTAATCTTTCCCTCAACCCCTCTCACTAGTCCATAGTCACTTTCAGATCCGGTTATATCTGGATTTGCCAAATTTCTATTTGTTTTGTAATTTCCGCGGCTAAAGTTTTCGTTCTGATTGGAGGAATTCTCCTACCTCTGGCTTTTTCGGCGCAATGTTATCAGAATAATCGAAGACACCTTACGAGGCGCAGCTTATAATTTCGCCTACATATCTGCGGTAAAAGGACTAGGATTTTAATAGAATTCAGGTAAAAATCTGATTTAATTTCATAGTTGAACATTGAAGGCTGTGTAGGAGCCCCAAAAAAAGGGAAAAAATCTACATTTTTCGTAAAGAAACAATAAGTTAGTGAAACATCCAATTCTGTTTACTAGGAAGCCATGTTTGCTGCCCAGCTAGAATAGACAGTGAAATAGTGACTTTACTTTCTTTTTCTTTCAAACCATAGATTCAGTTAGGGATTAGGGAAATTACGACCTGTTTAGTGCATGTTGTTCGTGTATACAGTAAATGTGATTTTTTATTATTTATTTAGTAATTGCATGTACGTAGTAGGTTTGATAGTTGTAATGTAAATAATCATAATGGCAGCTTAAGCTAGCTTAAAAGGGCTCCTATCTCCTTTTCTAAATTGAACCAGTTCTAGCGGGGGAATGGGTTAGTTATTGTTTGTTTTAGGGCCTTTTCCCCTCTCAGGGGAAGGGTCCCTCCATAAATCTCGTTAAGGTGCCCCCAGGGCATCAATCTTTAGCAACCATTATGTAAACAATTGGTCAGGTCAATTGGACCTAGGGTTACCTTTCTCATTTTGCCCCCCTTTAAGTTTAATAGAGCCGACTGTATATACCAACAAGGGAGTATTTTTCCTCAACATGCATGTAATTAAATGGTGCATGTTTGGTTTAGTTAGTTGTCTTTATGTATAGTACTAACAGTGGTGTATGTAGTTAGTAGTTTTGTGTGAGTGTGTGAATTTTCGGTTAGGACAGTGTATAAATATGCGTTAATTTAGTACCATTTGTCTAACTCGAAGTATACTAAACCGGAGTAAATATTAAATTTCTGATTAATGAGTACAAGTATATATTTCAGTACACGGTAAATTATGCCTCCACCACAGCGCCATAGTGTCTGTTTTCGGTAGTCAATTGTTTGTTGACATTACGACATCGCATAACTTAGTGATCTAGATTGTTTGATTTTGGCCATTTATTCTCAAATTACTTCCCGTGGACATGGTTTTCGGTTCAGATGAGTATACCTTCATATAAAATAGCATGAGATCTTACTGTACTGAAAATTTCAGCTTGCTAGGTCCAGTAGTAACTGAAATATCTACTGAAATAAAGAATACCTATTTTCTTAATAGAAGTAAAGCCCATATGCTGTTACTGTTTGTTTCAAAATGTAGTATTAAATTCTCTTTTCCCGTGGCTGTAGAAAATTCCATTGTTGCTTTAGTTTTATCAGCAAACCGGAAATAGATTAATCGTTGACAATTTAACTTTCAGTGAATACACGTATGATTTTTTTTTAACTGCGAAGTAAATACAATTTGGGTGCTTCGAAACAAAGAGTACGTGGTTCGATGAATGTTATCGTGTAGTAGTTTGAGCGTGATAGATTGTGATAATTATATATATTTATTACTGTGTAATGTAAATATGTGTATGGCCTGCGTGTAAAATGTATGAAATAGGGTGTCTGTAAAATATTACTTCGCGCGAAAATTAGTAGATAATGAATGAATGTAATGATATATTAATAATATGATATAAAATATGAATGAGATGATGACCCCTATATTTAAATGGATAGGCCTAGTGTATGTTATATAGTGAAAATATGAATACGTTTACGAAAAAAAAAATCTCTCGCGTTTTGACTTCTACACCGGTACATTCATCCAACCGAGTTTGCTACTTGGATAGTAAATTGTAGTTTGGGAATTGTGTGTTACTTCGCATTTAAGTACCTCATAATAACAGCCCCGCATCTTAAGCCTTTCAATAGATAGGGTAGCATCATGTGGGAATTACTTCTAAAGGTTGACAGAAATGATAATTAAGAAAACTAACTGCTATATTCTGTGATCTTCGAAAAGTACAGGTTTCGGTCATTTGTACCTTTAACATTCATAGCCTCTCCGAGATTTTTTTTTTTCGTTGCTTACCTTATTTATTTATTGTGCAGTGTTCATATAACTCAGTTCGGACTATCCGATTAAATCAACTGCTACTAAATTAATATTCATGTCATTAGCGTACCCGGACGTCGACCCCTAGTCCCCTTAAGTATTTTCATGTCTTTTCTTAGTTTAATTAGATGAGGGAAATTAACGACGTCCCAGACTGTGGCATGTCTGCGCGGGGTAGCCATCGGTGATGTTTGGTTATTGAAATCACCGATCCAAAATTCAGTTTATTTAATTTTTTTTTATTTTGGCAAACTCTAATTAGGGATATCTTAGCTATTACTCTAATTTCATTACTATTCTGGAATCTTCTAGTTTCCAAGAGGTCGGATGATTTTTTTTTTTGAAATTCTAAATTAACGCCGTCTCTAACCTTCCGGAGGATTTTCGGGACCCTGCTGGTTTGGGCCGGATACGGGGATCGGATTTCAATCTTACAACCAAACTCTTGTGGGATTGGGATCTGATGGACACAGAACTTGCATCCTTGGCAGCAGGGCGCTCCTTGAGTCTACGTATTTGAGTAGACCACCCTTTTGGCATGTTAAGAATATTTTGGCTATGGATTTTGTTGAGAGCGAAATTCGACTTTTATCTTTGTAGCGTTAGTTATTTCCCACTTAAGTCTTTGGCGCCCCTATTCTTCGTCTTCCTTCTTCTCTCTCTCTCTCTCTGTCTTCATTACTTCGAGATTTTTTTTTTCAAATTTTTCAACCTCCCCCCCCCCGGTTTCTGAAACTCATGAAAACATACAATATTCATATCACTTATTTCGATCGTATGTACTAACTGAGACATCGAGGGATGCAATTCGTGGAGGTATTGCAGCACAACTCAGGACCATTTTCGCGATATTAAATCCACCACGGGAGAAACTGACGAGAAGGTACACTATGCTTTCAGATTCCTAGAAACCTTTGTTATTCATTGATCGTACAAATTATACCCATTGACGACTGATTTCTGGTTTTCTTTCTATTGATTGGTCATATAGTGTGTATGTATTAATAGTTTGGGCCCACTAGTTTCGAATAACATTGATTTTTTTTCTGTATATACATCTATATATGTACTTACATAGTTTTAAAAGTTACGTGCCTGCTCTATTTGTTGTATTTCCACCTCTTATGTCAACTTATTAAATAATACCGACTATTTTTTTTATATACGCGGATCTTTAGTAAATTGAGAATGATTATTGATTATCGGGTTTATACATATAAAGTTCAATGTCGCAACCTTATAAAAAAAAATAATAATTTTTGTTAGTCAGGGTTTTTGTTTTGTTTTTGAGCCAATAAAATATGAATACTTGTCGAATATAAAAAGGTTATGTAGATATTAAATGTCGACGAAATACTACGATGGATATTAAAATGAAATTTATTATATTGAGTAATATGAATATATATATATGTGAGTATGTATGTAGAGGGCTCGGTATTTACCCTGGTTGTTTTAGGTTGCCATAGATTTTTGACACCCGATATTAACCAACTCTTTGTGATATATAGTATTACCACGTAAATTGTAATAAATGACATTTTGTTGAGTTGTTATTGATGTTTGTGACTATTAAAGTTGAATATCATGTTAAATACTGCATGTAAATAAACAAGTAGCAGGTCGTAAGAAAAGTAAAAATAACCCTAATCCTTATCCAAATTTATTTGCGAGATCATAGTGAAATCAGTAAGCTACGAAACAGTGCGCCCCACCAACGAATCCTTCTATCAGTAAATCATGAAACAAATCCTTCCTCTACGATCGGAAACCTAACTATACAGAGACTAGAATCTTTTGACTACACGATCTATACTAGGAGAAAATTAGTGATCTTAAATTCAATGAACTGAAATTTGGTTAATAATTTAATGTGAATACAGGAATATGGAAATATGTTCCCAATGTTTGGGACTGGACTCGATATTTTAAATCTTGATAAACTTTGAAATTTTATATCAAGTGCGTCAAGTGACGAAATGAGAAATATAAATATATATGTGATATAAAGCAACTATTTGTCTATAGTTAAAACAAAAACAATTAAATACTCTCATGGACACAAATCACAGTGCGTAAAGAGAGTTGAAAAAGGAGTTATTATCGACGTGAGAACAAAGACTCATAAAATTGTCGAAATGTCTCCTCTTGGGACAGAGACTCAATAAAATGTTACTAAAGTGTTTTTTTTTAAAGAATGATTAACCAATTATATATTTTTTTTCTTTCTTTTGCCCGCAATGATATGTATTCATTGCACTGAATCTTAAATATATTGACCTTTGAATTTTCTTTTTTTTTTCCTTTATTTTTGTCTTTCGTCTTTTGTCGATTTTTTTTTATGTAATCCAACTTTTAATATATCTAGAAAGAGAAATGTGTTATTTGATCTTGTTGAAAGTAGTGGATTTCTGTGCATGCTTATGAAACATTCTTTTCATGTATAAAATTTTTCCTGTTATGTCAAACTAAGTTTTCTTTTATTGAAATGTAATAAATGTCTATAGAAATGTAGTTAGGTTAGTTTAATTCAAGTAAATACAACCCGAAGTATACATTGTCCTGTATGAATGTGTGTGTGAGTGAAATGTAGGTTTAGTATTAAGTGCACCAATTATTTTGACATATATGTGTGACTTATTATAATTAATGGTAGTTGGCAATTAAAGTCATTGAATGTTAATACTAACTTAATTTAAGTTGGCTCTATGAAGGAAGTAAAAAGGACCGAAGTAGCCTGAACGAATGATTATCATGTGAGAACTGCGAAAGTCAAAATCTTCGACAAATATGTGACACTCTGATTTTTTTTTCTTCCTCTGTGGTCGATTCTAACATGCCATCAACTTCGTCGTTCATTTTTCAAATATTGGATATTAGTCTAGAACTTCTGGAAATATTGAATAAACGGTAAAATTGAACTTTCTCATCTATCTCAGAGCTAGATTGGGATAATTCGGTAGTTGGGGTCAAATGGATCTAGATCGGGGATGTATGGGTTAACATGTGTCTACCTTTGATCACCTTAATACCAAACATTCACCCAATAGCTATTGGAAATGATCCCAATTCGATAATTATTCACTTTCCTTTACCATATTTCTCAAAATATCCAGTAACAGTTTCCTCTTTATCACCTTCTTACTTTACCTCTTTCCTCTTCTATCTTCCTTTCCCTTTCTTCATCTTCTTCTATTTTTAATAAAACTGAAAAGGGGGTCGTGACTGGGAATTCTATATGTAATAAACACGGTCATGTATTTATTTGATTTTATTTTCTTTAGAAGTCCGATAAAAAGTTTTCTCGTTTCGATCGAACCTAGTATGTTCGAAATTAAGAAATGGATATTATATTCCAATATAATTAGACATAAGCTGATAGCTTCATGAACATCCCCACCAGGGGTGAAGGGTTCCCACTCACGACTTATTCCGTGCATCACATTTGTTGCAGATTCTTTTTCCCTCAATCAGTTTTAGATTGACGAGCCGTGACGGGATTCGTTGTTATGGAAACGGTGGTTTCTATGGCAACGGCCCCCCTTTTTTCAGTTTTAACACGATGTTGTCTACCACAAAGTTACCTGGCAAGGGATCGAACCAGGAACCCCATGCACCCGAGGTGATCTCTATCAGAAAAGATAACAAAAACTTCAATAGTTGCAGCCGTAGTATAACAGGTGGTTCTGTCCTGTTGGAAACCACAGACACGAATCCAGTTCTATCTTCTTCCTTCTATAGTTCCTTTCATCTACTCACTGGTTGAATTTATTTTCAATCCTCTCTTCCTAAATGCTATTTGCATTTTCTTCTCATCTGGCTACACTTATTACCTTCATTTCTTCTTTGCTTTGCCTTATTCTTTTCTTTCCTTGCTTGTCGCATTGTATCATTCCGTCACCTAGCTTTTTATTCTCTTCTTCTCCCGGAATCTCTTCCACATACATCTTCCAGTCACCATTTTTAATGTTTCCTTCAAGGTGTTCCATTTGTCTGATACCAATTTAACTTCATTTTTTGAGAACTGAGAACGCCTTCCTCTTACATTTTTTCTTATATCTTGATTCTGGAGCTTCCACATCTTTAGTTTTCTCTCCTGTATTATAGTTGCTTTTATTTTCTTTACTTCATCTTGTCTTTTTAAGTGTACAACCCATTATAATTTATAATCACCATATGTTTCAATGTTAGAAATACTTTTCATGTTCCTGAGTATTTTTCTCCATATCCGGTTGGTAATTATATAGTCTTTTCGGTTTTATTTTTCCGTCCTAGCTGTATTTTGTTATTATGCGACCTTTATCTTTTCTTACGTCATCCGCTCTCTCTCTCTCTCGCTTCTCTCTCTCTCTTTTCTACTCCCTTGACGTGTCTAATAATAATTACGTAGGCCTATATTCCCTTTTTCATTTCATTATCAGAACTAAAGATTTGCTTATGTCATTATCTGCGCTTTTTAAATTGTGCATTTGTCTTAGTATTCTTATATTCTTTTGTCTTCTCCCCAACCCTTATTCAACAAGAATTTTAGGAATGATCCAAAAAGTGGATCAAAAGATTGTGATGTTTGCCAAGGATTTTAGGAATGATAAAAAAAAATGCATCAAAATTGGCCAGTAATTAGTTTTTGAATCAGTGTGCACAAAATTTTTGAACGGACCCTAAATCGAGTTTTCGTATTTTGCACATAATAAGCACATCATACTGAGTTAAGTGATAGTTTGGGTTTGGCTACACTAAGATTATATGCAGTTCTCCAGGTATAAGGCGTACAAGAAAATTTATGATTGAAATATAGTGGATCATTTGATCCAAAAAGTCTTCTTAGCTGTAGTTGGCTGTGGAACATTACTTGCATGATTGTCAGTGTCCTTTGTTCTATTTTTAGTGTAATTGTTATGCTTTTGTCTGAAATAATATGACTTTTTCGACGCATTCTTTTAGATTATTTCTATTGTTGCTACCCCATTTGTAGTAGAATTACCATTGTTTCCTGTCCAATATAACTGTCTTGTTTTTAAAAGATTTTTCTCTCTCCTTGCCTTTTCCATTTTGTTTCACAGCCAATAAATGGTCTATGATTCTTTCTTCAATGACATCTATTATTGTACTTTGTCGAATTCACCTAAATAATACTGCATAAACCAATTAGCCTAAACAATAGCCTATTGCGTAAACAAAATACGAGTGGTTGATCGATTTTTAATTTAACTTAGATTTCCAGCATCGATGCTCTGTGAGACAAGATCTGCTTCTAAAATTGATTTACAAACCACTGTTCACGTTTGTATCCAAATCATTTATTGGCACCAGAAATTGAACTCAGGATCATGTGCACAACTATCACGCATTTTTCTGGTTGGTTGGAGTTTATAATCCCATTTCAGCATCGAGTCTATATAAGACGTGGACTTACAATTTAAATTGGAATCCAAGCATCGTAATATATTCAAATATCAAGGCTCTGCTCTCACGCATGGAATCGAATCCGAGACCTTGTACATCAGAGGAGCGCACTAGCCACTAAACCAACGTGAGGTTCTCTAACTGGAATCAAACTAGAAATTCTGTTCACCAAAGGTGCCCTCTAGACCAGGGGCGGATCCAGGGGGTTCAATCCCCCCAAAAAGAGGAAACTTGCCTATTTTTATATAAATAAAACCCATCCCAGAGTTTGGAGCTCTCAAAAGTAACTCTAAGTAACAATATTACAACCTACTGCCCCCCTCAGAAGTCCGTCCTGGATCCGCCCCTGCTAGCCTCTAAACCAGAGCTTTTGCTACAAAGAAGTATATTTACAAGATATAACTAAAGACGATATCTTATTACCTGTCTTCGAAGTATAGAAGTATAGACAATACTATAATTTTTAATTCGATGATTATAATTTTTAATTCGTTGCGTCATATGCAAAAGAATGTCTATTTTCGATTAAGTCCAATCAGTTCGCTGGGTCCTACAATGTTTTGTATATTTCTTTTTATAGATCTACAACGAACCAAAACAATGCATTTATTTGCATTTCATATCTGGCTGTTGCATAAGTGTTTTCCCCTTTTCTTTGAGAAAAATGAATTGAATCTTAAAATATTTTGGATGATTCTTTCCCATAATCCTAAGTTGATGGCCTTGGAAAGACCTATCTGAAGATTCCCAGACACTAAAGAACTTTCACACCATCTGTTGTTGCTTGTGATATTACAAGGAAGAATGAACAAAAATATTTGTTGGAAGGGTATATACAGTATGGTACAAATGTCTAATGTATCATACTTTCAATTGTTTATCTGTTAAAATTTACTAATGATAATGAAAAAAATACTCCTTAAAATGTTTACTTATATGAAATAGTTGTATTTTAACAATAATAATTTATAAGACCATATCGTACGACATGTTTATAGTTTTGTAGAAAAATCTTAAGTGAAATATCAGAAGAAATACTTCACAGAAGAGAATCGAACTTCAATTTGGACTTTTCATGAGATTTATTTGTCAATTCCCCTAATTCTCATTTCCCCTAACACTTTATCAACTTTAATCAGAAATAATAATTACATCCATTTTAGGCAAACTGCGAACTCACATTTGTCCTAATTCCCATTTCGTCTAACGATCTTATCAAGAAGCAAATACTCTTTATATAGTAGATCTCACAGCTTTTCTCACAGTGGTAAAGCGTTCACCTCTGGTGCATCGGGTTCTTGGTTCAATTCCAGCTCGCGTCAAGTGAGCTTTGTGGTGGACAAACACTATGTACGTGGATTTCTCGGGGTTCTCCCGTTTCCTCCGAATTTCTCCATTCCATCATATCATTCATTTTTCATCATTACAGTCTGTTCTAGTCTAGTCGGCATAAACGTGGGACGTAAAACTCGTAGATTTCATTTCATTTTCTATGCGTATAATTACACATAAATAAACTCTGGTAAATACAATATAAAGGATCATGTGAAATATATGAATGGGATATGACTAACGCAGTTAAAGTTACTAGTTGAAGTATTAACGGATTGCCTATAGTAACGACCAACTCGGCCTAGCTATCTATTGCAAAAATATTCGCTCTAGCTATCTATTGCAAAAATCTGAATTGAAAAATTCGCTTAGATGTATGGAATATGAACTGCATATAGTCCAAATCAAGGAATGGCTCTATAAATGTGCTGGTACATCTTCTCCATCGTATACAACAATAAAGAAATGGTATGCCAAATGTAAACGAGGTCGTACATGCATGGATGATGGTGAACATATATAGTTCGTCCAAATTAGACAGTTACTACAGAAAATATTAACAAAATGCATCGTATTGTTTTGGACGATCGAGAAATTAAAGTGAGTGAGATAGGTAATATCTAAAGATATCAACAGAATACGTGTGTTATATTTTACATCAACATCTAGGTATGAAAACGCTGTCTGCGCGATGGTTGTCGCTTTCTCAAGAAGCGTGCTTTAGCGTTGTTTCAACATAATCGAATGTAATTTTTTACGTTGATTCGTGACAGCTGTTTAAACGTTGATTTATTATTATACATCGACGTCCAATAAACAGTCTGCAGAGTGGCTGCAAGCGCGTGAAAGCCTACCGAAGCGTCCTAAAACACAACGTTTTTCCTATTTTAAATCTTTGTAGGATATTATCATTTTACTTTTTATTATAAGATGATTTCAAACTCAGCAAGTTCTTGATTGAATCTTAGGAGACGGATGTGGCTCTAAGTAAGTATTCGACAATATAATTACCTGATAAAACAGACCTCAGAATAATACCCGGCAATGAATTTGAACGGTTTCGGTTTTTTCGCCCTGCCATAGTGTGGCCGCGTTATGAAAAAATGAAATGAAAGAAATCTTTGAGTTTTACGTCCCACGCTTATGCCGGTCCGGTTAGGCTAAAGAAGACAGTGATGATGAGTAATGAATGAAATGGTGGAATGAAGAAAGTGGGAGGAAACGCGAGAACCCCGAGAAAATCCACGCACACGGTGTTTGTCCACCACAAAGTTCATGTGGCAGTGCCGGGTTATCGAGTGCTGAGTTTTACGGACTCTACTTCTATTAGTAAATCCCTTGTGAATGTTCAAACTTGTTGTTGTCAACAGAATGGCTGCAACCAGCCAAACTGCTGTGAACGTTTTGGTTGTATAACCTGCAGGCATACGATAACTATCTAAATTATAAATTTTACAGTAGAATGATAAATAGAGCAATCCACATTATGCTTTATTTTTTGTTTAATTATGCTTTATTTTTTTTCCAAATTATGCTTTATTGTTAATTTTAATCATTGTTTTACATTAATCGTGTATAATGTATAATATTTACTATACATTAAATAATCTAAATATCTTGATCTATTTATTAATATTTTATGCAAGCAATTTCTTTCATATTTAATGAACTTTCTACTTCATGCACTGTAGAGAGATATCTGCTCGAGTCAGTTTTTCTTATTACTTGTGTGCACCTTAGAGGTGCATATATACAGAAAGGGAAAATAAAAGATTCGACCAAAAAGTACAGAAAGTGCCCAAGTTCAAGAGGTACACATAACAATACAGTGTGGAGTTCTTGTATACTATTCATTGCTGGCGGAAAGTTTTCTTCTTTACTTTTTTTTCCTTTTCTCCACATCAAAGGATTACACCGAAAAGAAGTTAACAGGAATAAAAATAAGCTTTCATTGTTGCATTGTTATGTTCTCAATGATTTTGCGTTTTAAATATTGATTTTAAAAAAAATATTAATACAGTATGCTAAACTTGCAATTAAACAGAATTTCCCAAGAATTCTGCTATATATTTTAAATTATGCTTTATGCTTTGTTTTCTAAAATTATGCTTTATTATTCTTTTAAAATTAGTTTCTTCTGGACCCTTAGATAACCACAACCATGCTGAAGGTACCAAACATATGTGGAAATTGCTATTATGCTTTTTATGCTTTTTATACTTTTGGGTTGCTCTAATGATAAACTATAGAACATATGTGGAAATATTGTATTGTCATCTAGTTTAAGTATCTTTTTTGCACAATTTCACAGCTGTAGTTAGCACAAAAGTGCGTGAAATTTAAGCTCCAAGATTTTAAAACAAACAAACAGAAAAAATGAAATGAAATGAAATCTGTAAGTTTTACGTCCCACGGTTATGCCGGTTAGGCTAAAGGAGACGGTGATAATGAGAGATGAGTGAAATGGTGGAATGAAGAAAGTGGGAGGAAACGGGAGTACCCCGAGAAAACCCACGAGCACGGTGTTTGTCCACCACAAAGTTCACTTGGCGGGGGCTGGGATTGAACCCGGGACCCCAAGCACCAGAGGTGAACGCTCTACCACTGAGCTACCGCGCCCCCACAAACAGAAAAGTAACCTAATTAAAGCATCGTAATAAAATGTCTTTATTATTTACTTAGTGGCGGTTCTTGAACGAAATCACATCGCTAAAACTTAAAATGTTTTCGCTACAAGCTATCGAAAGAAACCTTACCTAATATATATTCAAATTCTTCCATAAGGAATTAGAACATTAGATAAAAGTTTCTTTCTTTAGTATGTAGCAAAATAATTTATACAACATTCGGCGTAAGCTTTAAACTCCGATAAACAAAATATTTGTATCCTTCCGCTTGTCACAAATATGATTGGCTAGTGATGTATCACTCCCACTCCCCACGGGGAGGAGCAAATTATACACGTCCATTTTGACAATACTGTCTCGTGTTGTCCAGATACTTACAGCAGCAGCAGAAAAAAAACTCGAAAGATTAAAAAAAAAAAAGTATTTGAATTTCGCTCGTAAACAATTGTTGCTTAGTGAGTAAAGGCTTGCCTTGTTGGTGTTTCACCACAACACTCGCGGAACTGAGATTAATGCCAGTCATCTTTCAGACTTTAAAAGCAGAACACCCGTCCACAGTTGAGTTGGCGCCATAATTACTGCGCATGCGTAGTGTTTATTTCTATTGTTTCATTAGCCACACTCGATTGCAGTATTATTAGATAATCCGTATTATATTTTTGTAATTTATAATAATATAGCAGTTTTATATGAAGCTTCATAGTAAAAGTAATAATGCAATCACATGAACTATTTTGCGGAGGAGTACAAGCGTCGGTAGGACAACAGCAAATCAGCGAGATTTAGTTTCACGTGGCTTTATTTATCGCAGTTTAGAGCTTACGCCGAATAATGTATAGTAATTTCCATCAAGAACCACCATTATATGTACCACATGTATATCTACAACGATGAAAATAGGAAACTACGATTGACAACCTAAAGTTTATTCTTTGTAGAAGAAAAAAGAATTACTTAAGAATATCAAAATATCCAAGAACTATAAAATAATTGAAAAATAAATTATTTAAAAAAATCAAAATGTCGACGAACTTAAACTGCAGAGCTTTCTCTTTCCATCTTCAGAATTGATGATAAATACAATAATAAAAAGAATTTCGAAATAATAAAAAAAATACAGCCTAATAAATGCTGGAAAGCGAATTAAAATGAAAGTTAGATGTCGCATGACTCATTCAGTGGACTAAACCCCTCACAACTTCAGTGGTTTACTACTTTTGTTTGATATGGTTATCTGTCACTCGCCTTTCTACTATTAGAATGTCGTCAAAGAAGTTCCTCATTTACATTCACTTTTATGTCACCATAACGAAAGATATTATTGTATTTGGAACTATTGTATTAGTCGGATAGCTTACGAATTGTACTAATTCCACATGGTAAAGTGATGAACTGGGTACGTCCACGAGTAACAAGTGATATTTAAAAAATAATAAAAAATAATAATAATAAAAAAAGGTTGCCACCCTTGGCCTTAACAGACTGTGAAATTTCCTTCGTCTGTCACCTAGCAGACTCGTTGAGTTGCTTTCACAAGCACCTGTTGTTGTCACTAGCTGCTTGCTGCCTTTGACCTCCGAACGAAGCGATGTGAAAGTATTGCTCCGCAACCGAGCGAAATACTAAAGAAAGACCTACTTTGTGAGGTATTCCCTTTCTGTACTTTAGAAAAAAAAAAAAGAAATAATCCTTATCGCTTCCTGGAATTGCAAAATATTGCAGTTTATTTGCAGCTGCATTGATTTCCCATTTCAGATTATTTAAAACTAATAATAATAATAATAATAATAATAATGATAATAATAATAATAATAATAATAATAATAATAATAATAATAATAATAATAATAATAATAATAATAATAATAATAATAATAATAATAATAATGAGGGACGTATTAACTATTAAATACCTCATACATAATTATTTTTTTCAAATGTTGAAAAATTGAAAAGATACACTATATTCCTATCTTTAATATCGTATTAGTGGTGGATACAGGGAGGTGTGCATATGTGAAGGAGAGCATAAACATTTTCAAATTCAGTACTAACTGTACTCAAAAAATTCATTTCAAATGGTTCACCCATATTTCCTTGATGAGACTGACAATTTCGAAATCATTTTCATATAGATACTGACAAGTAAACCTTACGTTTGGGTGAATCGAGTTGCTGACTGAGACACATATGAGAAAGTAGTACTAAATGTGGTCAGTATTTCAGTGAAGTTGTAGGTGCGAAGCTCCAGGGGTTTAGGAGATACAGCTACCAGAACATCACATGGAAGTACAGAATAGTCATCATACAGTTGGAGGTAAAAGCTCTGTAAGTCCTCTTGTAACGACAAAAGGTGAATAACAAATATATGGGCACATATTAGGACTAGGGAGAAATCATATAGTAAGGGTATACCTGACGGCGGCCATCTTGAAATCCGCCATTTTGAATTAAGGTTAAGTTTTTAAAATAGGAATAGGGTCATGTGATACATGATTTAAGGCACAAATTTACTCAGAAGAACAATTGTGACGTTAATTATGATTTACGCGCAATTGGTAAAAAGTTACAGGGAAATTAAATATTGTTTCAGCATATGTATTAGTCCTTTACTCCACCTTGTAAATTTTGTGTTAATGATAATAATTAAATAAAAAGCAGGTGGATATATATTAGGTCTATGGTAAGAGTTGCCTTGATGGCGGTCATGCTCAAATCCGCCATTTTGAAAGTTTTAAACAAAATGCATAACAGTGATACCTTATTAATATAATAGCAAATTTACTTTATTAACAGCAAATTTTACCATAACTCCAACGCTATAACCATTTTTGCTTTATCATTAACCAGCACAAAATTAAAAGGATCGCTCCTTACGACTACTACTTTGACGGAATTGTTAACGACAAATGTGTCAAGTGTAACTCGATTGCCTTTGTCAGATGTGCTCACTGTGAGCAGAGCATTTGTGCAAGTCATGCACTCTTTTCTGAACTACATATTGATTGTACTAATTGAGGACTTTTCTGGAAGAACGACCCAAGTTCAATTACGACTCAATTTCACTTTGGCCATTTTCCCTTAAATTAGCAACTTGTTTATGCGATAACAAATGCTGGTTAATGATAAAGCAAAAATGGTTATACCGTTGGATATATGGTAAAATTTGCTATTAATAAGGTGTCAGGGTTATGCATTTTGTTTAAAACTTTTGTCTGCTTCAAATGGTGGATTTGAACATGGCCGCCATCAAGGCAACTCTTACCATAGACTTAATATTTATCCACCTGCTTTTTATTTAATTATTATCATTAACACAAAATTTACAAGGTGGGGTAAAGGACTAATACATATGCTGCAACAATATTTAATTTCCCTGTAACTTTCTACCAATTGCGCGTAAATCAAAATTAACGTCACCATTGTTCTTCTGATTAAATTTGCGCCATAATCATGTATCACATGACCCTATTCCTATTTTAAAAACTTAGCCTTAATTCAAAATGGCGGATTTCAAGATGGCCGCCGTCAGGTATACCCTTACTATATGATTTCTCCCTAGTCCTAATATGTGCCCATATATTTATTATTCACTTTTTGTCGTTACAAGAGGTCTTACAGAGCTTTTACCTCCAACTGTATGAAGACTATTCTGTACTTCCATGTGATGTTCTGGTAGCTGTATCTCCTAAACCCCTGGAGCTTCGCACCTACAACTTCACTGAAATACTAACCACATTTAGTACTACTTTCTCATATGTGTCTCAGTCAGCAACTCGATTCACCCAAACGTAAGGTTTACTTGTGAGAAAAATTAGAAATTGTTCGCTCCTTCCTCCTCTGGTTAAAAGCGGAATTCCCGGATGTGCTGTGGCATATGCCAACTTGTTATGAATACCAAGATTCATATGCCTAACAAGTTTTCAATCCTAAAGGATTTCGAGATATGGTCTACCGCCTTTTTCTTCCCTTCTAAGGGAAACATCAAGAAACGCAAAAACACGTCTTTAATTAATTTAAATTAAAAGCCTACATACTAATATTCATATCTCTATCCTTAAGGGATTTCGAGATATGGCCATCTTGTAACTTCCTTCCTTTTTCTCTCCCAACCCTTTCTTGTCCCTTCCAGGGAATATATCAAGAAACTCTGAAACACATCTTTAATTATTTTAAATGAAAGGTCTAAATATCAAATGTCACGTCTCTACTCTTCAAAGATTCTGTGATATGGACAACTTACTATAATAACTGCCATCGCTGTCCCCCACCACTTCCTCTTCGAATTTTCAATAATAATCCTTCCTTAGTGCTACCTCACGTCACAAATCCTATGCACTGTCATAATACCAAGTTTCTAGCTTACATGCTTTGATATGGGGTTGATCAGTTAGTCAGTCAGTTAGGTAGTCACTCGCTCAGGAGATATACAGACTTCTTGTATGTATATAGAGGTTGATTCAGTTATATTGAGCCGAAGTCAATGTGCAACTGGATAGCGTATGTGTAACCCATCGACGTGAGATTGCCACGATGCAAGCAACAATATCTCTTAGTTACGCAGTAGAGCAGTGTAGTCGATCGTAGTCTGATGCCGCCGAAACTGAACAGATTCTAGGAAGGGTTTACTGCAGCCCTTTCCGACGTTATGCAGGCCCGAAACTAGCCAGATAGGTTTGGGGGCATGAATATGTTAGGGGGGCTAAGTCATTAAAAATTCTCTCACAAATATCTAAATTCTGTTTTTGGTATTAATAATAGCATTTTGTATCAAGGTCTGGAGGGGCCACGAAAAGTTTAGGGTGGCCAGGCCTCACTAGCCCCCTCCCTCTGGTTGCGGGCCTGACGCTATATTCATGACATCGCACGACGTTGAAATACGTTAAGTGCATGGTTTTTCTGTAAGTCATGTCACTGTAAATTGTATTATACGGAGATATGCGGCACAAAGTCCTGGGCCCACCATATTGACGCAAGCAACTAGAACCGTTTCCCAAAAGGATTCATGATTATGGTTAGTTTCTCGTACAGGGGTAAACTGCGTCTCCGAAAGATGGAGTGAAATGCGCAAATCAATACTGCGTACTACCAGACTGAAATGTACCTGACTGAAATGTACCAGCATTGTATGAAGAGGATGTAAATGAAGTTGAACTGCACCAATACAAGGCATCCAGCTATACAGCGAAAACATCGCTGAATTCTATCGCCGTATGGATCAGGAAACTCGAATTTCGGCACTTTCCTTCTCTGACATCCCTGCCAAGAGACCAGATGTCAGCCCAATGGACTATTGTGTTTTCGGACTCCTCCTGCAATGGAAACTTTGATACCGGGCAATAGTCAGTAAAATTGGCCTACAGATCGAAAACAACCGGTGGTGAAAGAAGTGATACGTTCAAATTCGTCTGAATATAAGTGAATCAACTTCTGTATAGAGATAAATCTAGGTATATCTGAACTTTAGTTTGCCCTTTATACGGATCCACACCATTCGTTCGCGTGACGGACTTCTATGTATCCCATACACGGCGTCGCTCCTGGGTCGTTCGAGGAGTCTACCCCACCAAAGTTTGTTTTTGGCTTTGCTGAACGAGCTTCCTGAAAGATATATATATATATATATATATAAATTATATGTTTTGTGAACAACTTTTCGCTCCGCTTACGAACAGTATTTCGGAGTACGAACGCATACACACCCCGCCATATACCAATAATTTCACGTGCCCGATAATGCTTTTCCGTGTTTGCTTTAAACATAAGCCTGCCACACGTCCCGTAAAAAAACAGGACAGTCCCGATTTTGGGTCCAAGTTTCCCACGTCTCCGTAAATTTAGTCGGGACAGGCAAATGTCCCGTATTTTAATCCCGTCCCATTTCTACTACCAATATTAGCTTATTCGAAAAATTAAAACGAAAAAATTCTGACATTGGCTGGAAATTCTGTAATTAATGAATGAAGGGCTATGACATATAACAGCTTTGAGGAAGTTATCACACCACCCTCTCCGATTTGATAGCGACCATTTCAATAGACTCGCAGCGCAGAGTTGCAATTGTCCGTTAGCAGTCAAAGGGATCTGCAATCTTTGATAAAGTGCACGATCTGAGTTGTCGTTGATAATACATTACAAGTTAAGATAATACATTTCATTTTTGTGTCAACAAGAATACCTAAACTGAAGTATACGTTTTCTCTCAATTTGGAGGAAAAGTGCCTGTTTCTGAAAGCAACAAAGTTGAACTATAATGTTGACTGTAAAATTTGCAATGTTACTTTTTCCATTGCAGCTGGTGGAAACTTGAACACTCTCGAACACCAAAAAGCAAGCAAACATAAATTAGCTTTGAGTGCTTTTACAATACATCTATAAGCACAGGAAAGATGATTGACTTTTTCTCTAGATAGACCCGTAGGACACCCGTAGATCGAAAATGTCCCGTGTTATTTTGTTAGAATGATGTGTGATTAGTTTAGTAACTCTATGGGTCTGACCAAAAACTACTTTTGTTCCTTTGCCCTCACATTGTTTGGTTTAATTTAATGTTAGTTATTTATCTTTAAAAAATGTACTATTACTTTTTTCCATATATTTCATCAAAACACTTAAATATATATATAAAAGAAAAAAGCACTACATACTATCTTTCTGTGGATAGAACGCTTTAATTGTATTTACGTTAGTTTCAATAGGAAATAATTTTGGTTCAGAAACAGCACTACGAAAAAGATTAAGTTCGTAATCCGAAGATCTACTGTATTTATAAAATTCCTGACTAATAATACATTGTACACTTCTTTAGCATTAAAAGGAGACTGATTAGTTAAAATGTGGAAAGGTAAAGCTTACTCTGCTGTTCCAACATAATCTATACAAACAATACAGTATTGTTTTGTGTGTGTAGCGCAATTAATTGCGTATTGTTCGAACAAGTGTAAAACTACAACAGTCACTCCTTTTGTATAGTCCTCCCACTTTCGTTTTCGCATGCGTCGTCGAATGTTTTGTCATAACATGTGCTCATGAAGATCATCCTCCAAGACGGAACTTCATGCCCTACATCAGTGGCGGAATGCACTCATTTCGACGGCGTTCGCGGTCTGAATAACGTCATCAACAAATGCAGTACGAGCTCAGCTTTCTTCTACCAAATAAACATTTTCTCACGTTCATTCTATAAGTGTACAAATGTGTGAAAACTGTTTGGACAATTGTTTAGCACTTTTTGAGAACTTATTTTGTAAGCCCAAACATATACGTGCCAATGAAAGTGTGTTCAAGCATGTCCTCAAAACATTTTTTAGACTCCTAAACTACGTATATTATGCATAAGAATGGAGATTTTTTTTATTTTACATAAAATACTCTCTCCGCCTGTCTGAATGTCTGCCTATCTGTCGAAAGGATCAAAGGAAAAGAAACGATAAGAAAGAGAGAAAGGAATGTTTACAAGCTTATTCAGCTTTCCATGTCCGTATTTCAGCTCTGTATGGTAGGGCTCTTTGGTTCAATCCCAGCTCTTGCGAATGGCTTTGTGGTGGACAAACACTATGTGTGTGTAAGTTTTCTCGGGATTCTCCCGTTTCTCTCCACCTTCCCCATTCCATCATTTCAATTTCTATCATGACTGTCTCCCTTAGCCTCGGAATATGATCGTCAGATGTTAATCTAAAAAAAAAAAAAAAAAAAATTTATGATGAAACGGGACGTTCAGTTTCAATTTTGGATCATCATAGAGCATAATCAGTAGTGGATACCGAGAAATGTTTTCTCTTATATTGATTCAACGACCCAAACCCTGTACTGAAACCTGAAAAGATATATCTATTACTACTATTGCTTTTAATATTGCACCCTCATAATTTGTAGTTTACTAAAGTTTCCACTGTGAAACCTAACTCCCTAATTTAGTTTTAATAATTTCCAACATTACTAACGACAACATTGCTAACGTGTTATTCCTGTAGTTTTATTGCTGTACAATCTACAATGTTATATTTTCAAAGTTTAACGTCCCGGCTGAGGGAGATGGTCATGATTAAATTAGTGATATTAAGGGAGGAAACGGAACAACCTCTCACACGGTGTTTACGCACAACAAAGCTCAATTGACGAGATCTGGAATGGAACTAGGGACTTCACGCATCAGAGCTGAGTGCTCTACCGCTGAGCTACCATCCCCTCAAAATATTAGTTACACTCGCTAATTCGCTCTTAAGAAATCTGAAAGTCAAAACAATTTTCTTCTTTTTTTACATTTCGTCGTTATCACTAAGACGATATTCTGACTACATGTTAACAAGTGTGAAATTTTAAATTTGTAGTTGAGATCTTAAAGCATAGAAAAGTAGTATCTTCGTTATATAATAAGTTAAGTCATCTCGAAGGATACATGTGATGCTATATCTGCGGTCCAAGAAATTGGAGATCTTACTTTAGGTAAGGTAAAAGGAAGATCTCAGAAAGCAATTGGTGCTCATTACAATGTAGGACGTGCAACTCTTTATATCAAAATGGAAGAAAATCAAATTCGACTGCCACACAAGTCAAAACTGGCGCTCCCAATTGTGAATTGACTCATTCTAGAACAAATATTTGACGATAGACCTCATTTATGCGTGGGTGAATTAAGAAGCGAGGGACATAAGGAGAGTTTGTATATATGACTCTGATAAGTCTCCCCTCGGAAACTTGACGTTTCCCTTTACGTACTTCTTATCGTTTTCAATAATACATACAAATCCACTGTGGACTATACACAATATTATTGGAGACTGGCCGTAGAACTGACAACAAAAAGACAATATGAACTTAAGACATTTTATAGCATATGGAAATATAAAGCCTGGATGGGTTTCCGAAATGTAAGACCTTAAATTTCTTTTCGGGAATCAGTTAATTAGCATAAACAGCGAACATTAGAAGTACTCACTCTTCTTTCCTGTTGTTTTAAGCTCTGGGATGAGGATTTCATAAATGACTATTTGACAGTATAGGTAAAAAGATATTAATTTTTTACGTTCTTGTCTTCCACTGAAAGAGTGAAAAAAAAAGTACAGTACAACTTCGTTTATTCAGACGAACTGGGACGAAAGGCAAGCCGGAAAATCTAAAAATCCGGATAATATGGGTAATAAGCAAAACAAAACCTTAAATAAGCACACTTACCGTTTATTACGGTAACTTTTCACATCATTTCTTAACAAAGAATTGGTCCTCTGGTTTTTTGTTTGTTTGTTTCAAACGTGTCGCGTTTG